>NC_073400.1:20811364-21411364 GCF_028641065.1 Leucoraja erinaceus | reverse complement strand
GTTGACCAGAATATTGTCTGAATTAGAAGGTATTATGCATAAGAAGAGGTTAGACAAACATGAATTGTTTCTCTCGAATTTCGGAATTAGAAGGAAGACCCAATTTTAGTACATAAAATTATGCGACCGATGGACAGCGTAGACCAACAGAAACCATTTCCCCACGGTGGGCATGTCAAGAACTAGTGGGCGTCGCTTTACGAAGAGGAGGTGAATGTTTATCGGAGTTTTGCTGGGCAGGCAGTAGTCGGAAAGTGTTGCGCAGTGCCGAGACAAAGGGAATTTAAAAGAGTAGAGCAATCATTATGACTGATTGCAGGCCCACCTCTGGGACCAGAAGGCTGGTAGTCGGCTGGCGTCGATACCATCTTTGGTATGTTAAGTGTACCGGAAAGTGAATACTGACTGGTTGCATCAAGTCCTGGTTCGGCAACTCGGAAGCGCATGAAAGAAAGAGACCGCAGAAAGTGATAGACGTTACCCAGTCTGAATGGATACGACACTGCCGTGACAGACTTTAGCAGTGAGTGCGTACAGCAATGCGTGCAAAAGAAGATACTTCGAGTTTTGCCCATCGGGAAACCGTGGATGAACCGTGAGGTCCATTCCCCGGTGAAGGCGAAGACCACGGCGCGCAAGGCCAGCAATCCCGAGCTGTGCAAACAATATGTCCAAGATTCTCGCAAAGCCATTAAGAATGCACAGTGGCAATGCCGGTACTAACTTACGTCCTAGCATAACCACTTGATCATCCGTCGACTGTAGCAAGGCGTGAATGATATAATGGGCCACAAAGCAAAATCAGGCAGCTGTCGAATGTGCGTCCCTCCCTGAGGTGCGTATTGCATTCTATACCCGCTTTGATCAGAATACCAATAGTGATGACATCCAGTGAGTAGGAAGGGGCTGTTGATACGGGTTTAAACCGAAGATAGAAACAAAAAGCAGGAGTAACTCAGCCGGACAAGCAGCATCTCTGGAGAGAAGGGAAAGGTGACCTTTCGGGCCGAGAACCTTCTTCGTACCTCCACGATATCCACCCCACCAGGATAGACTGTGCCTGTTGGCACGGTCACAGTTGAATAAGAAAGATCGGCCTTCCTGAATGTGAAACCACGGAAATTAACTGGTTCAGATGAAGTTCCTTGCCATGTTCCTCGGTCTTGCGTGTATCAATTAGCGGGGGTGAGCTCCACAAAGGCGATCCCCGGCAAGGCAACGCCCGGCACCGGGATTATAATTCAGTGCCGCATCGCTGCTGAAGCTCTGAGAGGGGGAGGGGGGGGGGGGGCGTAAATGCGACACGGAGAAAAGCCGTATCTCTGTCCAGGTAGTGCTAAGACATAGTTGCCCCCTATTCCCTCCCACCACCCCATCATAAGACATACTAAGAAACTTTTAAAACATACAATTAGACACACTAATAACATAACGGGTAAAACAACTAATAGCTGCTGGCGAGGCATCCATTGCTGGCGCCACCCGGTGATGTTTTTTCACTAGTATTCTGTTGTTAATATATTGGTATATTTGTTTATTATGCATTATCTGTATGTATGACGTTTGCAAATGTGCCGTGCTGCTTTAAGAAAGCATGTAATTGCTCCGTTGTCATAACACATGTCAGTTAAACACATTTGACGCTTGAATATACTGCCGCACTGCTGATTACGCTGTAATGCCGAGTGCCACCGAAAGGGTATTGTTTGCTTGTTAATATTCTACACCTCTAATGAAGAAACTAACCATGTGCCATTTGAAACTATGAGAAACCTATACTCTTCTGTGATCTCTACTCATTGCACCTGATACCAATACTGTTTATAATGTTACAAAATCTGAGTGTCCCTCACCAGCTTCTTTCAGGCTTGCTTCCAACTCCGTTACTTCTGAAATAGAAGGAAATAGGAAATACACGCATATGCGTCAATTAGTATATAGTATAGATCTTTTAAGTTTCTGAAATCCACTTTACCAATTGCGCTAAATAGGTAGACATGTATATACTAATTTGCATCTCATATACAGCCATTTGTAGTAAAGATACCCAGCAAGAGTTGCTAATCATGGCCAGAGAATACAACACGCTCTGCGAAATGAACGATGGCAACTTGGCGAACGCCACTTGTATGTACCGAGGGGGGCTTTCCCTTCCGACTATGAAACACATTTGTCGCGAAATATTGTGCAGGTTTCTTAACACTGAGGTGATTGAGCTGCACACTATCACCTTCATTAATCACACTGGGAAGAATATCGGCCATGTTTAATTCCAGATTAATTGTACCTTTGTACACTTAACCCTGTCTTGCAGAAAGAATACTGCGTTTTAATTACATATCATATTTCGTTCGTTGGACACACTAATTTCAGCTGGATGGACAATGACAGAGTAGGAATATGCCACTTTGTTCGTTTTTGATTTCCAGCATCTTATAAGGTAAAACCTTTATCAGATAACAAAAGCTGCAGCTGGCCATTTACGTGAAAGTGTCTCTGGAATATACTTAAAATGAAAAACAAAACAAAAACACTAACAACGTTGTATCCATGGACAATATATGGTTGGATTTATGTTAGACGTTTCTTAAATTCAAAGTACAGGAGAATTTGAAAGGGGGTTATACGGAATTATATGGTTTTGTGCATTGTTCATTGACGACGGTATCGTGGATTAGGAAGCTATCGATTCGATGATTATGTAATGCTAGCTTCGTCAACTACTTTTGCCTCAAAGATGAATGGATGGAATAACCTGCACGGCAACCCGAGGAAATGTAAACATGGAAGAATCCTCCGTATCTACATAAGTAAAGTTACAATATTTGTGAGACAACGCCTCTGGTCGAGTTTCTGGGAGTGAGCACCCATTTTACAATTATGAAAACCAATTCATTTTTACTGAATACATTGTAATGCCTCGAACATTTAATTGAAGTGTTAATAGCACTAATATCCACGTGGTCCATACCAAATATTTGATGCAGATTAGATACAGCATATGTAATTTCATTTTCCACCGAGGTAAGTATTGTGAAACACTTCATGTTTTTCAATATAGTGTACCCATGCTTTGACGGCTGCCAATTATATTTTCACGTTTTTGTTGAGTTCCTTTGGATATGACGGTGCGGTCTATTATAGGACTCAATCTTTTGATTTGGAGTTGCCCTTTGCGGCAAAGATAACCGTAATAGAACTATGCAAGTTATTCAAAATCGTAGTTAAGAATCGTCAGTCCATTTGGCCACTCATTCAAATCCAATATTTTTCATGGATTGCAATATATTACATGCTGAAATGTTCATCATATTTTTCATACCAATCGTGAGTTATAAATATTTTCGGATTTTTCAGGTACGCTAATGGTGCAATTAATTGTATTTCAGCAAAAAGAAAATAAGGATAATTCCTCCATCATTGCAATCTTTACATTAGTGCAACCGTTGCTTTTTGGAATAAATAGTGTCCATGTTGCAGTCCAGAGAACGGAAATATATATATAAGCGACAATATTTAAATATGAACGACATTACAAATAATTAAAAAAAGAATGGGAACAAAGTTGAACGAAAGAGTACAACGGACTATTACATATCTAAGTAGATGTTACAGGTGTTTAATTTTGCTGAAGCCATCTCAACTTCCAAAACATTTGTATTCGAATTTCTACCAATAAATTGTAACTTTAAGGGTCAGACCTCGTTCTTTCAGATTCAGCTTCTGTTCTATGAGGACAACATAAACCATTACCCATATATCAAATATTCATGCTGGTTTACAATTTGACGCTGGTTACTGAAACTCTCAGCTAAATGGTCCCGCGTTTATTAATAGAAGAAGAACAGTTATATTCTAAATATTTAGAAGATAAAGCTACGGGGAAAAATGTATACTCATACCCCCATACCATTCTTATCCCATGCCTTCCTAAAACGAATGGGTGATTAAAAAAAGGAAAGCTTTTACGTACTCATTTGGCACTTGTTTATACCGGATTATATATCATCTCCATCCGCTGCCTTGCTTTGTCTCCCGCAGAATGCTCGCGATCGTGGTCGGGTGTATGGCCTAGCATCCCAGAAGTTCCTGCAAATTTGATTTGGCACAGTGTTGCATTATGCGGACGAGCCAATCCTGTGTAACTTGGCAACAGCGAAAGATGGTCAGAGCATGCAGCTTCTTCATGATTTTCGAATATCATGCGGAGAAAAAACGACAGTTTTCACCGCTAGTTGTGGTCAATTCTGATTAGAAGCAAACGGAAGCACGTCAGACATATTTAACGTACGTTTAAAATAACACGCACAAATTAATGTCAATAGGCAAATACATTTAATGACGTTTTAATTCTCAGTGAAATGTGTTTAATATCCCCACTAACCTCAGGGCAAACATGGCCAATGACCAAGCATACAGGACAACAAGCATTTCGATTTTTTTGGATAAACTCGAAACACTAAGTCTCTTTTAGAATGCTTTCAATGCTAGAAATGAGGGCTGAAAAGGACAAATTATCCTCAACGAATATCCTCAACATTAGTGCCCCTGTGTTTGCTTCTTATACATCAACGACCGTACAACCAAATACAAGTCCAACTAAATTAAACCCTTTGCAGTCGATACCACAGTTGTGGGTCAGATATCAAATAATGACAAGTCGGTTACAGGGTGACTGAGAAGCTCGTAACCTAGTGTCAGGCCAAGACACGTTCCTCAATGTCTGCAAGACAAAGGAGATTGTGATAGACTTCTGACAACGAAGTGGGACACATACCGCTGTATATATTGGTTGCGCCGATGTAGAGATGATTGAAAGCTTCAAGTTCATTGGAGTAAATATTATTATAATCTGGCCGGGACCAGCCATACCGAAGCAATGGTTAAGGATGCACACAATGCCTCTCCTTTCTTAGGAGGCTTCCGAATTTCGGCCTGCCAGCCACAAATCTCACCCGCTTCCAAAGATGCGTAATGGAAAATATTTTATCGGCATACCTCACAACATGCTTTGGGAACAACTGCATGCAGTGTATCTAGACTTTCAGAAAGTCTTTGATAAAGTTCCGCACGGGAGACTGGTGACTGATATTAGAGCACATGGTATTGGGGGTAGGGTGTTGGCATGGATGGAAAATTGGTTGGCAGACAGGAAGCAAAGAGTAGGAGTGAACGGATCCTTTTCAGAATGGCAGGCGAGCGGAGTGCCGCAAGGCTCTGTGTTCGGCCGCAACCGTTTACCACATATATTAATGATTTGGACGAGGGAATTAGGAGCAACACTAGCAAGATTGCAGATTACACAAGAGTCCCAACGGGAAGCGTCACCCATCGTTTCCCCGCACAGATGCTGCTTGATTCACTGATTTACTTTAACACATTATTTCTATCGTTGGTATAAACCAACATCTCCAATTAATTGTTTCTACACGCTGAATGGTGGTCAGGTAATATTAAATGCTTAACATTCTCTTACAACACATGCGGTTTAGTCACAGCTGTCGTATGGTCCACCAGCATGATTTGGGAGATATGGGACGTTTAGTGTTATTGGTTACTATATATTTGGGAATGTGTGTCCAGGCGTAGGCACTAACTGAGTGTGTCCAGGCGTAGGCACTAACTGAGTGCATCGAGCGGCTGGAGATTCCGTTGGACTCACACAAGAGCATCCGTGACGCCGAGCGCGTCATATTTGGGAGCTGCAGCGAGATGGCCACGTCGAAATTCAAGACAAGAGGTAATTGAGTGGCCATCAGAGAAGGTATGGAGATTAATCACGAGTCCAGTCACGGATATATCCTTCTGGATATCGGTCGCATGACGATGGTTTAGAGGAGATTAGCAGCAGCAGCCAAGACATTTGGTACAAATGTGCTTCGCCGACCCGGACTCCGACCCGCGAGGCGATGCTCCTCCGACACGCGAGGCCCCGGCCGAACTCCGACCGATTTTGACTTTTCAGTCATATAGTCCCACAGCGTGGAAACAGTCAAATTGGCCCAACTTGCACATGCTAAATGCAGCTAGGTGGGGGATGGCAGTTGAGGTGAAATACTATAACCAGAGTTTGGTAGGTGAGAGATTGATGCAATTGTTTTCAATCTATGATTGACGATGAACAAATGCAACCAGGTTGAAGGGGGTGACGAATATCATAAGGAAAGAGAGGTAAACATTTACGAAACTGATATAGACAATAGACAATGGACAACATACAATATACAATAGATAATAGATGCCTTCGGCCCGCCATCCCGGGATTTAACCTGGTGAACATACGCTTCACTCCCTCAATAGCAAGAATGTCCTTCCTCACATTTGGAGACCAAAACTGCACACAATACTCCAGGTGTAGTCTCACGGAGGCCCTGTACAACTGCAGAAGACCTCTTTGCTCCTATACTCGACTCCTCTTTTTATGAACCAACATGCCATTCGCCTTCATCATTGCCTGATGTACCTGCATGCATACTTTCAGTGATTGAGGAACAAGGACCCCAGATGCCGTTGTAATTCTCCTTTTCCCAATTTGACATCATTTAGATAATAATCTGTCTTCCTGTTTTGCCACCAAAGTGGATAACCTCATATATGTCCACATTAAATTGCACCTGCCATGCATCTGTCCACTCACACCACCTGTCTAAGCAACACTGCATCCACATTGCATAAACCTTCCAGCTGCTAAGTTTGAGGTGGGTAGGTTACTTTGCAGTGAAGCTCACCAAGTCGATGATAGCTATAAATAGTTGTGTTCATAGAGTGAACACTTTATACTTGAAGACTTTGTCCATTCTCAGCGAATTACAAACCCTTCCATGTAGTGAAAGATACCTATCAGATATACCATCTTGAGCAAACGCCGTGCAATAATTTGGTCCTTCGTCCATATACATTTGAATTTGGAAAAATACGATGGCCTTCAGATGTGTCGCCATTCATCCGCAGTATGATGGCTACACATTTTTTAAACTGTGTTTCGGTTTCTCCTCAATAGTTGATTGAACATTTTCAAAATTGTTCGATACAAATCTAACCATACAAGAACATCTCAGTCGTGAAAAAGTCAATTTCAGTCGTGTAATAGTGTGTTTAATTCAGTTTAGTTAAGAGATACAGCGTGGAAACAAGCCCTTCGGCCCACCGATTCCGCACCGACCAGCGATCGGTGCAAAATAGGACCATAAACAGTATCCTACTACGAGGGGCAATTTACACATACAGCAAGCTAATTAACCTCGATAACTGTACGTATTTGCAGTATGATTGGAAACCGAAGATTTCGGAGGAAAGCCACGGGGAGAACGTACACACTCCGTACAGACAGTACCAGTAGTCGGTATCAAACACGGGTCTCCGGCGCTGCAAGTGTTGTTAGGCAGCAACTCAACAGCTGCGAGTGTGCGGTAATTCGAAACTAATTGACCCTTTGGTTTAATTTACTCAAGGGCCGCTGGAGGCCTATAGTGTAATGATGTTTGTGCCATGAAAGAGGGAAAATGACTAAGATGTGGTGGTGGGCCTGATCTCCGATTACGATGAGAAGGCCTACCGGAAGGAGGTGACTGATCTGGCACTCTGGTGTCAGGACCACAGCCTCCTCTTGCACATCAAAACAACTAGTGAGCTGATCGTGGACTTTAGGAGGGCACATCATCCGAGGACGTACACACCATTGAGGATAAATGGGGACACTATGGATAGGGTGAGCTGTTTTAAATACCTGGGAGTCCACATTTCTGAGCATATGACATGGACATCACACACTGCAACACTTGTGAGTAAGGCAAGGCAGCGCATTTACCACAATTGAAGAAATTCAGAGTGTCTCCGATTATCCTTCTGTGCTTCTACTCTGCGGCTGTGGAAAGCATCTTGTCCGGAAATTTTACAATCTGGTTTGGGAATTGTTCTGCCCAGGACAAGAAAGCTCTGCAGAGAGTAGTGCGTTCGGCCGAACGCACTATGGAGACTTCATTCGCCCCTCTGCAGGAACTATACATCATGAGGTGCAACTCCAGAGCCAATAAGATCATGGGAGACCCCTTCCACCCCTGCAGCGGACTGTTCCAGCTGCTACGGTCAGGCAAACGCCTCCGTTGCCATGCTGTGAGAACGGAGAGGTTGAGAAGGAGTTTCTTCCCAGAAGCCATTAGGACTGTAAACTCCCATCTCACCAGGGGCTAACTTTACTGTACCATTCTACTGTTTTTTTACATTGCTGTTATTTTTTCCCTTCTTCCATTCGCCCACGATATTTAATATGTAAAATTATATGTGATTCTGTTCCATTCTGTTTGTAGTTTGTTTGTTCGTTTGTTTGTTTTTTGCACAAAGTCCGTGAGCATTGCCACTTTTCATTTCACTGCACATCTCGTATGTGTATGTGACGAATAAACTTGACTTGACTTGACTTGACGTGATTTAATTTTATACCCGAATAGATACCTGCTCCGATTCTGTGAGGGTCCACTTCTGCTAAAGAAGAAAATCAAATAAAGTTTCAATTGTACTGAATAATCTAAGGAGTTTATTGCCGGGTAATATGTATTAATTAAGCTTCACAGATATGCAGAGTAATACATTTGCTTCACAATTACATTAATATTTGCAGCGGAGACTACCCGTCTGTTGATATGCTCTTTGTGTATAGAACATGTGGAGTTGAATGAATAGTTGAAGAAAATCAGTGCAGCCAGGGCAATTGTTTCGAGTTCTGTTCAAATATATATCAGAAAATGTTAATAGTGTTAAAGCTTGACTGGTCGTGCTTATTTAAAATAAGCGTATGGCTGCAAACTGGGAACAGTTATATTGACGGAGGGAAGATAATTAATGTAGGGGTAGACATGTAGAGATTAAGCAATGGGAGGAAGAATATATAAATACAGGAGAAAATAGGTTAGAAGCTCAAAGAACTGCAAAATCTGGATCCTGATTTACACACAAAGGGCGAGGTTAAGTCACAGGGTCAGGCATTATGTCTGGGGGACGTGGATCAGCTTCGTTTCGGGGACTCTTCAATCAGACAATACTGTCCTGTATTAACTGGAGGTATTCTATATTATTTGAAAAGTCTCAATAACGGACGCAATAGACAATAGACCATAGACTATCATGTCCATTAACTGAACGTTGCATCGGAGGATATTCTTCAACAATATTTTCTTGTAATGTTTGCATTGGGCGCTTTCTGTTAAACAGGAGATTGCCATTCGGAGAGAGCGCATTTCTTTTCACAGGTGACTATATTAGAGTGAAAGCAAAATCTGGTCCTAAGCAAGGCCAAAATGCTGGAGAAACCCAGTGGGTCATGTTGGATCTCTGGAGAACATGGATAGTTGGGAACATGGGGAGAGGGGGCGCTGTTCTGTACGGCTGCCTGTCCTGCAGCTGTCCGTTAATTTTGTCACTTCTTTTTTTTAATTTTTACTACGTTAAAAGTGTTAGTTGTGTGTCAAATCGATCGTTTTACGTGTGGGAGATGCGGGAGGGGGAAATTGCTTTTCAAGTCCCTACCTGGTTGGAGAGGCTGCTTTCTCCAGGGCAGCACCTTCCACCCGTCCTCGCGGCCTGCCAGCTGGGCCTGGAGCGGCGTTTCCTGTGGGGACCTGCCCAGAACCTCGGCTTCGGCGGCGGCACAGGCCTGGAGCGCTATCGCGGAGCTGGCGATATCTTGCCTGGGTCGCCGCGCTGGAACTCCGGTATGCTGGGATCCGCCGATTGGAGCTGTGTGGGTATGTGGAGCGGCCAACCGCGGGCTGTGGCGCTGAACTTTAACATCGGGAGCCTGGGATCTCTCGCCGAGATCGCCAATGGTGGAGCTCCGTCTAGCGCGGCCTGTTGGCTTGGAAGCCGCGGTCTCAGGTAAGGAAGCGGCAGTTCCAGGCATCCCAAGCCGCTGAAAGGGTTCTCCCGACGACGGTGCACCATCACCCGGCGAGAGGGCCTGAAACATCGGGCCGCCGTAGCGGGGACTGTGGAGACCTCAATAGGCCCAATCATTGGTGGACAAGAGGGTGGGGACTGGACTTTGTACCTTTCTCCACAGTGGGAACCATTGTGGGGAGATGTTTTTATGTTTTAATGTTAAATTTCTTCTTTAATGTTATGTTGTATTTTTATTAGTATGTGCTGCAAGGCCATCTGAATTTCCCCTGAAAATGTGATTAATAAAGTATTTATTATTATTATTATTATTATTATTATTATTATTATTATTATTATTATTATTATTATTATTATTATTATTATTATTATTATTTTCTCCCCGTAACCTCAGGCACCCGCAATAATCAGGATATCTATCTATCGCTTCCTTAAATATATCCACTGACTTTGCCTTCACAGACTTCTGAGTCAAAGAATTCCACAGCTTCACCACCCTCTGACAAAATACATTTCTCCTCATCTCCTTCCTAAAATAATGTAATTTAGTTCTGAGCTTTGACCTCCAGTCCTCGACATTTCCACCAGTGTAAACATCCTCTCCACCTCAACTATATTCAACCCTTTCTCTATTCAGTACGTGTTAATGAGCCCCCCCCCCCATTCTTCTAAACTACAGCGAGCACAGGCCCAGCGCGGTCAAACGCACATAGTGGTGTCTATATAACATAAGACAACGTCATTGACGTAGATTTAATCGATGGAGAGATATATTTCCCAGACGCGCTTCAACGTTGCTCGTGATGTATGGTTTAAAGAAAATTGTCAAGTTATACGGCAGTCCAGCCAATAGATAATTATACACGCGCTACACGAAATACATGGCAGCACTGTGGTGTGACAGCAAAGGTATTTGCAAGGACATTGATAGTTCTTGAAAATTACAATTACGATTAAAGGTTATAGTATTAAATCATGGTTTTATTAGTAATCAAAGACTGGCAGGTCGGTTAAATTATGTGTATAATTCGGAGAGCTGTACGTTGAGCAAATTGCGCCCATTAGCAAAGAATATAACTCTGGCACACATGTTGATAGATTAAACTGAATTTATCAATTTGCCCTCTTTACATAAATGTGGCATATCTAGTTTCCTCGAAAAGAAACACAAAGGTGGGAACAGTGACTGTTACCTGCATTGCTCGCGGAAAGCTATAACCTACAGACTGATCACCCCGTTTTGGACAACGAGTTTATTGCTATGGCGGAGCTAAGACTTTTTTTAGTAATCTATTAACAATTGTGATTGGACTCCTTTCTGCACCGTTGAACCTTTGCTGAAGATCGTGTAATGCTAAATTGCAAATGCATTTTACTATAGATTGACAGACACGTGCGGCAGACACATTCTAACACATAGGATGAAATTCACAAAGAAAATGCAATGACAGTCTATTTTTTACACCATTGAATCCATTGAAATGATTG
Source organism: Leucoraja erinaceus (assembly GCF_028641065.1). Taxonomy (NCBI): domain Eukaryota; kingdom Metazoa; phylum Chordata; class Chondrichthyes; order Rajiformes; family Rajidae; genus Leucoraja; species Leucoraja erinaceus. The sequence continues at coordinate 21,399,985 of NC_073400.1, read as the reverse complement.
TAATCGGTAGGTCTACATTTTATTGTTCCTCGTCGTAAATCTTACATCGGTAACCCCAGCAGTATATTTGGGATATTTTTTGTTTTTAACTTCATAGACCAACCACACATTATGGACTAACTTGTGATGAAACATTGGAGAGCGAAGACTAAGCATTAAAGGTGTCCAGGAAAATATTCCTCACCTTTTTGACTTAGAGCACTTAATTCAATATATTATAAAGGAAATGGGCATCTCGAAATATACATGCGTCACAACAACTGCCAAACACTTAATTCACTACCCAGCCAACACATACCTTTCTCCCCCCCCCCCCCCCCCCCAAAAAAAAATTCTCAGCCTGCAGAGTTTATAAATGGGACGTTTATCTTTTACCAGCTGTTGCTTTCAAATTGAATTCTGTCTATTTTACTGGCGTTTGGACAGATATGATTTATCACGACACGGGGAATTTCAGGATCCAGTAAACCGTGGATTACTGCTTCTCGACATATGTAAGAATTTAAAGTTGTTTTGTATGCTGAGGTCATTCGTGACTGCAACGTGTCTTGTTCGATTCTACGATATATTATATGGCGACACCTGGGTTTGTACGCATTTTTTAGACGTCCTGGAAAGAGAATGATATTGTGTCGGGAAAGTCAGAGCATGATTTTGATCGCAGCCTCATGGCAAGTCCTAACAAATGGACGTCGGAGATATCACAATATCTTAATTTGAATCTCAAATGCATGATTGAAATATCAACTACAGTCGTGAACAATTACGACCAACTTGAACCATCGGCACATGCATTATGCCCATTTGCAACTCCGGATGGTGAAATTAATTAACGGCAGGAAGTCGGTATTGTTGAAGAAATGTGCATCATTGACGTTCTTACCTTGTACTTTCTCACTAAGTTCTTGCTTGGCGTTAAACGCAAATGATTGCTTGGGAGTAATGTAAATATATTTTACCCTGCTATAAAACAGCAGTTACCTTTTCTAACTGATAACATTTGGAAATGTTTGGAATCTAGTGTGATTTAGATATCCGCTGATGTGGTCAGGTTTATTAGCACCACATCAGCATTGAGTATGCGTTGGCTTATAAACACTGATAGATGGGAGAACAACGTAGAACGAGAGAGGTTTACATTTGTCGTCCCAACGAAGCATTGGGAAACGAAATCTGACATCAATGTAATTAAATAATAACTGCCTTCAGAATTGTATTCGATTCACCGATCATGATTCCGAGGAGTCTGAACCATTGGGAACAATAACGTATTTGTATTCTGAGTTCGAACTGAACTAACGGGTAACAATACTATTCAAAATTAGCAAGTTTACACCAGGCATCGACACAATAATGATCCACAATACCTAACACATTGGAACACGATAATTGTGCCTAAAACGATGCAGAATTCAATTAAGCATCTCTGCCTTTGATCCGTTCGTATCAATATGAATATCTTATTGCTTCATACGGGATTCATCTTATATGCTTGCCCGGCACATTTCCCTCAATGGCATTCCTTCTGAATTTAGAATTATCCCCTATATTCTATATTACATCCAAGTTGAAAAAAAGTGCACCGTATCTTTGTCTCCCATAATTTTGCGTCGGCTCACAGGTGTTCCTTCACTCCGTGTGCGAACGTGGCGACGACGCACGAGAAGCCGAAGCAAAGAAGTGGAAGCAAAATAACCGAATGGAAAATAAGCCGCAACCGCCAAACTAACCGAAAGGGTGGGACGGCTAAATGTAATCTAACCGAAAGGGCGCGACGCCTAAAAGCCAAATAACCGAAAGGCTGCGTCACCTAAAAGCAAACTCACCGAATAACCGCTCTGCCGAAACGCCGCCGACCCGAAAGGCGGCGTCGGCTACAAACCAACGGACCGAATGCCGCTTAACAGAAAAGTCAAATAACGGACATGACTTTGCCAGGGGGCGGGACTTGGCTGCGAGTGGTCCAGACCCCCCGCGTCCATCACATCACTGTTGAGGGATGGACATTGTCCCACACCTCCGCTCCATCCGACCCACAGCCCGCGGAGGCTGGTCGTGGGAAAGTGGAGGATGTCCCAAGCGATGCGCATCTTCGGCCGCTTACTACGCGGTGCTTGTGTTCAGATTGGCTTGTGTGGTAAAATGAACTCACGCTCACGTCTCCCATTCTCTCTCCCCTCTTCACTCTCTCTCCCCTCTCACTCTCACTTATCTCCCTCTCTCTCTCCCCTTCTCTCTCTCCCCCTACCCTCTCTCTCCCTACTCTCTCACCCCCTTCTCTCTCTCCTCCTCTCCCTCCCCCTCCTCTCTCTCCCCATCTCTCTCCCTTCTCTCTCTCTTCCCTCTTTCTCTCCGCTCTTCTCTCTCTCCCTCTCCCTCTCATACTCTCACTCTACCTTCTCTCTCCACTTCTCCCACTCCTCTCCCTCCCCCCCTCTCTCTCCCTTCTCTCTCCCCCCTTTTTTCTCCCCCTCTTCTACCCCCCCCCCCTCTCTCCCCCCTCTCCTCTCTCTCTGATTTAAGGCTCTCTAGATTCTATATATCATAACCCGATGTTGTTCGCCAGCACACAAGGTGCAGTCTTTCGCGATTTGCAAGAATCCACGGCCGCACATTATGTTAAGGATTTTCAAACGTTACATTTTATTTCTGTATACTAGTCTGTGTATATTCTATGCTTCAACACTTACTGCATTTCTGCTGATGATCCTGCAATTCTGAGCAATAAACAAATGTTAGAAACAATGCTTACGACACGAAAGCATCACCACACAAAAGAAAATAAATAAAAAGGAGCAGGTAGAATATAGGGGAAATGGCAATTAGCAAACTTTAAACATTGGTCCGTGCTTATATTTACCAATGTTCACTTAATGACTCCACTCTCATTATGTTTTCGGTTCCTTTGAGACGGTTCAACCCGCAAAGATATATCAGCTGCTGGAAGGCTGAATAAATCGCATCTATTATATTATAAAAATATGATCTTGGATATTTGTGTACTTGTTTGTGCCTTGTGTGTTTGATTCGCTTTTTCTTTGATTCACGAAAACCCGACGCGCTAATGGTGATTTTTTTACATATTCCGGAAGAAATCTACCTCTTGATATCAAAAGTTCCATCATCTGAAATTGTTATTCATTATTACCCGCGTTACATCCTGACATTCTTCACAAATCTGACATTTTTAAAATCTAACGAGCTGAAGGGAGCTCTTAACCTCACAATGCCTCTGCTCCTCACGGCCAGCTGCGCAGTTTCCTGCGCAGTTTCCTGTCTTTGTACAAGCTGCGACTTACGTAGACCACACCCCTCCAACTCGCAGTAGACTCGCACTCGGCCTGCTGTCACGCGGGTGGGTGGGCTTCCTCTCGCGGAAGCCACGATCGCTCCTGCCCGCGGCCTCCATCGAGTCTCCGCAGCCCGCTTTCCGTGGACGCAGCAGCCCGCGCGCCGTGAGCGCCGCTGCCCGCGCGGCCGGTGGGCCGCCCCCGCTCGCCGAAGCCACCTCAGCCCCCGCTCGCCGTGGGCGCCTCAGCCCGCTCGCCGTGGGCGCCGCAGCCCCGCTCGCCGTGGGCCCCGCAGCCCGCTCGCCGTGGGCCCAGCAGCCCGCTCGCCGTGGGCCCCTCAGCCCGCTCGCCGTGGGCCCTGCAGCCCGCTCGCCGTGGGCACAGTAGCCCGCTCGCCGTGGGCCCCGCAGCCTAGCAGTCCAATCGCACGCCCGGCTCCCTTCCTCCTCTCTCTCCCCCCCTCTCTTTCCCCTCTACTCTTCCCCAACCCCCTCCATCCCCCCCCTCTACCCCCTCTCTCCTCCCTCCTCTCTATCCCCTTCCACCCTCTCGCCCCTCTTCCCCCCTCTCTCCACCCCTCTCCCCTCCCCTCCACCCCCCCCCTCACTTTAACCCCTCTCCCCCCACTCACCCCCTTCTCCCCAACTCCCCTCTACCGCACCCCCCCCCCCTCCCCCCCTGTGTGTGTGTGTGTGGGGGGTGGTTAGTGTGTGTGTGTGACGCCGCAGGCCGCCCTTCACCCCGCAACCGCGCGTTGAAGGGGACTGGTCCCCTTGATCTAGAATTCAAAAATTGCGTGACAGGTTAGGACGCACGGTTGGAGACAGATGCAACTGATTGATCGATGCATCGACAATCACTTACAAAACAATGCAAAATTAGAAAACACGCGTTTATGTTATAGACAAGGAAAGCGCTAAAGTAAATGTAAGAAAAATGTCTACATCTGACGTAGTTAGGAACTGGTGCTTGTTGGTGATGCAAACACGGATAACGGAGAGGATCAGTGCACAGTCTGCTATGAAATTTCAGAACTATTTTTAGTACAACAGAATGTGTATACCAGGGAATGAAAGGGCGAATCGTTTAATCCTGTGTCTTAAGAACACGTCCAGGGAGGAACATAAGCGAGAAAGTAATGTCATGGTTTGAAGTTTATACCTTTCATTTTTTCGTACAATGCTTCCTCTGCGGAAATGATAGAATTAACATATTGGGAAATTATAAAGAAGAAACTCAATCTATTATATCTGGCAGCTTTACTTTGCAAATGTATCCAGACGGTAAGATGCCCAGCGTGTTTTGGTTCAAGCAACCAGAGTAGGACGGCTGTTTACGTGACATATAACCATTCCTCTAACATTAAACGCACTTTAACGTAGTATAACATTAAACGTACACATTTAGAATTGCGTAGGTCTCATTATAAGTCGTAACCAAACGCAAAGTCGCTGAAAATGCGGACTGACATTAGAGAATACCTTTTTCTGATGAAAGTGAATTTTATATTTCAAATATAGACACTATTTCACGGTTTGGCATTCGTAGTGCTATTGTTTTTGGTTTTTTTTTTTTTTTTGTGGGGGGGGGGGGGGGGGGGGGGTTGCGTGTGGAGGGATGTAGTGTAAACATAACCTATTGTAACGTACTTTTCCGCACTACACCAAGCCAAGTTCAAAGTGCAGTTTTACAAACGCTACTGTAGATAATTGTATTTAACACTGCACCTTGCGCAATGATGTCGAATAAGATATCGAGGATTCATCCCGAGCATATGATAGGTCCATTCATTGAAATGCACACCATGAAGGCAGGTCCTTTGGTCCGCTGTTCAAGTTAACCATTGATCACCCGTTCACAGAATCAAATCCGTGTGCTTGGGCATGGAAAGGGGTCATGATTTAAATAACAGCGGGGAAAATTATTCTTGAATCTGGTGCTTTTGCATCGTCTGCCGACAGGGGAGAGGGAACAAGAGATGAAGCATAAGAGTGGCCCTGATTATAATGGCCGCTTTGACGTCGTGAAAGGGAGATTTGTTTGCGTGATGTACTGGGCTATATTCACATCTCTATCTGTTTTCTATAGTCTTGGTCTGAGCAACTTCCATGTTAAGCTGTGCTGCATCGGATTGCAATTATTTCCCTTGTATATTTGTAGAAAATGGCATGGGTCATGGGACACATGACGAATTTCCTTTCATTTCTGAAGAATACTGTGTGTGTGTGTATTATTGATCACAGCATAAATCTGGCTGCTACACGCCAAATATTTGCTGATACTTACACCATGACTTTATTGATCATAGAAACATAGAAACATAGAAACTAGGTGCCGGAGTAGGCCATTCGGCCCTTCGAGCCTGCACCGCCATTTAATATGATCATGGCTGATCATCCAACTCAGTATCCTGTACCTGCCTTCTCGCCATACCCCCCTATCCCTTTAGCCATAAGGGCCACATCTAACTCCCTCTTAAATATAGCCAATGAACTGGCCTCAACTATCTTCTGTGGCAGAGAATTCTAGAGAATCACCACTCTCTGTGTGAAAAATGTTTTCCTCTTTTCGGTCCTAAAATACTTTCCCCTCATCCTTAAACTGTGACACCTTGTTCTGGACTTCCCCAACATCGGGAACAATCTTCCCTAATTTAGCCTGTCTAAACCCTTAAGAATTTTGTAAGTTTCTATAAGATCCCCCCTCAATCTTCTACATTCTAGCGAGTACAAACCGAGTCTATCCAGTCTCCTCTTCACAATTGATTCATCTCCTTTTCACCATTGGTTCATATTGGCACGTGTGCTCCAACTCTCTATCTGAGGTCGATGACTAGCTCCATCGTTTTGTTGACTTTGGGGACCTCGGTGCTGTTTTTGCACAGTCGCACCGACCTGTCTATTTCCGACTTGTGTTCCATCTTGTCGTTGTTTAAGTTCCGGCCTACTTTGTTGATGGGGTCTGCAAGTTTGTAAACTTAGTTAAATCAGAATTTCGCCGTATGAGCATCTATATAAGCGTTTTAGTCAGGTTCTGTCAATACCTTTCATCTGGGCATCGCTGTTGAGCTTTGTCGTCTTGGTATTTAATTGCATTCTGCCCTGATGGCATTATGAACGACGTAGATCGGGATAACAAGATTGAAACCCATTAGACTTGTGCCAATATATATATATATATATATGTAAACTCAGCAAGCGATCTCAACTTGAAAATGTAGCGTTGTAAATTGTGAATCAATTGCTGAAAACTGGTGAGGGGTTGCAAGGGGGGAAAAAACTGGCGTACACGTAAATGAGGCACACCACTTGATACAAAATTGTATAATCATCTCACCTGCAAACACCAGGGCAGCTTTCAATTTCGACACCTCTACACAGGACACAAATCAAACATATCTCGAATATTGTAAAGCTGAGATGTTTTATTTGCACATCGTCCTATGACAATTGTATTAAATGAGACATTTTCACATTAAAGGTTCGAAGGTCACCCGCTGGCAGTGACATTAATTTTATGTTAAATACGTTATTAGAGATCTAGATTGTATTTAAGGCACAGTTTGATAATACATTGCCCATAATACTTATATCCTGTCGTTCGGAGATTTTTCGAAATGTCCAGTTTTGTGGAAAACGCAATGTTTTGACTCCAATTCATTGAAAGTAACATTCACGGGCCTCTTTAAGGATAAAATTGTTATTAGTTAATTGCTAATTCTGTCAGATTTTGCAGCTTCAGTCCTGGTAATTTTATTGCTTCATGGGGCCCCCCCATATTCATTTTTACATTTCTTCCATGCATAAGCTATGATTTAAAAAAAATCATATTTTTGCATGCTGAGGTACATTTGTCCACACTGGTGAGCATAGAAGCACACTGTTTTTTATGTTGTTGATGGGTTCCGAGCATAGTTTCAGTTCGTCAGTCTGAAGAATGGTGCAGACTGAAATTGCACCTATCCATGTTCTAAGCGATGCTACGTGACCCGCTGAGTTACGTCAGACATTTGTGACTTTATTTTGTAAACGAACAATTGCAGTTCACATTTTCTACATGTATATCTTAGGCACCGGCTTAACTAACATGTCAATGCTCTATAGACACAATTCAGAAACACGGAAATGCCATTCCTTGAAGACCATCTTTACAAACAACATCTCTCTTTTTCCGTTAGAACGAAGTATGGCATAATTTCGAAGATCCTACCTAGGTCTTCATCCATTTGCTTTGTTTCTGTAGAAAGGACATATTTACAATACCCGAAATAAGATAAATATATACTTATATGTTGGCAATAAATTTGCTCATTTTGCGATACTCATATATGAGCTCAGTTTACCTTTCCGGTTTCCAACAGCATATGGTGAAGTAATGTTGCAATGCACAATTTCTTATGTTTTGGTGCCAACCCTTTCGCTAAAGTGTATTATTATATATTATTTTGCTTGTGTATCACAATATTCGCAATGATATTTGAACGTCGTTTTTGGTGGTACTCTACCATGCAACTAAATAAAAACAACCAACATGCGTACTGTAGAGTACGATACTCCATCGTTTTTGTCGGTACAATTTTAGCAACACACGTAAAGGATGTCTGTGAAATTTCGCTTCCGTTAGTCAAGTAAAAAAATAATGGTATAAACAAGTCGATTCTTTCCATTTTAACAGCAGTTTCTTTGGGTTGTAATGAAGATTCACCAACACCAAACGTCGGGTACGACATGCAAATCTGAGCACAAGGTTATGCAAAGGAAAATGTTTCATGACGCGAATTAGCATAAACCACGAAAAGAGGGAATAGTAGACATTCATATCGTGTGTGGAATATGAATCCTTTTCATAATTAATGGATATTGTGAAATGGGGACTAGCATTTGTTGGACGAAGCAGGGCGGGGAGAAACAATTTTGAAATTGACTCTGCCAATTTAACTGCAGTGTGCACAGTTAATCGCGATGTGCATTATTAGGGTGACAATGTGGAATAGCGCAGACAGGAAGCTTTCCTTTCTTTCCATTGACAGCTGTCTACATTATGACCCATGGCACGACAAGAGTGCGTATTGAAACGGATGTAACATGTAGTGCCCCGTCCACTGAAGTAAACTGAAACAATGGTGCATTGCTTTGATTCTTCAGGACACAGCTCGCATGGAGTGGATTGATCATTTTAAACATACGTCATTCACCGAGTCCAGAATAGCACTGCAGAAGAAACTGAACGGAAGGTACATATTGTTAATTGAAAATTCTTTGCTTCATTCGTCAAGTCATGAGTCAAAAGTGTTTTATTGTCATGTGTTCTGAAATGGAAACATTACTTTCTGAAAACAGCAGTTTTCAGATTTATAGATGTTGGCTGACAGTGTTAAATTCCATTTGGAACCCGTCAATAATGGTATCAGTTTGCGCCAAAATGCAACAAGACTTCTACTATTTTGAAGAACGGTGTGCTAAATTGCAAGCAACGCTTTGCGCGCACGTGCTGGACAAATCCTTGTCAATCTATAGGATTGTAATCAACTACTTCAGGCTTTTATGCAGTTGAATATCAGACTTATTTGCTCTTATATATGAAATCCTGGTCCATGGCTACTTGAAAAACAGAAGCATCATCCATGTAGCTGTCGATGTTCTGGATGATCTGTTCTGGGAGGATCAAACGACGCCTCTGAAAGAATGCGGTTGAATACATGCGGAACATTTCAAACATTACAAACAATGTCATCATCATTTACCCATGCAGAAGCACTATCTTCCACCAGCAGCGTGCCGCATCTGGTAATGCCGCATATGATCCATCCACAAATTAAGATTACATGGGAAAATAGATAGAAAATAGTACTTGTAGTTATTTCGACAGCCCATAAATTAGACAGCCACTTACTGCACTTCTGAATTTTCTGCAATTCTAAAAGAAATACAAGGCATTGAAGAATACATTCCGTAACATGAAAAATATTTAAAAACTAGAAAAAGGGATTTAATATAAATGTTTTGTTTTTTCATGGTTTGCAATCATAGAAAAGAAAGCGATAAATTATTGACACCATATCAATTTATTCAAAATGATCCACGAGAAAGTTGCCGACATCACCCCAGAACGATGATCGCAGCAAATTAAACCTACTGCTCCACTTCCGCTCCAGGGCGCTCAAGTTGCTGAACACATCCAGGATGCAACCGGTCAGCATGCTCTCTACTGTGCAGTGTGCTATGGAACATATTTATATGGGAGTACATGTGGATGGCTCCCCGTAAGCACCTTGTCAAGTACACGCTGTGGTGAAAAAGCACGTTTGGCAAGCTGGCTTTCATTGCGAATGCTAAAGAGACCAAACGCTGGCACATCATACAGTCATAATGCGGTTACGCAGATCGTTGGTCAGAGCACTCTTGGAGCATTGTTTGCGAATCCTGTGGCCTTGCTATAGGAAGGATATTATTATGTTGGGAAAAAGTGCAGGATGTGTCCTCGAAATGCGGGTTTCAGACTGACACCGACAGATGACAATCTGTCTTCGTTGAATCGGGGGATGGGGGGGGGGGGGGGGGGGGGGTGCTCAGGATGATCGTACTAATGTACTCAAACGCGTGAGGAGCGTGGGCAAAATGAATGCCCACATTCCTTTACTCAGAGCAGAGGACGGTAGAACCAGGGGAATAGGATTTTGGTGAGTGGGCGGTGATTTAAAATGGTTCTCAGAGGTACATTTCACTTGGAACAGTCCATAACTGGAACGAGCTGTCAAAGGAAACTGTAGAAGATAATATAAAAACATAGAAACATAGAAAGTAGGTGCAGAAATAGGCCAGTCGGCTATTCGAGCTAGCACAGCCATTCAATATGGTCATGGCTGATCATCCAAAATCAGTACCCCCTTCCTGCTTTTCCCCCATATCCCTTGATTCCGTTTGCCCGCTGAGCTAAATCTAACTCTCTCTTGAAACTCTCTTGAAGATGATATTGGGATTTTGAAAATACATTTCGGCAGATAGATAGAGAGAGAAGTTTTGGAAGATTGTGGCCAAATACAGCAAATGGAAATAGACCACAATGAGAATTTGTTCGTGGTAGAAAGGTTGGGTCAAAATTTCCATGCTGTTCATCTTTACGTACAGTAGCTATATAATACGTTTCGGAAATAACCACGACACTGTTTTTGTGCTGTGCTATTTGTAATTTCCACCTCTTTACTATATTCGTTTTGTCTGCTCAAAAGGGAGAGTGACAATTCCGCTGTTTATTTGGTAAACTGAGGAAACATCAAACAATTCGGACAATTCTGTTTAATTCAACTGCCTATAATCTCGAATTTCGTTCGGATTGTCAGAGACTCTTTCATTACGGAACAATAAAGATCAATAAATTGTGGGATCATGAAAATGTTTACAAGCAAAGGCAATTTCTATTAACATGAGAAATTATTTCACCTTGATATTTCTCCGATCTTGCCTATTATGTCGATTGGACTTGTACCTACGCAGTGATGAAATATCGAGTCTGTTGTTTCATGGAAGAATGCAGTTCAGCAAATGGGGATCCTGAATTCCTAGCTTTCTGAATATTGTCTTCTGAGCTATGACGAAGCGACCGAATGGACATCGCCAATGCTTCATATGCAATATGACCAAATGTTGGACATCGTCGTGGGGAGCATTTTGTACGAATCTCTACAGTTTGTGAGAGGATGGTTTCCCATGAATCTTCAGAAAGGAGCATATTAGCTCAAGGAAAATTAGAATAACAAACTTTATTTTGAGGCAATGGTTACCTTCTTCCTGATTGTTCAGTGATTCATCTGTCATAAATACGGAAGAGATATACTTGCTAAGGAATGTTGAGAAGGAAAGTACATTCATATGTCAATCGCTGAAAACGTGTTGCCCGAAATGAAATATCTTCAAATAGATTTTAGATATATCAAGTGAGTAGCAATGAGACTGTTTCGTGAAATATAATTGCAGTCGGCCAAATAAATCACAAGGAATAAAGTAACCACGGTTGCGAGGAACCGGGTATGAAAATAGATGAGAGAAGAAAAACCTATGCGTTCGCCAACCATGTCAATAAATTTGGTGAAACACGAATTTTACATTTACTTTATTTACAGTGAAGTTGGCATTTTGCGCTGAACAGTACATTTTCTCTTCAGAAAAACTACTCGCGCAATCGATTGGCTCCGCGTTTCGCTGTCTTTCAACGTTTAGTTGTGTATGCTGAAGCTTTTGCAAGCACCAAAGTTACAAATTTACTTGAAAAAATGCATATATGACAAACTGCTTTTAAGGTTTCTAAATATTATTCCCTTTACTATAAAGCTTATTTAGTAACGGAGTCATTACATATCCCCTGGGTTTTAATTTTAATTTATGTTTGAAAACATTGTCACAGTTCTTCCATCATTTGCAATGTGCGTTTTTTTTATGTTGAATTCCTATCAAATAATTAATTTTGCGTACTTATGCATCAGATATAATTTTGATCAAGACCCTGGTTTCCATGTTATGGATGTTGCTGTGGAACTGCACTGATAGTCGCACATTTGATGTCCTTAATAAATAACTGTTTTCCCACGTCGTATTTGATTAAAAGACTCGTCGCATATTCCTCTTTAAAGCGAATTGTTATGGCTTTTCAATTTGGTGAGCTGCCCAATTGATATTGAGAATGTTATTTCCGCCTCACGTGAACTTTATGTATTGTACAAATGCTGCCATTTTATTTTTTGTTTTCCAATAACAGTGCAAAATTCGCATATTTAATGAAAAACGCAGTTAGAAATATTGCCATATGCATGTAAGCAATCTCTGCAGATGATGATCTATGTTCAAATAAGCAATCGTTTGTATTTACCTGCAATCGTAGACATAGACATAGAACATAGAAAACAGGTGCAGGAGGAGGCCATTTGGCCATTCGAGTGACGGTAATTGTCAGCACAATATTATCTTTAATAAGTCCTATCACTGTTACAGAAACGTTAACGGACGTTAACAGAACACGAGGGAGAACACATAACACGGCATTAAAGCCCGATCAATACAAAATGATAGAATTTTATGCCAATTATACTAATCCCTTGTTGGACTTCCCTGGAATTATGTTAATTTACTTTGGTTTCCTACTCAGGAAAACAATGCAGCAACGTTGATTGACGTTCACCCATTGTTCCATTAATTTAATTTCATGGATAGTCTGTTATTTAGTGACTATACGCAATCGATGGCTTCAGCGTCGGTGTTTAGAACTATGAGTGTTTATATTATTGCGATCAGTGCGTAACGAGGTGTCTTGTCATGGAGTAGAATGAACGGAATTTCATAGAAACATAGAAACATAGAAACATAGAAAATGGGTGCAGGAGTAGGCCATTCTGCCCTTCGAGCCTGCACCGCCATTCAATATGATCATGGCTGATCATCCAACTCAGTATCCTGTACCTGCCTCCTCACCATATCCCCTGATCCATTTAGCCACAAGGGCCACATCTAACTCCCTCATAAATATAGCCAATTAACTGGCCTCAACTACCTTCTGTGGCAGAGAATTCCACAGATTCACCACTCTCTGTGTGAAAAATGTTTTCTCATCTCGGTCCTAAAAGTCTTCCCCCTTATCCTTGAACTGTGACCCCTTGATCTGGACTGCGCCAATATTGGGAACAATCTTCCTGCATCTAGCCTGTCCACCCCCTGACGAATTTTGTACGTTCCTATAAGATCCCCCCTCAATCTTCTAAATTCTTGCGAGTACAAGCCGAGTCTATCCAGTCTTTCATCTTATGAAAGTCCTGACATCCCAGGAATCAGTCTGGTGAACCTTCTCTGCACTCCCTCTATGGCAAGAATGTCTTTCCTCAGAAGGTGTCTGCCGAGTCTTCCAGTCTTCAACACGCTTTGGGAAGGTAAGTGGAATGCAACATCCCAATCAAAATTCACACATACCGATACTGGTTTCCACTCCAGAAAACTCTGTAAGATAAAACGTGAAACAATTGTAATCTTATTCCTCTTTTTGTGATATAAAGTCATTTATTAGAAGTTTATGCAAAAAGAGAACATGTATGCTACTGTGCCAAAATCACAGAGTTAGATGGCGTTCCATACTTACTGCACTTCAGCTGAAGATCCTCCAATACTAAGGAGGAAATATGCGTGTGAATCTTAACTAAGTCAAGACAAGGCGTGACTCAATTTTCAAGGGTACACAAAACGTTATGGACGCATAATCAGATCTTATCAAACAAAATAGATTCAGCTTATCCTGTGTAGTGGTTACCAGTGGAGTTGATGAATATGTAAATAACCTGAGAAGCCTACTTTCATGTTCTGCGATGCACGTTGCTTTATAATATACATATAGATTGGAAAGGTTAGATAATTTTACTGGACCTGCAACTTGATGTGGCCATCTAGGAATCGTATCAAAATCACAATTTTTCAAGACGTATTGGAACAGGTGGCGGAAATAGATAAATGCAAACAAACGGAGTAAGTTCTCCGTTTGACCTTGCAAATCGCTGTCTTCTGCCTTTATGTGCTTAGCATTGCGGGTATTAGTTAAGCAATGCTAAGCAATTAACGAAAGTTTCGGTCGCGGGGAAAATTGAGGTGAGTCACATATGTCACAACAATCGGAATACATACGATGCCATTCCAGCATGGATTGCATCGCTGTATTTTTCGATGCAAACTAATCAAAACAGCCGACGTTCGGTTTTATACATAATCTTTTTTTTTTTTTTTTTTCTGATAGTAGACTTTTCGCATTATAGAAATGCAAGAATCGTTCATCATATTTTCAAAATGAAATGTTTTGATTTCATCAGCGGAAATACTTAATAAAGAAGAATGGTCAACTCAATTCTGCTCCCTTTATGAAAGCGATGTGTCGTATTGCCTTTATGTAAGACACGCTAATATAAAGTCCTGGTTTTACCATAATGAAAACAAATAAAACGGCCGGGAATGTATATTTAATGTTCATACCTTGTTCCGTTTTATTCAGTGTATCTTCTGTAGTGAGGAACCAAAAATGCATGCATTCTAGAATTATAAAATGCGTGGTGAAATAATGAGAGAGTAAAATAAACTTTCCATTTACTACATTTACGAAACTTGTGTCTTCTTGACGCGAGCACGTGGAATTAACAATCTCGTTCATTTCAGTGCAGCATTCACGTCAATATGGCAAAATTATTACTATTAGTAAGTATATTGATTGACCCATTAATTGGTATCGATTAAATGTGGAGAGAAACCGAAAATTATCCTGTGCAATATGTCAAATGGAAATGCAAAAGAACCTTGATTGAATGGCAGTCACTGAACTTAATTCGAAATGTTTGTCACATACCTGCGCGCTTCAAAGAAGTCAATAAAGTTTCAATTTCTAAAACAAACAACGAGCAAAGCCAGAGATCAGCAGTGAAGAAGGTACATATATTTCCATCCCCTATATATGTAAAACAACGTTAGCACAAAGGGTCAATACTCAGGTGAGGTCAGGATATAACCATATAACCATATAACAATTACAGCACGGAAACAGGCCATCTCGGCCCTTCAAGTCCGTGCCGAACACGTATTATCCCCTAGTCCCATCAGGATGCGCTGGTGCAATGTTTGATTGTTTGTTGTGTCGTTATTGCAGAAGGACAAATCGGGATAATTTAAGGTAACTAATTTTGTCATGAGCTTATAACCATATAACCATATAACCATATAACCATATAACTATATAACAATTACAGCACGGAAACAGGCCATCTCGGCCCTACAGGTCCGTGCCGAACAACTTGTTTCCCTTAGTCCCACCTGCCTGCACTCATACCATAACCCTCCATTCCCTTCTCATCCATATGCCTATCCAATTTATTTTTAAATGATATGATATAAGAACGATAGAATAAAATCGTGCAAAATAGGTTGCAGAATGGCGAGTAATCACTGCCAACACTATTCGGGTGCCTATCAGTAGAAAGATATGTAATAACCTATTGGAATTCGGTTTTAATTGATGGTCAACGAAAATATCCGCGATGCACGATTATCCATTGTCGGTAGGAATAATGCAAATGCAGAGGAAGTCAACAAGTTACACTCCGTAAATACCACCTTAGATATACGCTCATGTCACTGGTTATAAACTGAATTATGCAAATGAAATTCTGACATTCCATCGCGCGTTCTTGGACCGTCCGCTCTCACTCTACCGTACTAATTTTATATTACTCCTTTCACTAATGTTCGACTAGACCTTCGGTTTAAAACTGTGCGCCAACATGCTAATCGTTATCCTTTACGTGGTGACTCCACCTTGTAGAGGATGATTGTCATCTCCCTGGCATCTCGCATACTTACTAAAAATGTCACAATGGAACAGTCAATCATTTACAGACAGTTGTTTTGATCAACTTTCCCGTATATTCCACAACAATATCGCATTTACAATCACGGATCGTCCAGTTCCATGCCCTTTTCCATATCCATAATCAACACCAGTTATCATTGGGCGACAAATATCAAAAACATATCCAAGGCTTAGCTGCACTTCCACCAGACCTGCTTCTTGTAAAAAATTCAGTCTATTTCCATGTTGCGATGACGTTACCGTGTACGGAAGATGCCATCCTTAACTCCATAATTCGCTCCAGAGATTGACACGGTTATCGCCTAGTTTTTGGTATCGTTTTCGGTTTTATCCTGGCATCCTATCCCCAGGGAAACAAAGACAAGTTTCCTAATTTTTCTCATCCTCTACACAATGTATCTTTCATGCACAGAACGCAGAATATATACCTGTAAAGAACAAAAGCGAACTTCTCGGCCCACAATTTCTGTGCCGAATGTGATGGCAAGTTAAACTAACATGCCGTGCTTTTTTTCTGGTCCCTCAATTCTCATTATATCCGAATGCCTATTTAAAATCCTATGATCGTATCTGACTCCACTATCACACCTGGCAACGCGTTCTAGGCATAGATCACACTCTTTGTAAAATAGCGCCCCACCCACAACAGTTACGGTGTGGCTTCCTTCCATCGCCTCTCATAAAATGGTGCCTTATAACTCCTATTAATATTTCCTGAGAAAATGATTCTGACTTCTTGACCAATCTGTGCCCTTCTTAATTGTATGTACTTCTATCAGGACAACTGCATGTGAACAGCGTATTATACTAACTGTTTTCTTTAAGTGCAGATGCTGCCTTAGCACTCGCATGTTTTCAGAATTTTATTTAAAATCGTGCTTTACAGCAAAATGCGGAGTTCTATAATTTAGTACTGCTGCAGTTTTGTTTTCCTATAATTTTATTCATTTATGTTTGTTACGCTTCCCCATTAAACTCGGTTGCAATTAGAAAGTATTCACCAGTTTACCTCTCACATGGCACCACCACACACGTAACCCATTATATTTCATTCTGAAGCTCATGAGGCATTGCCTTTATTTGCTCCTTCTTCAATTTCCCCTGCTCAATATATAACCTTACTTATTCTGATGAAACGGCATGGCTGGAAATAAGTTAGTATCTCCATTCTGAAAGGTTACCGGTGAATTAAATCTCCATTTTAATCAGGCCCCGAATGTCAAAATGTATCTTCCTTGAGATGGTTTGCAACTGACATACTGCTGATTTACTGTCCTCAACAAGTTTCTCCAAAATGGGAACATTTCTATCATGATCAAAATGCATCACCTGTTACAATTCACATTTACATTTATAGATATATGCCATCTCTCATCGATATTCTATTATACCAACCCAACAGTGTTATTGCCTTGGGAGTTCTTGAATTGCAAACCAGATAGAATCAATGAAAATAAATATATATTATGATGCGATTATGAATTGTGAAATGGATGGGAACTTGTAATTTGCAATGTTCTCATCTAACGTTTTACATGGAGGATGGTTTGTGGTAGAGGGTCAACATTATAATATTCGTCTGAATTGCCTATGTGTGCAGGCTGATATTTACAGATGACATAAAACAAATGGCCTACATAGGCTGGCCGGATGGATAAACAATTTGTAACGTCTTAAAAACTGCAAGTGAACTGTTCTGCCATGCATTGGATCAAGATTTTTGAACGTTGCACACAGCTGCAGAAAATGAGGGAATATTCAGTGTACATAATGATGTGAGATTTTGAATACATCAAAATAGCGTCCCCAACTTCTGAACGTTTCTAATGGTATTATATGTTGAAACATCTCAAGTCACATTTCACATTGCCCTAATCCATGTAATATTAATTGTGTGAGCCTCAGCGATGGCGTTGCCATTGTATCCCACGTATGCATGGTTATGCTTACTTTTTTTTCCAGAAAGGTGTTCTATTGCGTTTTTCCATTCGTTATGGTTTTATATTCCTCTGTAAGACCAGGCGCCTACGCTTCAGTGAACTAAATCCTAGACAACCCAGCAAATCCTTCTTACTCAAGAGCTCTTTATCCGCTAACACCACTGCGGAATGTTTCTACACCCTTCAAGCTTAATACACTTCCATCTGAACGACCAGAAATGTTATACTCAGGCGTTGGCTCACCAAAGTTTGCCTTTGAAAATAATTTCACCATATATTTATGAATGCGAATCAAGGCCGAAATCCAACCTAATTGCTGTGCCCCATAAATTGACGAAGTATTCCGATTAAAAAAAAAACCCCATAGTTTACTACTAGGTAGACAAAAATGCTGGAATAACTCAGCGGGTCAGGCAGCATCTCTGGAGAGACGGAGTGTGTGATGCTTCGGGTCGAGGCTCTTCTTCTGACTGATATCAGGGGAATGGGCAGGACAAATATAGAATGTAGTCCTATACAGTAAGGTTAGTGGGAGAACTGGGAAGGGGGATTTGGGAGAGAAAGCAAGGGTTATCTGGTTAGAGAAGTCAATGTTCCTACCAATGGGGTTTGCGCTGGGCCTCACTCTGACAATAGAGGAGGCCTAGGACAGAAAGGTCAGAATGGTAATGGGAGGGGGAGATAAAATGCTGAGCCACCGGGCGATCAGGTCGGTTAAGACGTACTGAGCGGAGTTGTTTAGCGAAATGTTCGCACGCCTGCACAATGCAAAGAAGTTGACACCTGGAACAGCGGATACAGTAGATGAGTTTGGAGGAGATGCAAGTGAACCTCTGCCTCACCTGGAAATAATGTTTGGGTCCTTGCATGGAGGCGAGGGGAGATTAAAGGGACAGGTGCTGCATCTCCTTCCGTTGCATGGGAAATAACCTGGGGAGGGGGTGGTTTGGGTGAGAAGAGACGAATTGACCAGGGAGTTCGGAGGGAACGATCTCTGCCGAAAGCAGATAGGGGTGGAGATGGGAAGATGTGGCCAGTAGTAAGATCACGATGAGGTGGCAAAAAAATGTTGATATATTATATGCTGTATGCGACCGCTGATATGGTGTAAGGTGAGGACAAGGGGAACGGTCCTTGTCGAGACCCTTTTTCAGACTGATATCATGAGAGGGGGTGGGACCATGAATGAATGCAGTCGAAGGCAGTAAGACTAGTGGGAGAACTGGGAAGGGGATGGGATGGAGGGAGAAAGCAAGGGCTATCTGAAGTTAGTTGATTCAATGCTCATACCTCTGGGGTGCAAACTACCCAAGCGAAATATTAGGTGCTACTCATCCAATTCGCGCAGGGCCTCACTGTTGCAATGGAGGGGACCCAGGACAGAAATGTCAGATTGGGAATGGGATGGGGAGATGAAGTGCCAAGGCACCGGGAAATCAGGTAGGTTAAGACGGTCTGAGCGGAGGTGTTTAGCGAAATGATCGCCTAGCCTGGAACTTGGACTCGCCGATGAACACCTCCGCTCAGTCCGTCTTAACCTTCCCGATCTCCCAGTGGCTCAGCACTTCAAATTCCCCTCCCATTCCCTATCTGACCTTTCAGTCCTGGGCCTCCCCCATTGTCAAACTGTGGCACAGCGCAAATTGGAGGAACAGCACCTCATATTTCGCTTGGGTAGTTTACACCCCAGCGGTATGAACAGTGACGTCTCCAACAACAGAAAGCCCTTGCTTTCTCTCACCAGCCCCTCCCCCTTCCCAGTTCTCCCACTAGTCTTTCTGTCTCCGACCAAATTCTATCTTTGTCCCGCCCCCTCCTCTGCCATCAATCTGAAGAAGGATCTCGACCCGAAACGTCACCAATTCCTTATCTGCTGAGATGCAATATGCTGGAGTAACTCAGCTGGATAGGTAGTATCTCTGGAGGGAAGGAATGGGTGACGATTCGGGTCGCTTCTTTAGAAGGGTCTCGACCTGAAATGCCACCATTCCTTCTCTCCTGAGATGTTGACAGTCCCGCTGAGTTAATCCAGCATTCTGTGTCTCCCTTCGATTTAAACCAGCATCTGCAGTTCTTTCTGATATAGTTGTCTACTATGCAGAGGAGATGAAATGGGCCACAATCTAATGAATATGTGGATTCAGATAAATAAATTAAGCTGATTTAAATTGCACTGATATCACCGAATAATAATTTCTGCTGCGTCATATTTGAAGACAGCGTCTGCTTAGAAAATTGGATCACTACGAGGTCGACAGATGCAAATTGGATGGACAATACATTTTCGGCGCAGCAAAGACGTTATCACGAATAAACAGGTATAACGGCATATATTCATCAAGTTGTATTGGCATCCTGCAGCCAATATGTCCACAAATCCACACTGTGCTTAACGTTACTATACCTTTCTGTTTTTTGCTTAGCCTTTCTTCTGTGGTGAGAGTATAGCGAGGGGACACATGAGCAGAGTCACTAATTCTGAACACCATTAGTGTTTGTTTTGCAAACAGTTCGACGTTGGAAGTAAACAGTGAATGCAATTCGGAATGCGCCATGAACCCACTCTCGTTAACTTAATTAACCAGACGCTTTACTCTCTTTAAATGCACAGTACTTTTGAGAGACAGTCTTTGGGATGGTCATCAATAACACACAATATTATTCTGATATTTACATTTACAATGGAACATGACCATATTTTGTAGGCTGAAGATGATTTTTCGCCAGTAACTTTATGGACGAATTCCCCTTTACCTGAACATTAATTGTTAATACATTTACCCTCCTGATTACATGAACTGTCGGAATGACAAGTTATTATGTGATGTTCGTTTGTTATAACAATTAAATGGATAATGAATCAGCGATTGGAATGTTTCAACAAAGCGTAGGTTCAGCCATGTTGGACAACGGTGAATACCTGTTTCCTCACAATTGCAGACAGATTCAATCCCATTATTTTTTTTTAACACGAATAATTGCAGTTTCTTGCCTGCTGATGAACTCTTAATGAGGGGTGGATACATCCTGCAAGCTTATACAGCATCTGCGAGCATAGGACCAATCAGTTTACTTGTTTAACTGTCATATACACTGGCATGAAAATAGATAATTTTACGTCTTTTAAATGAATGTGGCTTTCTGGCGATAGATTAGCTTGCATTTGATTGAGTTGGTTTATTGGAGAGATAAATGCTTAAAGTGATCACGACATTCGGATCTACTTGAGAATTTCTTTGAAATATCACGGATAATTAAAATATTTATATAAAACCGTTGAGAAGCGTGTTTTCAACAAATATTCTGATATTTCGGTGCTGCTCACACTTCCAACCGAAATTCCACGCAGAGTTAACACCAGTTCTCCCATTTTACGGGAAGCTGCAATGGGATATTAATGAAAATTATAGCACTGTGAGAAAGAATAGTTATATTGTTGAGTAGGCATGTACACTAGATGGCACCGTGAAGTTAACGGTCGGGCTGATATGAGCACAAATATATTTTAAAAAGAAGCAGGATTCAGGAAACTGAATACAACAAAACAGGATTGGCTTCAAATCCTGACGTGAATTTGACAATATCGTTATTTTACAGCCATTTCCCCATTGCAACTCCTTAAAGACATTTGCAGTTTTCTACAACCTGACCTTCAGTATATGTAACTTTAAATGAGGTTACCTCTCATTTTTCGAAACACTGTCAACACAGTCCTACTTTCGTCAATCAATGCACACTTCAAGCATTATTGCAGTGAATCTTCTCTGCACCGCGTTTATGGAAAGTGTATTCTTCCACAGATAGGATGACCGGGTATATCCGCAATAACCGATTTCCTGTCGCAAAAAGGCCCTTTAAAAGTTTACTTTTATTACAAATTCGGATTTAATAAATATTAACGTAACATGTATCCTTTCATTTGATTGCCGCATCTGTTAATGAAACTCAAGAACCGATGTATTGATACGCCTGCTATTGGTTCACCAAAACGAACCGTTCTCCCACCTTTTGAAAAATACTCAATTGTTCTGCTACATGTATCAACGTGGAATATGGACATATACGGCACAGGAATGAACACTTCTGCCTACATTTTCTCTGCCGAAAAAGAGGGCAAGATAAACTAAAATAATATGTTTGCATGCGGTCCATATACAAGCCCATGTCTACTTCTTCTTCTTAAGCCGTTTGCTCCCCTGGGACACATAGGCCATTGACAAATGTCCTCCACGTCACTCGGTCGTTGTCAGTTCTTTCGGGATTTCCACAGTTGAACAAAAGAAATTTCTAAGTCAGAGACATTAAAAAATCATCCGATGGATTCAGTCAATTAAATAATCTTATGTTCTCACCTGTGAATGCGTGCGCTTCTTTTATAGTTTCAATCTCTAAAGAGACGACATGGGGTCATAATACTAATTCGATGTAATGACTTCATGGTACATTTATGGGGTCATGGTACAATTTTACAGGCATAATTCGTAGTGATTGTGAAAGTTTCTTAGTTGACGGAGTGTTGTCCCGTATATGGTTCTGTCATACCGTTACCACATGCATTGTGCCTCATGAACCTCATAGATATTAATTTGAACGAGAGATGTTGAGAAATAAGTCAACTAGCTCAAGAATGCCTAATGTTGCTCAAAGCTTATACTTTGCAGTATTTCAACATAACTTTAACCCAATGCCATTTTATGTAGCTTTCAGAAACAATCCTCATTAAGACAATCCACATCTGTATCCTTCTTGGCCCCGAGTCCTGCGGCATTAATTTTTCATACTCACTGACAATGTAGATATACTGTTGAGTGCAACGGCTTTCTCACATTTCGCATGATAAGTTACTCCTCGCATAACTGGGTAAGTAAAATCAAGAGGGATGTGATGGGACTCGAAGAAGGCGACTTCATAACTGTTGCGGAGCAGTGCTTGTTAAATGGCACACTTTACAAATCATTATTATAAATACAACGAACATATCATACGAGTACCCACTTGACGTAAAGTCGCATGCATAATCTTTCAGTGAATAACCCTTTGTCCAAACGCGGTTCCTACAACTTCTGTGTCGCCTGGAGGACGAAATTGCTGTGATGGTTCCCGATTAAATGCGTTCTGTAGAAGTTGGTCTGAGTTGTTGGTGACATGCCGAACATGCGAAGTAATCTCAGGTAGTGGCGTTGATGTGTCTTCTTGGCCGTTGCTTCGATATGACGCCCAGGATATGGTATTGGTGATATTTAGTCCCAGGAATTTGTAAATTGAGTTGAATTTGTACTTGCCTGCATGGTCGTGGGCGTATAAGGAATACAGGATGAGGTTGAGAACGAATCCTTGCGAGGCACCAGTGTTGATGATTATCTTAGATGGTGATTTGTCACCTATCCTCACTGATTGAGGTCTGTTTATCAGGAAGTCAAGGATCCAGTTGCTGAGGTAAGAGCTGACTCCAAGTTCCCCGAATTTAAAGATGAGCTTGGATGTGATAATGGTACTGAACACAGGGCTGTAGTCTATGAAAATAAGTTTAACGGAGGTGTATTTCTTCTTCAGGCGTTACAGGCGTGAGTGTAGGACCAGGGCGATTGCATCAACCGTAGAACGTTGGTGGCGATAGCTAGTTGATCAACTTTGATTCGTAGACTGGATTTTATGTGTTCCAGACCCAGCCTCTCAAATCAATTACTAATGGTGGGTGTCAAGGCCATAGGATGGTAGTCTTTAAATCATGAAATCTTGCCTTTCTGCGGCATCAGAATGATACTGTTAAGTAGAATGGAATATGGATAGATTGAAGTTGTCCGTAGTTGCAGTTGTACAGGGTCTTGGTGAGACCACACTTGGAGTATTGCGTACAGTTTTGGTCTCCAAATCAGAGGAAGGACATTATTGCCATAGAGGGAGTGCAGAGAAGGTTCACCAGACTGATTCCCTGGATGTCAGGACTGTCTTATGAAGAAAGACTGGTCAGACTTGGTTTATACTCTCTAGAATTTAGGAGATTGAGAGGGGATCTTATAGAAACTTACAAAATTCTTAAGGGGTTGGACAGGCTAGATGCAGGAAGATTGTTCCCGATGTTGGGGAAGTCCAGGACTGGGGGGGTCACAGCTTAAGGATAAGGGGGAAATCCTTTAAAACCGAGATGAAGAAAACTTTTTTTCACACAGAGAATTCTCTCCAGCAGAAGGTAGTTGAGGCCAGTTCATTGGCTATATTTAAGAGGGAGTTAGATGTGGCTCTTGTGGCTAAGGGGATCAGAGGGTATGGGGAGAAGGCAGGTACGGGATACTGAGTTGGATGATCAGCCATGATCATATTGAATGGCGGTGCAGGCTCGAAGGGCCGAATGGCCTACTCCTGCGCCTAATTTCTATGTTTCTATGTTGTCTATATCCCTTGATTCCCTTCGCCCTAAACAGCTAGGTCTAACTCTCTCTTGAAAACATCCTAATAATTTGTCTCCACTGCTTTCTGCGGCCGAGAATTCCACAGATTCACGACTCTCTGGGTGAAATCATAAATAATGACGTTAATACGAAAATAACTTATTGTGGCTTTCAGAAAACTATTATCTTTATTTTACCTGCTATTGCAATAGCAAGCCTACACAATATGTCCAGTATGTCATGTTATATTAACAGAAAGAGAAATATTGTAGCGCTTTAAAGGCAAAATGATATATAGAGCGATAGAAATAACCAATGCAGATTAAATAATCAATTCGTGGTGCAGTTGCGTTGAGTTGCAGAATTTACCATGAAATGCAGTTGTATGTTTTTATTTCACTTTCCCATCTCTCTTCCATGCTGATTTATCTACCTGCTTCCATCTGCAGTTTTACGCAGAGGTCCAATGCAAGAATGAACTACAATACATCACCATTCACCTGTGCTTGTTGCAGATGACTGAACTTCGTGGCAAATTTCCCAACAAAGAGTAAATCACTTATCCTGGGAACGCTTTTCCAAATGTAATCGCGCCCCCGTTGTCTGAGGAACGACTTACCCCGGAGAACAATGTCATGACGCTTCATATGTTTTCATTCTGTGCCATTATTTGAGACGTGCCCTCAATTTATAATAGCCTTGATGCATATATAACATTGTAGTAGACCCATTTTGCTGTTGTGGTAACTTTTTGAATTGTGCTTTTTCACGGAATAGTCTTGATCATTCGAAGCTTTGTGTAAACGCATAGATGTGATAGGACGGTTGAGTGAGAGCATGAAGAACATCCACATTAAAAGAGTGGCAAAGCATCATCTTGGACGTCTACGCAATTCCGTTGTATATAGTGGACTTCAATGGGAATTCCAGAATGTCAATGTAGTTCAGGAATAGTGCTGAAAAAGGCACGTTCCAAGCAGCCTCGGCAGGATGCATATCTCCACTCGGGCAATGACTGCGAAATAACCGCAAAAAAAATAATGCACAGCATATGTGTCATGATATTTCTGCCATCAAACAATGCGAGTTTTATGCTTCAAACCTTCCACATGCATCGGAAAGACTTTGCAGAATAAATAACTGGAGATAAAAATCCGTCAAGCATTAATTATTGCTTTCCTAAGAAAATAATCTTGGGTGTTAAATGTATATATTTACCTGCGTTTTTCTCCTTCAGATCGATTGCTGCATTGAATAGAAAACTGTTATAAGTTCATATCCTTTTCGCCAGGTTGAAACTGTCTGCCCCATGTCCACAGATTTAAATTCAAGCACTTTTTCTTCCCCCTGAATTTCCATAATCTCGTTTTTGTTTTATCACGTTTTCGTCCATAACACTTCACTACTTTTTAAATGGAGCTATTGCGAATTAAGGCTCTTTATTTCCATTGAAATTGTTGGGATGCTTGGCCACGGACTCACAACAGCCCTTGCAATGCATGTTTTAATCACTTAAATCAATTCTCTCTTTTTTTTCCTTTTAAATCAGTTCTACAAACAAATTGCTGGGGATTGTTTTTTTTACTATTTCACCAATATTAAGGTATTCTATCTTAGGCACTCGATGAAGAAACTGTTGACTCTATTAAGAACAGTTTGACAAGCACATTGATAAGACAGGTTTGGAGGGATATGGACCAAGCACATGGAACTCGGACTATTGTAGCTGGGACATTGTAGGCCGGTGTGGGCAAGTTGGGCCATATATCACTCTATGACTTTCAACCAAAGAACGACAAGAAACGAACAAGTGACACATAACCAACACAGGCCCACGCTGGATTCCTCGCTTAAATCGCCAATGGGCGTTTTTATTTGTAACTCGTTCTGATATCATACCAGTTTTTTTCCGTTGTAACCAATGCAACGCTTTTACTGAACTTTCTTTCCGGATTTTCACCCCCCACTATACCACCAGAATAAACACATTTTTGCATGAATCGATAGGGAACATGAACAATCTTCGATGGGTCTGGTGACATCTGAGGCTTTTAGATCTATGTTGCTCAGGAGCCTAGATGACTGTCTGTGTTGCGCCATGTTTTGTGGTTTGCAATGTCACATATGTGGCTTGACTCTTTTCAAATGTGGTATTTTATTAAATTAAGATTTGGACGTTTTTAGTAATATAGCGTCTTACTCACTACAAGCAAGTAGATGCTCTTCAAGTTCTATGATAAAATGATTGACAGTAAATTATGTGAATTATATCCACTCCATCCAAGGCATGAATAGAAATAAAGAGACAGGCCATATATATCTGCTGGCTACGGCTGACCTCATGAAAGAAGTACACTTTTTCCGTTGTCACCAAAGATTGTTAGCCATCAAACGACACACTCGTTGTTTAGCTTTCTTTTGAGAATAGCGAAATATATTCTTAGCAACATAATCAATATGTTGCTATGTATTCCATTGTCCCCGTATTTAATTTTCGCCCCTCCCCCACAATACCTCAACTCTGGTCAAGAAGGCTCACCAGCTAGCGTATCTTCTTCCTGAGGAGACTGAAGAAGGTCCATCTGTCTCCTCAGATTCTGGTGGACTTCTACCGCTGCACCATCGAGAGCATCCTTACCAACTGCATCACAGTATGATATGGCAACTGCTCTGTCTCCGACCGGAAAACATTGCAGAGGGTGGTGAAAATTGCCCAACGCATCACCGGTTCCTCGCTCCCCTCCATTGAGTCTGTCCAAAGCAAGCGTTGGCTGCGAAGGGCGCTCAGCATCGCTAAGGACTGCTCTCATCCCAACCATGGACTGTTTACCCTCCTACCATCCGGGAGGCGCTACAGGTCTCCCCGTTGCCGGACCAGCAGGTCCAGGAACAGTTTCTTCCCTGCCCTGCGGCTGTCACACTACTCAACAATGTACCTCGGTGACTGCCAATCCCCCCCCCCCCCCCCCCCCCCCCCCCGACACTCCTCCCACAGGAAAAACACTATGACTGTATACATGTAAATAGATTTATTTATTGAAATCGTATTCTATGTCGCTCTCCAGGGAGATGCTAACTGCATTTCGTTGTCTCTGTACTGTACACTGACAATGCCAATTAAAGTTGAATCTGAATCTGAATCGGAATCCGAATCTGAATCTGAATCTATTACGCTAATTGAATTTACCTTTATTAGGCCACCATCCCCATACTCCTTTCCTAATATGTATATCTAACCGCTGTTATTGGTTGTCTCAACCAATTTATCTGGGCGCTCCATCCATAACATTGCTGCTGTCTGTGTATGAAACCTATCGCCACATCGACTTAAGATTTCGCCACTGTGTCCATAATAATGAGAGTCTCTGTAGCCTCTATATGGCCCTCATAACCTTTCATATTTTTATATTGTCACCAGTCCACCCCCAAAACTCTAGTGAGAAGAGATACCACCTATCCGATTGTTCCTTGCATCTAAGAGCTTCTCTTCCAGGTAATATTGTGGCAAATCTCAGTTGCACTACTGTAGTCACCACGTCCTTCCTGTAGTGTCGGAACCTGAACTGCACCCAATATTCCAAGTGCAGCATTACTGTCGTTTTCTGCAGCTGTGACATGGTGTAGAACTGCATAATTAATACCGTTGCCTGTGAAGGTAACCATGCCGCATGCCCTTTCCACTACCCTATCTACCGCTGTCGATATTTTCAGCATTTCATGAACTTACACTCAATTGCCTCTCCGTATATTTACCGGCCTCAATACCTGTTCAATAACACTGCAAATCTTGGCAGTATTTGACGTCCTAATCGTCCTCACACTTGTCTGGGTTAAATTATATCTGTCTCCACTCCAATATATCGGCCAATTTTCCTGCTGATCTATTGTTTATCAGCGTCGACAACTTTACTTATTTACCACGACCTCATCATTTTTGTATACTCAGCAAGCGTAGTCATCACATCACCAGTATGCTCATCGAAACCATGTATGTACTGTATAACAATGCTACGAATAACTGAACCACCTAGTCCTACATTACACCATTGATTGCAGAATTCCAGTCAGAAAAAAACAATCCTCTATCATTGTCCCCTACCTCTTACTACAGACTTATTTTTGATCCACTTTGAAAACACCCTCGGATCACACTCCTTAACCGCCCGATCCTGCCTACAATGCAAACGACTTGAAGTTCGTGGGTACTACGTCCACAACCCTGTTATTTATCTGTCAGTGTATACGGTGCTTTCATTAAGTATTCCGACCCCTTCACTTTTTCCACATTTTGTTAAGTTATAGCGTTATTCAAAAATTGATTAAATTACTTTTGTTATCATCAGTCTATACAGAATACCCCGTAATAAAAAAAGTGAAAACAGGTGTTTAGAAATGTTAACAAAGTAATAAAAATTAAAGAACTGTAATATCACTTTTACATAAGTATTCATACCCTTTACTGAGTACTTTGTTGAGGCAAGTTTGGCAGCGAATACACCCTCAAATCTTCTTGGGTATGACGCTACAAGCTTGGCGCACCTGTATTTGGGTAATTTCTCCCATTGTTCTCTGAAGATCCTTTCGAGCTCTGTCAGATTGGATGTGGAGCGTCGATAAACAGCTACTTTCACATCCCTCCAGAGGTATTCGACCGGGTTCAAGTTCGGGCTCTGGCTAGGCCACTCAAGGGCATTCACAAACTTGTCACGAAGCCACTCTTGCGTTGCCTTTGATGTGTGCTTAGGGTTGTTGGCCTGTTGGAAGGTGAACCTCTGTCCCAGTCTGAGGTCCTGAACGCTCCGGAACAGGTTTTCATCAAGGATGTCTCTGTACTTTGCTCCGTTCATGTTTCCCTCGATACTGACTAGTCTCCTAGTTCCTGCCGCTGAAAAACATCCCCATAGCATGATGCTGCCACAACAATGCTTCACCGTAGGTAAGGTATTAGCCACAGTGATGAGCGGTGCCTGGTTTCCTCCAGACGTGACACTTGGCATTCAGGCCAATTATTTCAATCTTGGTTTCATTCGCCTGGACACTCTGCCATAAAGGCCTAATTGGTGGAGTGCTGCAGATAGAGTTGTCCTTCTGGACGTTTTTGCCATCTCCACAGAAGAACTCTGGAGCTCTGTCAGAGTTACTATCGGGTTATTGATTACCTCCCTGACCAAGGCCATCTCTCCTGATTGTTCAGTTTGGCCGGGCGACCAGCTCTATGAAGAGTCCTGGTGTTTTTAACGTTAACGTTATTCGTTGCTCTTCGGGACCTGCAATTTAGCAGAAATTGTTTTATACCCTTCCCCAGTTCTGTGTCTCGACACAATCCTGTCGCGGAGGTCTACGTCTTCATGGCTTGGGCTTTGCTCTGACATGCACTGTTACCTGCGGGACCATATATAGACATGTATATGCCTTTCCAAAACATGTAAATCAATTTAAGTTACCACTGGTGGACTCCAATCAAGTTGTAGAAACATTTCAAGGATAATCAATGGAAACAAGATGCACCGCAGCTCAATGTTGAGTGTCATAGCTGAAATTTAGATTTTTTTGCAAAATAATTAAAAATAAATAACTGAAACACTTATGTAAATGTGATATTTTAGTTATTTTTAATTACTTTGCAAACATTTCTAAACACCTGTTTCCCATTTTTATTATGATGTGTTATGGGTAGATTAATGATAAAAAAATGAATTGAATCAATTTTAGAATAGGCTGTAACGTAACAAAATGTGGAAAAAGTGAAGCGTTCTGAATAATTCTGAATGTATTGTATATGCCAACGACAACCTATACTTGGCGAGATCAGGGACTGCAGTAAAATAAAACACACTGATGGAGGAAGTCAATGTGTCGAGCTGTCTTTGTGGAGGCAAAGCAATGCTCAATGATTCGTGTCAGTCTTGATACCACGTTTCGACCAAAATTTCGACCACGAAGTTGCTTTCACATCTGCAGCTCGATCGCAGATTTCCTGCAGTAGTTTGTTTTGGTGTTAAGCCAAGAGGTAATTTTATATATGTTTGGCTCTTTTAATTCTCTCAGTCTTAATTCAAAATTGTTTCCACTGGAACCAGCTGTTTTTTTTACTAACGGAGACTAAAGCGAAACAACCAATCAAATCTCCCCTTTAACTGCAATATTATAAACGTAAGTACTTAACGATGGTTCATCCTATTTGTTCTCTTGCACGAAAACAATATTTTATCCATGTAATTTTACTCACTCGAGCTATCATACTTTTGAATCCGAATTTGTATTTCTGAAAAAAAGAGATGTTTGTTGATTTAGTGAGCGGAATATTATTTGTGCACACAAACGAAAGTTGTTCGGAAAATGTTTATTTTTTTACACAGAGAGTGGTGAATCTTTGGAATTCTCTGCCACAGAATGTAGTTGAGGCCAGTTCATTGGCTATATTTAAGAGGGAGTTAGATGTGGCTCTTGTGGCTAAAGGGATAAGGGGGAATGGAGATAAAGCAGGTACGGGATACTGAGTTGGATGATCAGCCATGATCATAATCATACTGAAGGGCCGATGGCCTACTCCTGCACCTATTTTCTATGTTTCTATGTTTCACGTCCTGCTACCTCGTCACATTCTACAACCACCACCCCACCCCCGAAGCGAAATTATTTCCCCGTTTAACCTGTCACAGCTTTGATGCTGTACGTCACATTTGAAGGTTTCAAATGTTCTGCAAATGTTATCATCAGCGTGCAATCCACCTCTTGCACGCTCTATTAAATTGCACAACCATAGCCGATTGAAAATCATGCCACCAGTCACATCAGTGCCTCGAATAAACGCATTTACACCTTTTTTCTACACGTGCACTCTCATCTACGCGTTTCTT
The DNA here is from genome assembly GCF_028641065.1 of Leucoraja erinaceus. Classification (NCBI taxonomy): domain Eukaryota; kingdom Metazoa; phylum Chordata; class Chondrichthyes; order Rajiformes; family Rajidae; genus Leucoraja; species Leucoraja erinaceus. The sequence continues at coordinate 21,369,125 of NC_073400.1, read as the reverse complement.
CTTTGGTCGCATCACCACTTCCTGTCTCTGCCGACACATCCTTGGAATTGTTTCGGTATTTCCGTCTTCAGCCTAATTGCCAAATAACGAGACTTCGATTTGTCGATGTATTACTTTTTCCTGAATGGCTTGTATTTGCACCGCAAAATTGAATCAGCAACACTCCTTCGTCCACTCCCCAAACCATTGCTTTGATTACCTATATCCTGAAAATAGCAGGTTTGGCGCTGCTCCCCTCCCCTCCGCTCCTCTCATTGCACACAGCTAGCCAGGGTATATTAAACGAATCACTTACTCTAATAATTGTCGCTTTCAGCGGGGTTCCACCAGCGCATACAGTTCCCCCTACTTTTTTTTTAGCAATTTCATAGGACTATGCGAATTATTTTGCTTCAACGCGCCGGCGTCTCCCGTCAATATTTCAGTCAAAGTAGAACATGGAAAATTTGCCCTAGTTAGAAACATAGAAATATAGAAAGTAGGTGCAGCATGATGCCATTCGGCCCTTCGAACCAGCACCGCCATTCATTGTGATCATGGCTGATCGTCCCCAATCAATAACCCGTGCCTACCTTCTCCCCATATCCCTTGATTCAACTAGCCCCGAGAGCTATATCTAACGCTCTCTTAAACCCATCCAGTGATTTGGCCTCCACGGCCCTCTGTGGCAGGGATTTCCACAAATTCACAACTCTCGGGGTGAACATTTTTTTTCACATCTCAGTCTTAAATGGCCTCCCCTTTCTTATAAGAAATTAAATGGCCCTTGGTTCTGGACTCGCCCAACATTGGGAAAAACATTTCTGCACCTGGCTTGTCCAGTCCTTTTATAATTTTGTATGTTTCTATATGATCCCCCCTCATCCTTCCAAAATCCAGTGAATACAATCATAGTATTTTCAATCTTTCCTCATATAACAGTCCGGCCATCCCAGGTATCAATCTCGTGAACCCACGCTGCACTGCCTTAATCACAAGGATGTCCTTCCTCAAATTAGGAGACCAAAACTGTACACAATACACCACATGTGGTCTTACTACAGTCCTATACAAATACAGAAAAATCTCTTTACTCCTATACTAAAATCCTCTTGGTATGAAGGCCAACATTCCATTAGCTTTCTTCACTGCCTGCTGTACCTGCACGCAAACTTTCAGTGCCTGGTGTACAAGGACACCGAGGTATCGCTGCACCTCCCTCTTACCTAACCTAACCCCATTGAGATAATAATCTGCCCCCTTGTTTTTCCCGCCAAAGCGGATAACCTCACATTTATCTATATTGTACTGTATCTGCCACGCATCTGCCCATTTACTCAACCTGTCCAGGTCACCCTGCAACCTGCTAACATCCTCTTCACAGTTCACACTGCCACCCAGCTTTGTGTCATCCGAAAACTTGCTAGAGTTGCTCCTTATTCCGTCTTCCAAATCATTAATTGATTGCGGTTGCGGCCCGAACACCGAGCCTTGCGGCACTCAACTCGCCACTGCCTACCATTCTGAAAATGACCCGTTCACTCCTACTCTTTGCTTCCTGTCTGCCAACCAATTTTCTATCCACGTCAACAACCTACCGCCAATACCATGTGCTCTAATTTTTGTCACCAGTCTCCCGTGCGGCACCTTATCAAAGGCTTTCTGAAAGTCTAGATGCATTACATCCACTGGATTCCCTTCATCCATTTTACTTGTCACACCCTCAAAAAATTCCAGAAGATTTGTCAAGCATGATTTTCCTTTCATAAATCCATGCTGACTTCGACTAATCCTTATACTGTTATCCAAATCCCCCATTATTACCTATTTAATAATTGACTCCAGCATCTTTCCTACCATAGAAGTCAGGCTAATTGGTCTGTAATACCCAGTTTTCTCTCTCGCTCCTTTCTTGAAAAGTGGGATAACTTTAGCTATCCTCCAATCCACATGAATCGATCTTAAATCTATTGAACATTGGAAAATGATCACCGTTGTGTCCAAAATTTCTAGAACTACCTCCCTGAGGACCTTGGGTCCCATTAGCCTACCAAATACTGTTTCATGCCTAAGTTAAACGTCTTTCAATTCCTCTACCGCCTTAGATCATCTGTCCTCCAGTACCTCAAGGAGATTGCGTGTGCATTCCTTAGTGAAGACAGATCCGAAGTACCTGTTCAACTCTTCTGCCATTTCTTTGTTCCCCATAATAATTTCACCCGTGTCTGCCTTCAAGAAACCCACATTTGACTTTGCTATTCTTTTTCCCTTAACATATCTAAATAAGCTTTTACTGTGGTTCTTTTTATTCCTGGCCACCGTCTCCTCGTACTTCATCTTTTCAGCCCGTATTGCCCGTTTTGTTTCCTTCTGTCCCCTCTGAAAGTTCCCCAATCCTCTGGCTTCAGGCTACTCTTTGCTGTGTTATACATATTTTATTTTAGTTTTATTCTGTCCCTAACTTCTCTTGTCAGCTACACTTCCCTCCTACTCCCCTCAGAATCGTTTTTCCTTTTTGGAATGAAATGATCCTGCGTCTTCCGGATTAAACCCAGAAATTCCTGCCATTGCTGTTCCACCGTCATTCCTGTTTGGATCCATTTCCAGTCTACCTTGGCCAGCTCCTCCCTCATGCCTTCATAGTCCCCTTTGTTCAACAGCATCACTGACACTTCCGATTTAACCTTCTCCTTCTCAAATTGCAGATTAAAACTAATCATATTATCATCACTACCTCCAAGCGGTTCCTTTATCTCTAGTTATCTAATCAAATCTGGTTCATTGGACAACACTAAATCAAGAATTGCCTTTTCTCTGGTCGGCTCCATTGCAAGCTGCTCTAAGAATCCATCTCGGAGGCACTACACAAACCCTCTGTCTTGGGGTCCTGAGCCAACCTGATGTTCCCAGTCTACCTGCATATTGAAACCGCCCATCACCACAATGTAACCTTTGTTACATGCCAGTTTTAACTCCTGCTGCAACGTACACCCTACATCCGGGCTACTATTTGGGGGTCTGTAGATAACACTAATTAGTGTCTTCTTGCCTTTGCAATTCCTCAACTCCATCCACAGTAACTCTGCCTCGTCAGTCCCTATGTCTTTCCTCGCAAGGGTCTGAATTCCATCCCTCACCAGCAGAGCTACAACCCCCCCCCAAACAATTTTTGTTCTCTTTCTTTTGTACCAAACAACGTTGATCTTAAAAAACAACATTGACACCATAGGTTAAATTTAATTGGACACATAAAGACGGAAGGGGGGAATTCATGTACCTATTTTCGGATATGTTGCGGGATGAAAATAGAAGCAGTTATTTTAAACAATAAATCTAATTCTTCTACCTTATCGGCACGTGGGTTACGTGTGCTTATCATTCGCGTTGACACATTTTTGTTGTTCATAAAGGGATTGATTTTTGTCCATCGTTATCAAACCGGAAACAATGAAAGACAGTTGTGCAGAACATTATTTTCACGCTGGTCATATCACAACCAAATAACATGTTGTTATTTCTCACCCTTATCCTTGGACCGTAGCTGTTCTTCTGCATTCGGCATAAAACATAGTAGTGAGTGGTATAACGGAATTACTATATTTGACGACAGACTGCGCAATAAATATATAACAAATATCCTTCTCTTCTTTGAGATGTTATTATTCCCCAGATATTTCAGGACCTTTCATCCCCTTTATCTACCTAACTGACAATGACAAATAAATTTGAATCTGAATCTGAATCTGAATCTGATCTCCCCGTTTCGATGATATCTCCCTTATTTTCTCCCTGGCACTGGATCTCAAGTTCATTGTAGGTTGTTTGTGCGTTTGAGGTTGTTTGTGTGCTTCGTCGCAGACAGAGACAAAGCGTTTATTTAATTGTTCTGAGAGCCATTGCGATCCATTATAGGTTTGCATATATATGTGTAATTTATTTTATCTCGAATATAACTTCATTATGATATTCATTCCTTTAGCCAAAAAGTGAAAGCGGTAAAAGGTTTGCTTCATTGTACTTCGCACTAACCACGTTTATTTTCATAACTCGTTCCCAGCTGATTGTGGGAGATACACAACTTGTTTTAGCATAATTTGCTTTGCAGCTTCTGGCGAACCGCTGTATTTTTTAGAAGGAACAACAATTATTTTACACTCCCTATTAAATGAATTATGTGTGGTGTAATGTATCAATACGTTTAAAAAATCGAACCCAGATAAGGGAACAATTTGAGAGACCTCAGCCGATCAGCCTACAAGAGAAACCATGAGCTTCCTGTGGAATGATTCCTCGAAAACTCCATCATATGTACACTATTATCTCTCCGCCTTGCCGGACAATGCTTATTGTCAGAACCAAAGTCAATAACAGAAAACAGGCCACTCCTCCCACTGTGCCGATAATACATTGTACATGCAGCCACTGCCAATGAATTCAAATATATTATTAAAGCATACAGATAATCTTTAATCGATTTCGAGAAGCAGACAGCCCGCTTGGGTCAGAACCGCTGGTTCAATAAATGTTTAATTCTGCACAGAGGCAGTATATTTCAGTCATTCTCTATTATTTAAAATGTGCAATAATATACTTCTTCTCTTCTGCCAGTTACAGCGTTTCCCCAATACTCTTTAATTAATCCTTTCTATGCACTTCTTTGTGTTGGCAGGAATTATTTGCATTCGTGCATCAGCTTCTCTAATATTGTTGTCAATTGTCAGATGGACAGCAACGACATACGCAATGTCACATGTATTATCTTTGTGTTACCAACTCCGATTCCAGTACCAAATGCAAAACAAACGCTTCACGTTGTTCCAATTCAGAGGAAGGTTCATCGGAGTAAAATGTTATGTCCGTTATTGTTAACATATGCCACGTAGCTAGCAAAATGTTTTCTCGCATTTTCTGTGTGTGTTTTCATCATATGATTCCTTCCTTTTACGTGACTTTGCCAATTGGTGAAATGGCATCGATTTTGAGAAATCGTCCTGAACGCAAATGGCTGACTTAAAAAAAAATATCATTAATAATTTAGAAAAGATTCGGGCTTACCTAGGTCTGCCAATATCTCGCGCGTGCTGCTTAATTCTGCAAAAACAAAGACGTATCAAAATACGAAACTCTGAAATTTGTTTCGCATTGTGTTCTGTTTCAAGCGCCCATTTTAACAACAATCGAAAATCGAAAACCGAAAAAAAAATCTTTATTAAGTTGCATAAAATTGTAATCCGGAATTATGCATGCATTATATTTCACGGTTATTTTGCCATGCGAAAGTAAATATAACCTTTATCTTGCGACCATCAAGCTTCAAATTATCAGAGGTGGGGGTGGATTTTTTGAAATATAGATTTGTTTTTGTTTGCGGCAGTTTCAAATGACCGCAGCCATATTCTATATTTTTTAATCAATTCCAAATGTATCCGTATTTTTTTACAGCAGCAATGTTTGCATTTATGCAGGGAGACCGTATTTGAGTGCATGAAGTGCAGACATTGCATTATTTTTCTGCATTTATAATAATTACTCATAGAAATGCTTGTATAATGCTAACTTATACTTTTGTGATCACACGCTTACTGGTGAAGGCTTTGCTCTTTGACAATGAAGCGTGGAACCCTTTGGATGTCAAATCCGGGCGCGCAGTGACCCTTTATACAGTTCTAATGAAAATCGACGTCAGTCGCCAGGTGCTCTCTTGACACAGCGAACTGGGCATTTTCTCTTTTTATTTCATAGCTGAACTTGCCTTCAGCGTGGTTGACACACTTATACTTCGTATTTACGACAGAGTTATTTGTTAAAATGATCATATCGTCCATCTATCTTCATTTACTTCGGGTTAATTAACCGACTTTCTCTTTGTTTTTAAGTGAATATTTAGATTTATGTTTTTACCTCATATTTGTCTTTGTCTTTGTTGCAGCCTCCAAGTCGGAAACATTTAACAATAGATCGGCTGCTCTGGAACGCTGGATCCTATGCGATCCAGGGAGAACCAGCCGATTGGATATAACATTAGCTTCATAGACAGAAGCAGGGAGTTATGGTGGAAAATAGTCAAACCATCCTGGAATAATTCAGCGGGTCAGGCGTCATCTATGGAGAAAACGAATGGATGACGGCTTCGGGTCGGAACACGTGTTCAGAAACCTTCTTCTGATGATATGTACCAACCCGAAACGTCACCCATTCCTTTTGTCCTGAGACGCAGCTTGATCGACTGAGTAACTTTGTCTCTATCTTCTGTTAAAGTGGCATTTACAGTTCTTTCCTGCACGTGATGTAGGATGGACTATATTCGTACTGGAGGCCTGTGACCAATATTGTGTCCCAAGGTTCGGTACTGGGCCTGTTGCTGTTTGTGTTTGAAATCAAGGATTTGGATGAGAACGTACATGGTCACGTAGGTTTTCGGCATATAGGGCTTCTTCAGACAGGTTATTGAGTATATAAGTCTGGGTGTTAATTTTCAGCTGTACATGGCAAGGTGCTGACACCGATTGGCTTTTCTGTTTAGTTTGTGTCACTGTACTCCTGTACGATGTTGTTAAAATGGAAACAATGCAGGTAGTATTCACGAAGATCTTGCCAGGACACCTGATCTACAGGGAGAGGCTGGACAGGCTAGGACCGTTTTCACTGGGACATAGGAGGATGAGTGGTGATCTTATGGAGGTATTATAATCACGAGTGGATTATATAGTGCAGATGCACAGTGTATTTTACCAAGAGTAGGGCAATCAAGAACAAGGCGACATAAGTTCAATGTGTGAGGGGAATATTTAATGGGAATCTGAGGGGCTTCGTTATGACACAGACGATGGTGGGTTCTTGGGGTCGTAATGGCAGAAACTATAATAATATTTACAAATATTTGGACAGGCACAAATACAGGAAATCTTGAGATGGATAGGGGCGAAACACGGGCAGGTGGGACGATTTTAGATGGGGCACATTGGTTGTCATGGGCAGGCTGGGCCGAAGGGCATGTTTCGCTGCTGTATATCTATACGATTCAGGCAATTGAGGAAATTCAGTCTCTGAGGATCCTCCAGTGCTTCTACTCAGCGGCTGTGGAAAACATCTTGTCCGGAAATATCACGATTTGGTTTGGGAATTGCTCTGCCCAGGACAAGAAGGCTCTTCAGAGAGTAGTTGCGTTCGGCCTAACGCACTATGGGAACTACACTCGCCCCCTGCAGGAACAACACATCAGCAGGTGCAACTCCAGAGCCAACAAGATCATGGGAGACCCCTTCCACCCCAGCAACGGACTGTTCCAGCTGCTACGGTCAGACAAACCCCTCCGTTGCCATGCTGTGAGAACGGAGAGGATGAGAAGGAGTTTCTTCCCAGAGGCCATTAGGACTGTAAACTCCTATCTCACCAGGGACTAACTTTACTCTATCATTTTACTGTTGTATGGTGTCTTTTTAAAATTGCTGTTTTTTTCCCCTTTTCTTTCCTCCCACAAATATGTAATATGCGAATATGTGATTCTGTTCCATTCTGTTTGTAGTTTTTTTTTGCACAATCCGCGAGCATTGCCACTTTTCATTTCACTGCACATCTCGTATGTGTATGTGACGAATACACTTGACTTGCTTAAATTGACTTTATGACTGTAAATACATGAAATGCATTCTGTCTGAAAAACCTCGAAAAAGCTTTCAGCCATTCCATCGACACTGAATTTACTTGCTTTTATTGGAAACCTGTTAACGGCCTCTGCATCCTATTTTCTCGCAGAAGAAGGAGGCGGTGGTATTCTTGTATAACCGGTGGTCCCGAAAGGTAATTTAAGCCAAGGTCAGCCACAGAAGTTGGAAGTGCGCAGAACGATGTGGCTGCATACAAATGCTAAAGAGTACATTGTGACCACAGAGCAGGATGTTGATAATATTCCCACCTTCGTGCTTTGTGCGTTTTTTCGTCAGTATGTTTTAAATATTGCTTCTATGTATTACTAGATATTACAAAGCCTAATCTATACACAGTAGGCTACCTGGCACGCAATACCTAATATGCAACTACGGAAGCAATACTGGACGTTTTAAAATAAAAATTCGTTTTTTTCAATATTCCATTGGACATATCGGGTGTGTTAAATTACATAATTAACTTTCGATCTTTATCTAAGGGGGCGAATTCGCTAACAGCTACAGATTGTTTATTTTAACGATCAAACTAAGCCTTCAATATTAGATAAATTCAGGATGCTGCTGGCGGTGTCACTTAAATTACTGAAAATCACTGCGAAAAGTAAGGGGTATGATTGGAGCACTTAATTGTACATATTACTTTGGCGTTGTTAACTTTCCCTTCACGTAATTCCAGAGCTTTGATTGTTACTTTATTTCCTTTACTCTGTATCTGTACAATGTTGCTGTCTTGATTGTCATCATGTATAGTCTTTCCGCCGATTGGACACCACGAAACAAAAAAATTACATCGGGACACATTACAATAAACGGTAGTAGAAACCCCACACTGAATGTCATGTGTCACATATCAGTCTTGCTTACCCTTTTCCTTTCTGGTCAATTTTCTCCCTGTTGATTAATTCATATGATAAAATATCAATTAACAATACACATTCATTAAAATATTTGCATCTTGTCGTATGATTGACGCAATGTATAACTGTAAAATGCGTTTACGGCACGAAACCTGTCTGACAGTGTGAAGATTTTAATCACGCATCGACAGAGGTAGAAACTGCGCTTGAGGTACTGACAGGGGACTGGATATTATCGATTATTGTCGTGTTTTACTCTCATGCGATTGCCTGACTTTTGAATATCTTGATATATTGATTACATCTATTGATCTGATGCTCCACTGCCGCTTTGTGCCAACAACGAGGTCGATCAATCACAATGGTTCATAGCCGTACATCTACCTTTGGTGTCTTAGCAGGACGAAAACGATTAGATTCACTTGAAAATAGGTAGAAAACAAGTATATTCGATTAAACAGACTTAGTGCTTTTATTGTACTACTGATTCGATTCAAGTTGCAAAATTGGATTCTGAATAAGATGCGAGTAAATCTCTTTCGAACTGCTCAGAACTCTCTCTGTTTGTAAAAGCAACACCACAATCCATCTCGTCGTGTTCCATCGAATCGGATAAAACTATATTTAGTACACCTAATCAGTTTCGAAAAGAAATGTCCAAATGTCATACAAGAAGTCATAATCCCGAAATTACCGCGGCCTCTCGTGGGAACGAAACGCTTCCGTGAACTGATCCAAGTATATCACGTCCATGCATTATGGGTTTCCTTTGTTACTATGTATATAGTAATTTATTTAAATAGTAGTTGTAAACGTTTATCACTTTAATAACTGCATCCGTAACTGATCGGATCGACTTTCCACATTGTTTCAAAACAGATTATCGATAATAATACATCAATGTATCAGTCACTGAAAATCAACACCTACCCGATTCGTTCAGCGTTTCTCTCGCGTTTTCCAGTTCTTGAATAAAGGGAGTTGTAAAATGTACTCTCGGTGACAATGTAGTTCCTTTATTAATATACTTTAGATTGAGGTATGTCGATGTGAGAATATTCATTCAGCAAGCATTTCGCCAGTCGCGCGTGCTGGCGTCCTTGCATTTTACAGATATGTCCGCCTCGTTGCCGCTGTCATCTGCATTGAGCATATAATCAAGGCCTGTTAATTTGTTTATTTCCCTGAATGTTTTAATTCAAATATCATTCCAAATGCCGATGTTATGTTGAAAGATCATTACTTGCTTGCACCCATCTGTAAATTAATGGCTATGAAAGTTCCAATGTTTGGTGTTATGATTATCCCCTTATATTGGGAAAGTGCTGGCGATCCTTTCTGATGTGTTTGTCAAACCCCACTATGAACAGAGCCGGATGCCTTCAGAAAATAATAGTTGTCATTTAGTTCAAACATATCTTTTTGCATTTTTAATTTCGACCCTTTCCTTCATTTCGAATGAGTTGACTAATGTGTTCACTTCCACGTTTATAGCAATGCTCTTTTTTATCGTTAAGGACAAAACATCTCGGCGGTCTCGTGTGCACCATACCTAGAATATGCTCAGTGAGTGGCCATGGAATTCTTCATGCACGCAGTGTCCATTCCGTACAGCAATAGGAGATGTTTCTAAGATTACCTGTTGTTATTATTATTCTCCGTCTACCTAATTCCTATCCCTAATTATTTAGACAATAATAACTGATAATCGATTTTGCCATCTTCGCGATTGATTCTGACGTGCTGCCTCGCTTCTACTTCGATTACTTACGTGCTATACTATATTAATTAACATTATCATTCCTCGTTTATCATTCAGCGAGAAGGAGTATTCCGGCCCATATTGTGCCAGCGTAGAAATTGTACTTGAACAACGCTGGTATTCAACCTCATCGCCACTCAGTTCATGTTTTCTTTCAACATTTCTCTGATCACAACGCCTCCAACACATTGAAGTTAGTTATTTGCCAATTACAATATACTATTTCATTTAGTTATTGTTAGTTCCGCAAATGCGGTAATACTATTATCACGATCCAGAGATGTTATCTTAGTGGTCTACCACTCAAAATATTCTCCCAGTGGTACACCACTCAAAACTAGTTTCATCCCTTCACCTCTCGTGTACTATTTAAGGAATTTGAACAGCCAATGTCGGAAATTGTTGATATTTACTACCGTTTACTCTATTTTTCCGGGAAAGGAAGCGGGAGTATTAGTTAAGAATTTGATAAGCATTTAATGCACAAAATATCTAATGTCTTATCCGACATTCAACATAGTTTATGACTGAGGCATCTTACCGAATGCGCAAAGTGTACACTGACGAAAGTTTCCCAACCATTTTGAGTTAGATCTATATTTACAGTCGAGAAAATGCCAGTCCATCTATCTTCAAAATAGCCACATAACTTCCGAGTGCATATGAGGAAATGTCCTCTAATTTGTTAAAATGGATAGCAAATGTTGAGGGATCTGAGTAATTACAAATTTCAGGATGAAAGTATTCCCTTTCACCGTGGTTTTCTATTTCGTGGAACTATCCAATAATCTGAAGTAACAAACGCTTAGATATATACCGTGATTCAATAAAATAAAATTCTTGAAGCTCCACGTCTGTTTTTGGTAATCCAAATACACCATGTCGCCTGGTTCATTTATCCATCTTCAACTACACTACCGCTATCGAACTCAACATCATTTGAATAGATCAGAATTCAGCAATTCACACAAGGTTTGACACACTTCCTTTTCTGAATAACGAATAATAAAATTGCAAATCAATTCGGCAAATTTCACATACGTTATGGCACATACGTTATATACGTCACATACAGGCCGTATTTTCTGCTTTAATGATTCCCAATCGATGACAGCCTTCCGATGAATACATATCCTGTTTATATCTTTTTTAATGGAAGATATATTTTTAGAATTCTTTTCACTATTTCTGGATATGTAGTAAATAAATTATTCATTTATTTTCGAAGGCTTCATACGTACATAGGTTCGTACGTACAGGGAAACATATATCTATGTATATATATATATATTTACCTAAGTCTTTTTCTGCGATGTTTTCCTCTATGACATAAAGAACAAATCGGATTAGGTAGAAGTTATGGGAACTTTAATACAGCAATGAATTTCCGAAGTATCAGGCACGATCTGGGCGAATTGACGCACCCTAGACTGCCGTTATTTAACGGTCTACTGACCAGTTTCACAAAGGCGGTTAACGATAGGTAACCAAGGGACTATCCCTTGGAGCTTTGCGCCATTATCTACCAAATTACTGATGCCAAGAAGCGCAGGACTTTGGGAAAGGTGAACAACAAATGTGTGGCACATTGTATTTAACTAAATTTATTAAGCTTCTTAGTGACCAATCTGATCAAGGGAGGGGGGGGGGGGGTAGATGTCTACGGGAATCTTAATAAGGCATGCGATTAAGTCAGCCATAGCAGGGTGCTGCGGAAGAGTATGGCGGGCGGAATTAACAATATCATATGCGTATGTGTTTACAATTGGCTCATTGCTAGAAAACAGGGGTGACGGTGGAAGAACGATATTCAGCCTGCTGGGGTCGCGGGCAGTTCTGAAGAATGTTGAAATACAATCGTCTATAAATCAGCTACAGAAATGGTGGGAAAAAAACACGGCCGAAGGGTTTTAATCCGAGCAAGTGTGAGCTGTAGCGTTTTGGGGAATTCAAATAGAAGGAAACATAAACAATTAATGGTAAGACCCTGAACAAAATTGATGTACAGATAAATCTTGGAATCAAAGTCCATAAGTCCCTGGAAATGGCAACAAATGTTGGTAGTGTGGCAAAGAAGGCATGTGGTATGCTGTCCAATGAACATTATGTATACGGATCGTGAGGTTATGATGGAACTTTATAGGACTTTGTTTAGGCCACAGGCATTGCCTGCAATTCTGGTCTCATCAAAGGCAGGAAGAATGTGGAGGCTTTTAATAAAATGCAGATGGTGTTTGTGAAATGATGCCTATATTAGGGTGTATTTGCTCCGTGATAGATAATCATGGATTGTTTTAGCTGGAATACTAGAGGTTGAGGTGAGAACTAATAGAAGGAGAGATGTGTGTGTGTGTGTGTATGGGGGGGGGGGGGGGGGGGGGGGGGGGGGGGGGGGGGGGGGGGGGGGGGGGGTCTCATTGAAACTTACCGAATAGTGAAAGGACTGGATACATTGGATGTGGGGAGGATGTTTCCACCAGTGGGAGAGTCTGGGACTATTGCGAATAGCTTCAGATTAAAAACGTAGAAAGTGGGAGGGTGGGCAATATGTGTAATTCCTTGCTACGGACGGTTGTGGAGGGCGTCATTGGGAATTTGTACAGTGGTGATTGATATATTCTTGAATAGTAATCGTGTCAAGGGTTATGGGGAGAAAGCAGGATAACGGGCTTGGGAGGGAAATGTAGATAACCGTGATTGAATGGCGGTGTATGGGCCTGATGGCCTGATTCTGCGCCTTTGATTGATGAGCATATATAAAATTATATGGGCGACATAGATATGGTAGAGAGTTAGAACTCACATTGTATATTAAATTGTTCCACTCACCATAGGTAATATTAATCTGAGCTATATCTGGGAACACAAAGCGTGGAAAAATAAATAAATAAACGCTTTTATTGACTCCATGTTAGGATTTGTTAACACAATGGACGAGAATATATCTCAACTCAGCACATTAATTGTTCTAATTACTATCTTGTTACTTTATAAATGTTGAGATACACTTTCAGAGGACAACGCTGCAAATCGCAGCGTTTCACTGTTTCGAAATGTCCTTCACGATCGGATTTGATCATAAGAAATAATTAAAACATAATAATATAGACAGGTGCATTAATAGAAAATACAAAATATTTGCAAACACGGACTATTAAAAAAAAAAGTAGACCCGCTAAACAGAGGAAGCTGACAGATGACTAATGTCGGGGGATTCTTCACCAAATGAACGAAAAAAAACACACCAGGCTTCTGTACTACAGCGGACAGAGGCAACATTTAGAATACCACAAATGCTGGCTCCAATATTTATTCATTAATAGGACACAGTATGTTGCCTTAAAGACTATGGCTTTCCATCCGAGTCCATATAGAATAAATATAAATGCATGTAGGTAAAATTGATCAGAAGCGCAAATTAGTCATGTTGTAAGATTGAAAAGACCGAGGATACCACCGAGTTAAAATGTGTAGAAAATATCTTCTTGAATAATAGTTGTAAGGACGGACGCAAAATATGAAGCCAGGATAAAACAATACGTTTAAATAATATGTCGCACAACACTTTTACTTCCTCTCGAATTCCCACACTGACATTTCTGGCCTGGGCCACCTCCATTGGCAGAGTGAGGTCCGGCGCAATTTGGCGAAACAACCTCTCATTGTTCGTTTGGGCAGCATAAACCCCAGCAGTATGAACATTGACTTCTCTAACCACGTAACCCTTGCATTCTCATTCTCCATCCCACCCCCTTTTCCAGATCTCCGACGTCTTATTGTCTAAGACTACATTTTATCTCTGTTTGCATGGTGTTACCTCCTCCCAACTGATAATAATCTATTCGATATTTTCTTGAGCAAGCATTCCCTTTGTTCATTTTTCACATCTTGTAGGTCCTTATCTATACACTTACTTATCTATGCACCTCCCTCTTCCATGACATCAGTCTGAAGAAGGATCTCGAACCGTAACGTCATCCATTCCTTCTCTCCAGAGATGCTGCCTGATCCGCTGCGGTACTCCTGCATACTGTGTTTACCCTCAATTTAAAACAGCATCTGTAGTTCAATGCTACACACAAAACTATATTTCCCCTTAGATCTTCCAGAACTAATCCATTATTAGCACATGTATTGTATTACTGTATCCCGACTGGACGGCTACAACTCAGTTCGCCATGGCATCAGCTCCACCTACATCAACCGACTCCAACTGGTCCAGAACGCAGCCGCCCGACTCATCACCCACACCAAATCCTGGCATCACATCACTCCAGTCCTCAAACAACTTCACTGGCTTCCCATCTCCCATCGGATCACCTACAACATCCTGGTCCTCACCTACAAAGCCCTCCACCATCTGCCCCCGTCATATCTCACTGACCTCCTCTCCCCCTACCAACCCTCACGGTCCCTCAGATCCACATCAACCGGTCTCCTCTCCATCCACAAATTCAACCTCCGCAGTTTTGGGGACAGAGCCTTCTCCAGGTCAGCTCCCAGGATCTGCAATTCCCTCCCCCAACTGATCCGCAATTCCGTGTCCCTCACCATCTTCCAGTCCCGCCTCAAGACCCACCTCTGCTTATCCTTAGCCCCACGTCCCCCTCCCTTTTCATCTGTGCTTGAATTGCCTCATATTGTGTTTTGAATTGAATTATGTCTTTAATTTGTGTACTAGTCACGTCTCTACTATTTATTTCATTCCGCTTACATGTTTTTCCTCTACTTGCTAAATTTTTGTAAGGTGTCCTTGAGACTCTTGAAACGCGCCCATAAATAAAATGTATTATTATTATTATTATTATTACTAGAAGGACTCAAATGGCAGGATTGACATAGGCCATCACAACATTTTCCCTCTTGTAAATATTAATCGAACGTGGGACTTAAGCGTTGGAAATCACCACTCGGTGCCTCCGCATTTACACAACCCTTGTGGTTTAAATTCAACAGCATGTATCTGCGTACAGCGGAATACTTAGTCATTTCATAATAAGAATGTGCACATATCAATACAAAATAATTCAAAGATCTCTGTTAACCGTCATCTACGGTTTCCTTACCCTTTTCTTTGGTTTGCAACTGTTTATCTGTTTGTAAAACACATGTTGGAGATTATTGCAATAGTTCAACTGAAAAAACGTTGGTTAATAAAAATCGAATTAGTTTTAAACAGTAATTATATGGAATGAGGTATCTTTGTTATTTGTGCCAAAACAAGCTGTCTAATCGAGCTCTTAGGAAACCGCACTGTAACTCATGCCTTTAAATTACTAGATTGTTCTGGCTTTATTTTAAAGTAAACATTGTTTGTGTGATAATTATTGTTGAACGCTCATGCATGTGCATGGTTGTTGCAGAAGCCACACTGAAATTCTGCCCTGTGTCTGTCAACCGTCTGTAGCTACCTAGTATGAATATCTTAATGGTTAAAGCATTTTGGGCTTTGAGAAACCAAGATCACAATAGAAGTATGCCCTCTAGCAACACGTCCTAGGAGCACAGCTGCCCAAGCACACGCCCCCAAATCCTTTACTAAACGGCAGAAATCGCACCGCAGTTTTGTTACCGCCCCACGTTGTGAAGCATACTGATTATTCAGATTGTAATTTCGCAGTGATACAAGTAACAAAGTCAATAATTCAACGAAATATAATACTAGCTGATTGAATATGTTCACCGAACATCTCAAATGTAATTGAACGTTATAGTATTGGGTAACCGGTTATTTTCCAAATACCTTATTGGTCCTGATATTGAACTCTAGAATCCACATTGCCACGGACGTGATGATTGCGGCCAATTATTTAATGCAGGTGTCTTAACTCTGTTCATTGGGTTAAATAAAGCCGTCGAGAAGATCTGGATTATTATTATGTTGCAGAAAAGAAAGCTTGGGTATCTGGAACGCTCTCGGGTGACAGACGGGAATCACTAAATTATGATTAGTGCATGTAATACGGCGAGGAAGGAGAGCTATTATATGGAGAATATTTGGAATGGTGAGCTGCAACACTTCAATAAATCATGGATAGTTACCCTTCTTCCTGTTCACTGGGCGATGACGTCAAAAGTTTAATTCATCCCAGTTGTGGACGATGAAAATTAATTCTTGAAATAGTCGGATGTTTGTAAAATGCGTGTGTTTGTGCGTGTGTACATGACGCTTTAAAATCTACGACATGCTGGACGAAAGCCGTTATTTTCTATAAGTCATTTAGCTGTATGACAATTAGATATATTTTAACTTGAGACTTGCGTATTAATACGAAATATCATACTGATAAGAACGAAGTCACAGTTGAATAGTACGCCATTTAATCCAATGAATCAGGTACTAAATTGACCGATCATTGAGCAAATACAATTTGGTGGCGGTACACAGCTGGGTACTCTAATCGGCTGCCTTACCATTTTCTCTGGAATTTAAGATAAATTAATCAAACGATTAAAATAGTCCATCTACAGTATGCTTTGCTGTACGAATACATGTGTGTGCCCTACCCGGTATTTACCTTTATCGACAATAGCTATGTTCAGTTTATCGATATCTGCGAACAAAATCCACACCCGCAGCATAATTAACATATTCGGTTTAATTATAACAGATACATTTCTGAGCATTTGGAAGACTGTTTGAATATAATAGATAGAAAGGTAGATAGATAGATAGATAGACAGATAGATAGATAGATAGATAGATAGATAGATAGACAGATAGATAGATAGATAGATAGATAGATAGATAGATAGATAGATAGATAGATAGATAGATAGATATAGATAGATAGATAGATAGATAGATAGATAGATAGATAGATAGATAGATAGATAGATAGATAGATAGATAGATAGATAGATAGATAGATAGATAGATAGATAGATACAAACAGATAGATAGATTGACAGACAGACAGACAGACAGACAGACAGACAGACAGACAGACAGACAGACAGACAGACAGACAGACAGACAGACAGACAGACAGACAGACAGACTGACAGACAGACAGACATGGCTGGATGAATAGAGTGAATGGGAGAGTTGACTAATGTCAGTAAAATCAATTTACCCTTTTCCAATTCCCTTATATGGATTTCTGCAAAAGTTGAAGAATATAACAGCTAAATCGCAAAATATTTAACAGGGAGGCTTGTCTGCTGAATATCACACGCAGTTCACTAAAGCGATGAAAATTAGAATATGAGTAATTTTAAATGCAAATATCAAAGGCAAATCCGTGCTTTCAGTGGATGAATTTATATAATTCGATGATATTCTACCAGCTGAGTCGCATGAACATGGAACTAATTATAAAGCTAGGTCTATTAAATCTGGTCTGACCACTACCTGGGTTCAGGCGGAATATATCGCACAATAATAATGTCGCTCAAAAGAGATGTCCATAACCAAACTGTTTATATTTAAGGGGATGGATAGAATAGTTAGAAGGGACTTCCGAAAGAGTTTTGTTTCATCCAAACGATTGTTAAAATTCGGTTTATTGGATAGGCGCAGGAGGGCAAACGTACAAATAGATAACGAATTGACACGAAACGATCTCAAAGCCACCTGGTTGAAATAACACCACTATGTTTGGAAATTAAACACCCCACAGGGCTTCTTGTAGGTTGGCACAGGTAAGGAAGTGAAGTTTCCGTGTTCTAGTCCTATGTGGATGTTAAATATGAAGAAACGGACCATAATATAGAAGGGATTTATGTTTGGACGATAAAAATATAAGCTGAAATGTGGGTACATATTGTAAACCGCTTATAGAGTTCTACGTAATGGACCACATTAAATAGTAAAATCAATGGCCACTGTGTTTAACATCTTACTTCAGAGATGTGTCAAAATATTGTTTTTACACTTTGCTTCACTGTTATTTAAAATATGCGTTTTCTTCTTTCGAAAATTTCCGTGTTCACTTCACCGACAACAGAACCGAACTCGTTACGTATGCCTACATTTCCATGTAAGGATCCTAAGTAACTAAGTATCAATGGCATACTTTCATATTCCGGTTTTATCCCTTTGAGTGTTTTACTAGATATACTTTAAATTGGGCCCTGCCATGAAAGCAACACAAATGGCATTATAATCCCCATATTCACTTCAAATATTAAATTGGTCATTATTCGTCGTAAAATGTTCCCGGAGCTTACACATGAAACCACGGCTGCTTGAGAATTTGAAGAACAGATCATTATGAAACAAGTTCGCATACGAGCCTTCTGAGATGATGGAGTTGATCTTGAGGCATGATTTGAGCATTCTCTACATTTATTATGTCCAGTTGTTCCAGGTGTGGACTCAGATATATCGGCGAGTCGAAGCACAGATTCGGCTGTCGTTTCGCGGAACACCTTCGTACAGTCCTCCTACTCCGACGCGATCTCCAGTTTGCTAAATATATGAACTCCCCCTCCAATTCCCATACTGATCTTTTTGCCTGCACCTCCTGTCAGATTGAGGCCAAATGCAAATTGGAGGACCTGCACCTCATATTTCGCTTGGGCAGCTTACAGCCCAGCGGTATAAATATTGATTTATCCAACTGCCAATAACCATTGATTTCCCTGTCTTTCCGCCCCTCCCCAACGTGGTGCTCCAAATAGATTATCTGTCCTCTTGATTAATTATACTGTTTGTATGCCGTGTTGTGCCGTGCCGTGCCGACGGGAGAGAGAAAACGGGGAATTATAGACCAGTTAGCCTGACATCGGTGGTGGGGAAGATGCTGGAGTCAATTATAAACGATGAGATAGCCGCACATTTGGATAGAAGTAACAGGATCGGTCCGAGTCAGCATGGATTTTCAAAGTGGAAATCATGCTTGACTAATCTTCTGGAATTTTTTGAAGAGGTAACTCTGACAATGGACAAGGGCGAGCCAGTGGATGTAGTGTACCTCGACTTTCAGAAACCAGTTGATAAGGTTCCACATAGGAGATTAGTGGGCAAAATTAGGGCACGTGGTATTGGGGGTAGAGTGCTGACATGGATAGAGAAGTGGTTGGCAGACAGGAAACAAAGAGTAGGGATTAACGGGTCCCTTTCAGAATGGCAGGCAGTACCTAGTGGGGTATCGCAAGGCTCGGTGCTGGGACCGCAGCTATTTACAATATCAGTCAATGATTTGGATGAAGGGATTCAAAGTAACATGATGAACAGATTGTCCGGCTCTATAAAGCGAGGTTCCCTCCGCAGGATTGCAAACATCTCAATGTAACTTGTTCGCGTGATGCCGATTGATAGCCTCTAGAGTTTTGACGGAGTAGGATTTAGTGGTGAGGTTAACATAACAGATTATCAAAATTATTGTTTACCCAATTACGTGGATTATCGCTGGTTGGTTATTGTCATTCCCTGCCATTTGTAGGACACGCGTGTTATTTTCCAGGCCGTGGTTAATTTGCTTGTGATTGTTTCGTAATCTGAATAATAACGAATATTGCTGACCATTGTAAATTATTCAATGAACATCCCTAATTCCGACATCATATTTGAAGGGAGCTCATGTATGCAGCAACTGAAAATCCTTGAGACTGGAATAATACCTTAAGGAATTAATACATAATACGTGGATTAGATGCTTTCTCCTCAAACTAGCTCAACCTCTTTTTGTGGGAGATATGATTCGACGTGGAAGGTTTCTCTTTGATCTCGTTTGCTCTAATCTAGCCACGCGATGCCGTATTCTAGCCATTTGATGCCGTATTCGATCAAATGCTGTCTTGATATCAATGCCTGTTATTCTCACTTCACCACTGGAGTTCAAAATTTTGTCCATGTTTCGAGCAAAGGTGTAAGGAATCCAGGAATTATATTTTGGGCGGAACCGAAACTGAGCTTCTGAGATCAAGTCGTCATCGATAGTGCGAATTATTGTTTCTTCCATAACTTTGTTCACGATAATGAGTAGATTGATTTGAATAAATTGGCCAGTTGTGAAACATGTATTGCTCTTCATCTCTGGCAGCTCTGTTTCGTAAAGTGGTATGTATGTTGCTGTATATACATGGCTAGCATTTATACTACACAGCCAAAGATAAGTAAGATCCTGCTGTTGAAAGTTGTGCAGTCTGTGGCATTTCATTGCATTAGCTATTTGCGATTCTCGCTGCCTTTATTCCACCTTCCATCACAGTGAGGAATGTGGAGGAGTTGCTGTGGTGGATGTTTATGTTTAAACATTGTGTTTGGTTGCTTTTTATTTGTATGACTGACTTGGCAAATGAAATTACTCGTATGTTGCAAAATAACATGTTATTGTATTACAGTCACAGCCATGCACGTGGGATTATTCCTTCAAACTATGTCAGCAGATCGTAATTTTATGGCATTACATTTGTAATCCTTCAAATTTAGTTTCGATCGGTCAGACTTTTGGAATGTTATCTTATATAAATAATGTTCCTCTGGACAAAAGATTCGCTGAACTGATGTGCCACAGTATGAGATACACTAATACTGCTCCTTTGTTCAATTTCATAGTTCTCATTACCCGCCAATAAGTACCCTTCGCTTGCTGATGAAATGGAAACTAGTTGAACATAACTGCCCACTGCTAGTTGCACCTTTCCATTATATAGCAATTAGTGGGGATGTGAATGAACACGTTGCACTTTCAGTTGTATTCGAACTTAATTTTGTAGTTACGTCATTATATTATTCAGGTTAGACCGGGGCAAGTTCCCCCCGCCACTGGTACCATGTAATCCAGTGTTACCTGCTCCATGGTCGGATAGTCGGCGACTAACCCGTCTCCTCCGCCTGGTTTGCCAGGTGAGGGGGGGGGGGGGGGGGGGGGGGGGGGGGGGGGGGGGGGGGGGGCTGTGGAACCCCAGCAGCACCAAAAACAATGCATGTCAAAGGGCGGATGTGCTGCTAGCGATCCAACGGCAATCCACACTTCAGAAGAAGTTGCGATCACTGTCGTACATAGCATTGTAAGGCACCGTGCCCTTTGATATTTTCAACGACAATGATGTAGATGATGATTATATTATTCCAATGTACACACAAGTATTAATAAATATCGCTATTGCTCAGTTGCTATGTTGGTGCATGAAATATCATATTAGTGCTAAAGATTATGTGCAATCTCGCCTGTTCCCCTGACTTACCTTTCACTCTATCGCGTAAATTTTGATCTGTGAATGATATATTTTAGATGACACGTGTTTCTTGTAAATTTACATCATATCACCTAAAACCGAATTATGAATACGATCCTATGAATAAGCTGACAAAAATATAATAATTTAAAGCCCCCCCCCCCCCCCCCCCCCCCCCCCCCCCCCCCCCTTGTTGTCGTCTGAATAGCAATGTTGAGCAAATGCAAAATATGCCATTGCGCACGGATCCAGTCCAGAATGGTGCATGCATGCACGGAAAGTTTAAGGTATTTGGTAGAATCGTTTCTATATGATTTCCAGATGTGGTGTTGTTGCATAGTTCATAATGTGTTTCCCTGCTTAATACGTCAGGTACCGATTGCTTTTGAGAACACAAATGCAACAGTGATCGATAAATCCTGGAGGGATGCGCTTTTAGTCAGTAACGCGGGTTCAGGTGCACGGGTGTGAGTTTGGTATAGGTAGTTTTACGTTGTGCAAAATTCACAAATCGTTGGAAGAATCGGTCGCATTGACATTGGGAATAGTTTACCGATTCGTAGCATAAAAATAGTAAATGAGGAAACAAAATGCAAGAGGGAATGCACATATATGTTGAACAAAAATAGAATACGGTACAGAGTTAAGGAACAATTGCATTCATTTAAATTCTCGTCACAGATAATATAATTAAAGGGAACATTTGATAAAAATGGGAGAGTGACAACAAAAACTGGTAAGAATCACCAAAAACAGAATAATCGCTAAAATGTAAAATAGATGGTAATAGTTCTTAACCCATAGAAAACGAGTCCAGTGACTTAATAACGAAATATAAGAAATGGTACGTCAATTGAACCTTTTATCGTAGGAAACTCAATCCCAGCAATTGAAATCGATTGAATATTAAGACAAAGGTAATGAAGAAGAAGAAATCGTACGACAAATGACCCTGCAGTTTTACAACTAGCACGGCAGACATTGATATCGATCAGAAATGAAAAGGAAGGACATTTGAATTCAGTAAGCTCAATGTTATCAGGTAAGTAGTGATAATGAAAAAGTCGCAAAAATTCAGGATGAGTCCTCCGGGCTCTGCTGCATTTCGTCTAAATCAAGATGCGAAGGAGATCGTTTGTGCGTTGTTTTAGGCTCAACAAATCGATTCACGTATGAATAAGGTGCAAATAATTGAAACATATCAAATCAATTTTGTCTGTCCAATGGCGGAAGAAATGGGTTGAAAAGAAACTGTGAAAATAGTACAATAAATATCTATCAGTTGTTGGAATATTCTATTTTAAGGATTATACATCAGAGCATTCCATAACTGAGCAATACAGCTCATTAACACGCCGTTCAGTCGACAATGCCTATACAGAAAATATTCACGATAAACAGGCAACATAAACGTAGTTTTCATTTTAAAAGATGAATTCTGGTGTTAGAGTTTTTTGCACTTTAGTTCAATCAACGCATGCTATGAATAATAGGAAACGCCATGCCAGGAATAAAGAGAAATATAGTTAACTGATGTTGCATAAAATATCAATAAAGCTCAACGGAACGCGTCACCATTACAAGGGAAGACGTTTAATTCTCTGCCACAGAAGGTAGTTGAGGACAGTTCATTGGCTATATTTAAGAGGTAGTTAGATGTGGCCCTTGTGGCTAAAGGGATCAGGGGGTATGGAGAGAAGGCAGGTACAGGATACAGAGTTGGATGATCAGCCATGATCATATTGAATGGCGGTGCAGGCTAGGGCCGAATGGCCTACTCCTGCACCTATTTTCTATGTGTCTATGTTTCTATGTTAATGTATTAAATTGCAGTTTTCATGCCACTGACTTGAAATTATTTTGAAGGAATTGCTGAACGCAGTGGAGTATTTTGGAGGAGCAGGAGAAGCAATTGTCATCTCCCAGTTCAGGCTTTCCAGTATCCTCGTCAATTGTTTGTGACGTTTAGGCAAATTCCAATTTCAGAGTTGTTCTCCAGTGCAGTGGACCTACATGATTACACCGCTCGTTGATTTCGTTAATCAGTGCAATGTTGTCTGCCAGGTTAATTAAAAAAGTAAGTTATTTTCCGTCAAAGGCCTGGATTAATGTGCGACCAATTTCCGTTGACAAAGGGGAAATGAAAAGGTCTAATGATAAGGCTATTGGATTTAGCACCAACTTCTGTAAATATTGCCTCACTATTTTGCCGTCCCCACAACAATTTCAAAATCAGTATAAGTTTGTATCAAGTTCGAATATATTACCGACATAACAGGAAATAATCTTTTGTGCCTGTAGCAGTATGAAAGGGAAGGGATAGCATGGTCTATGCAGAGAACAATCTGAAATAGTATGTCCTTGTTACTGATGCCAGACTTATTAATTTACCATAATTGGCCTTGAACCTAGAAGATGTAAGCTAGACCGATTAGGTGGACACAAGATGGTGCGCTTCCATTCAGTAAATAAAATCTAGGTGTTAATTTGGCACATACGAATAAACTATTTAAGACTATGGCGACACGTTGAAAATAACTTATTGTACTCTTCCTTATATTTCTGCCCCTCTCGCCATTATTTATAGAAACATAGAAACATAGAAAATAGGTGCAGGAGTAGGCCATTCGGCCCTTCTAGCCTGCACCGCCGTTCAATATCATCATGGCTGATCATCCCTCAGTATCCAGTACCTGCCTTCTCTCCATACCCCCTGATCCCTTTAGCCACAAGGGCCACATCTAACTCCCTCTTAAATATAGCCAATGAACTAGCCTCAACTACCTTCTGTGGCAGAGAGTTCCAGAGATTCACCAATCTCTGTGTGAAAAACGTTTTTCTCATCTCGGTCCTAAAGGATTTCCCCTCTATCCTTAAGCTGTGACCCCTTGACCTGGACTTCCCCAACATCGGGAACAATTTTCCTGCATCTAGCCTGTCCAACCCCTTAAGAATGTTGTACGTTTCTATAAGATCCCCCCTCAATCTCCTAAATTCTAGCGAGTACAAGCAGAGTCTATCCAGTCTTTCTTCATAAGTAAGTCCTGACATCCCAGGAATCAGTCTGGCAAACCTTCTCTGCACTCCCTCTATGGCAATAATGTCCGTCCTCAGATTTGGAGACCAAATCTGTACGCAATACTCCAGTTGTGGTCTCACCAAGACCATGTTCAACTGAAGTTGAACCTCCTGCTCCTATACTCAAATCCTTTTGCTATGAATGCTAACATACCATTCGCTTTCTTCACTGCCTGCTGCACCTGCATGCCTACTTTCAATGACTGGTGTACCATGACACCCAGGTCTCCTTGCATATCCCCTTTTCCTAATCGGCCACCATTTAGATAATAGTCTGCTTTCCTGTTTTTGCCACCAAAGTGGATAACCTCTCATTTATCCACATGATACTGCATCTGCCATGCATTTTCCCACTCACCCAGCCTATCCAGGTCACCTTGCAGCCTCCAAGCATCCTCCTCACAGCTAACACTGCCCCCCAGCTTAGTGTCATCCGCAAACTTGGAGATGTTGCATTCAATTCCCTCGTTCAAATCATTAATATATATTGTAAATAGCTGGGGTCCCAGCACTGAGCCTTGCGGTACCCCACCAGTCACTGCCTGCCATTGTGAAAAGGACCCGTTTACTCCTACTCTTTGCTTCCTGTTTGCCAGCCAGTTCTCTATCCACGTCAATACTGAACCCCCAATACCGTGTACTTTAAGTTTGTATACTAATCTCTTATGTGGGACCTTGCCGAAAACCTTCCGAAAGTCCAGATATAACACATCAACTGGTTCTTCCCTATCCACTTTACTAGTTACATCCTCGAAAAATAATATAAGATTCGTCAGACATGATTTATCTTTCGGAAATCCATGCTGACTTTGTCCAATGATTTCACCACTTTTCAAATGTGCTGCTATCCCATCTTTAATAACTGACTCTAGCAGTTTCCCCGCTACCGATGTTAGACTAACTGGTCTGTAATTCCCCGTTTTCTCTCTCCCACCCTTTAAAAAAAAAGTGGGGTTACATTAGCTACCCTCCAATCCGCAGGAACTACTCCAGAATCTAAAGAATTTTGAAAAACTATCACTAATGCATGCACTATTTCTGGAGCTACTTCCTTAAGTGCTCTGGGATGCAGCCTATCTGGCCCTGGGGATTTGTCGGCCTTTACTCCATTCAATTTACCTAATACCACTTCCCGGCTAACCTGGATTTCACTCTGCTCCTCCATCTCCTTTGACCCGCGGCCCCCTGCTATTTCCGGCAGATTCTTTATGTCTTCCTTAGTGAAAACGGAACCAAAATAGTTATTCAATTGGACCGCCATGTCCTTGTTCCTCTTGATTAATTCACCCGTTTCTGACTGCAAGGGACCTACATTTGTTTTAACTAATCTCTTTCTCTACACATACCTACAAACTCGTTTGCAGTCAGTTTTAATGTTCCTTGCCAGTTTTCTTTCATAATCTATGTTCCCTTTCCTAATTAAGCCCTTTGTCCTCCTCTGCTGGTCTCTGAATTTCACCCGGTCCTCTGGTCGGCTGCCTTTTCTGGCTAATTTGTACGCTTCATCTTTTGCTTTGACACTCACTATCCCTGATTTCCCTTGTTATCCACAGATGCACCACCGTCCCTGATTTATTATTTTGCCAAACTGGGATGACATTTTTTTGTAGTTCATCCATGCAGACTTTAAATGCCTTAAATTGCATATCCACCGTCAACCCTTTAAGAATTAATCGCCTGTCAATCTTGGCCAATTCACGTCTCATACCCTCAAAGTTACCTTTCTTTAAGTTCAGAACCATTGTTTCTGAATTAACCATGTCACTCTCCATCCTAATGAAGAACTCAACCATATTACGGTCACTCTTGCCCAAGGGGCCATGCACACCAATTTAGCCGGTCGAATCGTCAAATCATTTAGAGAATACGATCATGTCAGGAACAATATTTGCAATGTGATCCAAATATAACATCTCAATTCCAAGAGCGCTTTACCGGAATCATTAACTCTACTCCGCCTCCGACAGGTATTGGCCGATCTGCTGAATGCTTCCAGAATGTTCTGTATTTCAGATATCCAGTAACTTATTTTATTTTATTTTCATAATATAGCTTCAGTGGTTGACTACACTATATCAATTTTATTTGGAGCTTGTTTTTGAAATAACCCGCACCATGTTCTTTTAGGTTGCGTGTTATATCCACATAGATTCACATCGAGAATGCCTCTGTGCTGGCAAAATATATCTAGGTCCTTGAATTGTGTTCTGTTTTTGTCCAAATTAAATCTCGTTGAACTCTGCATGATTTGCCCAAGTAGATATTTACGGAGGCATATGTTAACAGATGATCCGCTGTTGATATTGCACATGGCGAGTGGAACCATTTAGGGGGTCAATCGTGGTTCAGGCATAAACCTCTGCCTATTGGCTATTGAGAAATGAATTTGTGGAAGAGTACACCGTTTGAAAGATCATACCGAATTGACTTTAGTGATATAAAGTTATCGAAAATCACGTTATAATTTTCTTCCCAGGCGGGATGTACTTGAACACTTCCAACGCAACGTGAGTAATGAAACCTCAAATAATATAACGGTAATGAAGCGAATACTGTAAAATGAAGATGCAACGACCAGATGAAAATTAATATTGTTCATAGTATGATCCCTTTGCCTTAAATAATGTGTTATAGGCAATGAATCAATACTGAAGGACACGCCGAACAATGTAGAGTATATGTTGATTGTGAAAGTTCATTGCTCGAAGTTCCATAGAGCAGGATTATTGAACATAGAAAAGCACAGCTCAGATACAAGCATCTCGACCGATAATGTCTGTGTCGAACACGATGCAAGCTTACATAAAATCTGAAATGGCAGCATGTGATCCATATCCCTCAATTTCCTGCTATCAATGTGCCTTTCTAAAAGGCTCTTAATCTCTCTATCTGTCCACCTGTACTTCTGCCTGTCTGTCTGTCTGTCCATCTATCCGTCTATCTATGTCTGCCTGTGTGTCTGTGTCTGTCTGTCTGTCTGTCTGTCTGTCTGTCTCTGTCTGTCTGTCTGTCTGTCTGTCTGTCTGTCTGTCTGTCTGTCTGTCTGTCTGTCTGTCTGTGCCTGCCTGCCTGCCTGTCTGTCTGTCTGTCTGTCTGTCTGTCTGTCTGTCTGTCTGTCTGTCTGTCTGTCTGTCTGTATGTCTGTCTGTCTGTCTGCCAAATTAGATGAATGCAGTGTTCATTTTTAAGAACATACCTTCGTCTTTTTGTTGCATGGCCTTTGCTAAAACATAAAAGGATATCAACAGTAAATTTAATTTTGAAATTAACACAAAAATATGATGAACTTTCAAAGCACCAATTAATCTTGCAGCATTATGCAACTCTAACCCGAATTAATACCTTAGGTCAAAGATATATTTTCCGCAAAGTTACGAATGTGGTGATAGATTAATCGACTGTGGTTTGAAGCAACCCATATGAGTTCATATAGAGACAAAATGTACAACGTGTTGATCGTAAAGTGTTTGATACCAGCCTTCTCAGACCAAATGCGAAGGTTATTATGTGAAATCCATTCAAAAAGATTTAAGGAAGTTATTTACGATTATGCATGGCAAATGTTCTCGTTGGTAATATTGCCAACGATAAGTTTAAATATTATATGAAAAGTACTAACCATGAATCACGACAAGAATGAAAAACTTCCGATGCGATGTTGGGAGATGTCGACGTTGACCTTTACATTCTGCTCGTCCCACCAGACGAAACTAACCTTCTCTAATTATATGACAGAGTTGTAGCTTTAGATGTGTCGTATACTGTTTTAGTAGCTTGGATATAATGAACGCAGAATTTGTCGCTGGTATGAGGAGTGGTTGCACAGTCATCGGGGTAGATTATGTGCTACCAGTTGCACGTGCCCATATTTTCCCCACGAAAGACTCAATGCGAAATATGTTTCGTCTGATTGTTTCGAGAAGCCCAATCAAATTTGCTTCAAATTTCAATGTTTTTGTCTGACCTCCTGATAGTCTCTAGAATTATTAATTTGTGAAGGTTTTCAGCATCTGCAGTTGTGCGTTTGTGATTGAGAATTGTAATATCTTATGTATCGGTTTCCACTGATAGTTACATTGCCACTTTCGATGAAGAAACGCGTTTTAGTTTCTCTGAGCGAATTATTTTTTTCGAATCATTACTCTCATGAACCAAACAGCGTATAACACGAACTGCGCGAACGCCTCTGTCGATTAATACTCTTGATAACGATGATGTTCGCAACTATTCTGTATTTTAATGGGTGCCTACCAATATCGTGGCAAACCTAGAAGAAGCGGAAACCACTTTCGACCATTAGGGAGACTGACAAAGACCTCCTGGAACAGCACGGAAAGCTTGGGTGGGCGCAAAGTCTCCAGAGGTTTCTGTTCAGGTTTCCAGAGTAGGACAGAGGCATACGAAGGCCGTTACCAGGCAGTGGCTTAATGAGAAAGGTCCAGAACAGGAACAGTGGCTAGAAATTGTGACCCGCTTACCTACATAGACTAGAGGGGAGATGAAAAGGCCTTGTGGTACTGAATCACAAAAAATTGTGAGACACATCTTTACTATGGACAAACTGACATATTTATTGAGAGTCAAGGATTAGTGAAATATACATCTTCTGGAAGCGCTGGGGCGCATCCTCAGTGATGTGACCTGGGGTCATCGGGTATTTAGGGTCTCACAACATCAGGCACCCTCGCCCAGGTGACCCAGCCGGGGTCGATCAAGCCCCGACTTGCGTCCCAGCAGCAACCGCCCACGGATCAGCCCTCTTAATCTAAAGCACCCTAGTGGCTTTCTGTGCGGCTTCGCTTGCGGATTGAATGGCCCTCCTCTTTGCGAGCCCCATAATGCCCAACTGGTTGAGGAATTTGCTGAGTGAGCGTCCTGCAATGCCTCTACAGGCCACCTCTATGGGCTCATAGTATGTCTTCTAGCCTCTGTCCTGGCACATCTCCACCAGTTCCTGGTACTTTGCGCGTTTCCTCTCATTAGCCTCTTCAACACGCTCTTCCCAGGGCACTGTCAGCTCTAGAATGATCAGCTGTTTTGTCATTTAGGAGGTGATGGTCATGTCTGGCCGGAGTGATGTTGCTCTGATGTGCTGTGGAAATTTCAGCTGTTTGCCCTGATCGACGTGCAGCTGCCAGTCAGTGGCTGTGTAGAGGAGGTCCGTCCTTGTTTTTGGTTGTGGTCGGGGCTTCTCTCCAGCTTTGACAAAGGTGATTGATTTATTTTGGTGGTGTTTTCTGTTTTGACAACGGTGATTGATTTCATTTGGTGGTGTTTGCCGATGGCAGTGGCTATGCTCTCAGCAACCACCTTGAGCACCTGGTCATGGCGACATAGATAGGGACCTTCCCCAAGAGACTTTGAGCAGCTGCTGAGGAGATGTTCTAATGATCCTATTCCAGATCAAAGTGGGCAGGGTGGTGTCGCGCTCTTGCCCCAGACGTGGAGGTTTGCTGGGCTTGGTAGGTCATCGGAGACAGTCTGCCTGCATGGTGTCTGACCAGGTATTTCTGCGCTGCGGTATGCTCTCCCCCACCTTGTCCACGCTCCCTGCTGCCTGAGCCCTGTTCTCCCCTTGATTCCAGCAGATGGCACCTTCTGGTCACTGGATTCCCTGTACTGCAGAGCTTCTCTTGTTCGCGCCACCATAAACTCTTCCGTGAGGCCACTTCCGAGATTCAAGGATAATTCATTTGAGAAGAACGGGGAAAAATGGTCCATTTATTTGAGACGTCTGACCAACTAGATAAATGCCGAGCTAGATATGGGAAGATGGTGTTATATAGAACTAGATGGTATGTTTATGCGAATATTGAAATATCTCCAGATAACTAATCAATGTAATGTTTTTGTTTTTTATTTGGTAAGTGTACCACACGGTCTTACTCCATTTATTGATGTATTTATTTGTTATCTTTTGGCTTTTAAATTTTGTTTATTTCTTTATTTTTGTGTTGTTGCTTTTCTTATTATATTTTATTTATGGTGATGTTGTTGCATTGTTTTGTATACATCTCTGTGTAAAATCAATTTAAACTTAAGTGAAAAAAAACAAAAAAACATACTCACCAGCACACCGAGAACAGCTTGGACCACATAGAACATAGAATAGTGCTATACAAAAACAGTCGACGTGGCCCGCATTGTGTCAAGACTATAATTAACTCTCGGTACAAAACTTATATTCCTCTATTCCCTGCACAACTTCTTCTTGCAGGTGGCGTGCACAGCCTAAAGTTGTAGGACAACTTGTTCTATTTGATCGTACATCATTGTGCACCCCACGTTGATTGCATTCGTTGAAACAGGGCGGACCAGCTGAAAGTTGAAATCTCCCGCCCCCCAGCATACCATTATTCCTATGCAAACGCATTTTAAAAACCATTAACGTATCTGATTCATACG
The DNA here is from genome assembly GCF_028641065.1 of Leucoraja erinaceus. Taxonomy (NCBI): domain Eukaryota; kingdom Metazoa; phylum Chordata; class Chondrichthyes; order Rajiformes; family Rajidae; genus Leucoraja; species Leucoraja erinaceus. The sequence goes on along the minus strand of NC_073400.1, from coordinate 21,338,250 downwards.
GCACCCCCGCAGCACGTTCCAGTCACCCATTACCCTCTGCATTGAAAACATGCCCCACACACCACCGATAAACTCGGCGCTTCTCACCTCAAATAATTTCTCCAAAGTATTTGCTCTTTGCCATCATTAAAAATGGTTCTTCCCCTGGTTTCGGACTTCTCAACGATGCTCCATTAGCTGAGGAGCAGTCACAAATTTCAACCTGTGTCTTTGTGGTCATTCAATATATTTTCTGGAGTTCAAATGATACTATGGTAAATATATATATTTTGTCCTCTGACTGTTTTCTCTTTGCTCTGTATGTTGGGCTTGTTTTTGGATGGATGATATTCATATGCGATATTATCTAATTTAATTGCATAGTACGCCAAACAAAATAATGTTTTATTGTATGTCGGTGCACGTGACAATTCGAAACTAGTAACAATGCGAAAGTTTTCAAAATATTTAATTTCTAAGTGGTTTTATGGCAGGCGAATAAGCAGGTGGATCATTGCGATTTTTATTGTTGAAGTAAAGAACAACACACACTCGATTGGGGGAAGACTAACACGTGGTTCACTGAATCTTTTCGTTTTGTCCTGTTAAATGGATGTCTTGGTTTTAGTTTTAATATTATTTTAGCTGTGTATATGTGGGGGGTGGGAGGGTGGTGGGGGACATTTTAATATTTTTAATCTCCTCCCTACACGGGAGCCGACTTTGTCTTTCTCGAGTCTCCGTTGACGTTGTCGTTGGGCCAAACATCGTGGAGCCGGCGGCCTCCAACCGGAATTGACCTGGGGCTCCAGTCGCGGAACCTGCGGACTCACCATCGCGGTGCTGGCCAACTTCGGAGGGTGGAGAGCTGTGGTGGCGCGCGGCTGCGACCCGACTTCGGAACTCGGAGGCTTCGGCTGCAGGCCCGGTGGACGGTAACATCGGGGGCTCGCGGGTACCTGGTGGGAGACCGGTTTTCGGAGCTCCCGCAACAGCAGACTTCGCCCGCCCGAATTGAGGCGTTTAAATCGACACGGAGCGTGGCCTTACATCGCCCGGTCCAGGACTTACCCTCGCCGCCGGGGGCTCTAACATCTAACATCAATCAGCTCGATGCAGTAGTTTGGCTGATTGACTGCGGGAGAGGAATGGGCACATAGAACAGGGAAGAGATAAGACTTTGCCTTCCATCACAGTGAGGAGGTGTTTTGGGGTTCACTGTGATGAATGTTTTGTGTGGAATCGTGTTAATTGTGATTTGGTTTTTTGTTTCATGATGACTGCAGGAACGCAATTTTGTTTGAACTTACATTCAAATGACAATAAACTATTCTGATTTTGATTCTGATTCTGAACTCCTTCCCGCCATTATCCAGTCACATGTCCCTAATCCAGACTGCTGAGGGTTTGCAGAGTAAATGGCCGAACCACCGGGTGGCGCCATAGGACCCCCCCCCCCCCCCCCCCCAAGAACTGGAGGCAAAAAAATGAAAGGGTAGGCGAACGAGGCATTGCGCCCGCACATCCACCAAGAGGGATTGGGCCCGCAGGAAATCTGCGCCCAGCAACGGCTGGGAAACGTCGGCCACCGTAAAGGTCCAGGTAAAATGACATGGGCCAAAGATGAGTGGGTTCCTACGAGCTGCTATTGACTGCAGTCACCGAAGGCCCCCGCTTGCCGGAACGAGTGTTCACCCCCGACGGGGGGATAACTCTAACCTCCGCGCCCGTATGAACAAGGAACCATCGTCCTGAGTGGCGATCCCACGCGCAGTGGCGAAGTTGCAGGACGACAGGTGCAGCAACTACTGGCGGTCGGCCCAGGCATTTCCTGTATACATTGAAACATAGAAACATAGAAAATAGGTGAAGGAGTAGGCCATTCGGCCCTTCGAGCCTAAACCGCCATTCAATATGATCATGGCTGATCATCCAACTCAGTATCCTGTACCTGCCTTCTATCCATACCCCCTGATCCCTGTAGCCACAAGGGCCTCATCTAACTCCCTCTTAAATACATTATGCGTTATCTCCATTGGCTCACATTTGGCCCATGTCTCTCTAAACCCTCCCTTCCATTTATCTTTCCGAATGTATATGATGTCGTAATTCTACCACACCAATGGTTTCCTCTGCGTGAATGGTTATGTGCGTAATGGTACTTTGCTCACCTGCATCTTCTATTTTTTTTCTGAGCCGTTCTATTTCTTCGGCACAACGTGAAACGTACAGTTATATTTATTTATTTAATTCTACATGAAATTGCAGTAAAAAGTTTCAGTATTTCGATGTGTATATGCATGCCTTACTCCTCTACATGAAGAAAAAATGGATTATGTTCCCAATAACATATAATTTCCACAGATACAGCAGTAACCCCAAATAGAGCTGGATGTATATTCCAGTCTTCATACATTATCAGCTAATTTTCCAAATCCTTTCAGCTCCTCAAAATACATTTCCATGACGTGCTGATTGCGTCCCGCCCTCCAGACGCTGCGTATCCAAACTTCGGTTACGCTTTTCAAAGAAAGTGACTGGTGCAACTATGGTGAAACACAAATGATCTGATATATCACCTCAGGGTACCGAGTCCAAAATAATCCCTAAACTACTGAATATTAACATGTGTTTTTATCATTGAAACATAGAAATAGGTACAGGAATAGGACATTCGGTCCATCGAGCCAGCACTGCCATTCAACTATGATCATGGATGATCGTCCCAAATGAATGCCCCGTTCCGGATTTCCCCCCATATCCCTTGATTTGCTTAGTTGTACGAGATAAATCTAACTATCTCTTGAAAGCAACCAGTTAATTGTCATCCACTGCCTTTTGTGGCAGAGATTTCCACAAATTCACAATTTTCTGGGTGAAAAGGTTGTTCCTCAATTGAATTAAATATCTTGCCCCTTATTCCTAAACTGTGAGCCCTGGTTCTGGACTTTTCCAAAATCGAAAACATTTTCCAGTATTTACCCTGTCCAAACCTCTAAGAATGCTATATATTTCTATACGTTCCTCTCTCATCCTTCTAAATTCCAGCGAATACAATCCGAGTTGACCAATTCTTTCATCACACGTCAGTCCCGCCATCTTGATGATCCTACGTTGTACTCCTTCAATAGCATTAATGTCCTTCCTCAAATTAGGAGGCCAAAATTGCACACAATAACCCTGGTGAGGTCTCACCAGAGCCCTATAGAACTGCAGCAGGACCTCCATTGCGAAATATAAACCCAATCTACCAATGCTCCGTCCATTTCTGATCGATATCCGGTCCTATATATTGATACAATTGTTGTGCACAAATATAGTCTAGCATTCCACCATCAGATAGAGCACTGATCCTCGTCCTAAATTGTTTCGAGAAGATTGCACGTTTCATAATATCATAACTTCCACACTGTGTTTTGCTTTCAGTCGCTTTGCGGTGCCCATCACTCCGAGCGTTGAAATTGAAATGTACATAAATATAAATAGAATGAAAGCAAAAAACTGGCATTAATTCTAGGAATAACAAACACACATACCGCTTTTTTCCCGAGTAGTTTGTGTATCTGGAATTGATCAGTGATACCAAAAAACGATTAAAACAAATGCAACAGTTTGATGAGATTAGATATCTCCCTTTCCATAGGCAATCATATTTTGTTTTGAAAATTATTCCTAAAGCTTCGCTTATCGCCCATATGCTGTCTTGTTTTCCAATATATATACACGTGATAAACAATGTATTCCAATATTGCCTATACCTTAAGGGACAGAAGTTTAGGGGTAATATGAGGGGGGACGTCTTTACTCAGAGAGTGGTAGCGGTGTGGAATGAGCTTCCAGTGGAAGTGGTGGAGGCAGGTTCATTGGTATCATTTAAAAATAAATTGGATAGGCATATGGATGAGAAGGGAATGGAGGGTTATGGTATGAGTGCAGGCAGGTGGGACTAAGGGGAAATACATTTGTTCGGCACGGACTTGTAGGGCCGAGATGGTCTGTTTCCGTGCTGTAATTGTTATATATGGTTATATGGTTATACACCGAGTGATCATTGAGGCGGTAGTCGATGTGGGCAAAATGTATGAAAATGAGTAATGTCAGTATAATAATGCCTACCCACCCACATATATTATTCAAAGCCAATTTCGACAATGCATTTTCTTTCAACATAATTGATATTTTCCTTTTAAATTAGGTCAACCTCTCTAACGACGTAAATATCGTGGATGGAACATAATACGACAAGCCAGGAACGCTAATAACTCGAGTGAATGAGGATCGTTCTGCATTTCCATTGCAATGTGCTCGCGTGTACTCATAGAAAGAGGTAGGAGAAGTTGCTGTTGTTGACATTTGAGAGCATTGGATACCGCTTCTTTGTGCGGAAAATTGTAAAATATGTAGAACTGAACATGTAGAACTGAAAGGTCCGCACAAATCTGGAAGGACGATTATTAATCACCTCATGAATTTAACCGTTTATTCCACACTCTGTGTAAAAAGCCTAGCTTGCTACGGAACAATACATTTTCTGGCTGTAAAATACACATGCTGAAAGGCGACCGCGGTAATTTAAATCGTAGGTAGAGAAAGGTTTACATTAAAATGTATTAGGAACAGCCGTAGAAGGAGATTCCGGTGCTTGGTTATCGGGGAAATCGCGTCAAAGGTGATTAATCTGCAATTACGGTATTTTGTGAATGGGAGGACTTTCTTTAAGGCGAAATGCAAGTGTACGTACACTGTTAAAGTAGGCGGTAGAGCTGTAATATCATGTTGAGCACTGAAATATGTATTCTTCCTTACACATCTTCGTTGTAATATTTTAGTAATACGTTGTCGTTTATACACAGTTTTTTTACAAAGACCACAAGATCATCACAATTGATCATATAACTTAAAGTAACTTGGATAGGTTGGGTGAGGTTATACTGCATGCCAGACGCAGTATAATGTGGATAAATGTGAGGTTATCCACTTTGGTGGCAAAAACAGGAAAGTAGACTGTTATCTGAATGGTGGCCGATTAGGAAAAGGGAAGATGCAACGAGACCTGGGTGTCATGTTACACCAGTCATTGAAAGTAGGAATGCAGTGAAGAAAGCTATTGGTATGTTAGCAATCATAGCGAAAGGATTTGATAATATACAATATAAGAGCAGGGAGGTACTACTGCAGTTGTACAGGGTCTTGGTGAGACCACACCTGGATGATTGCGTACAGTTTTGGTCTCCTAATCTGAGGAAAGACATTTTTGCCATAGAGGGAGTACAGAGAAGGTTCACCAGACTGATTCCTGGGATGGCAGGATTTTCATATGATGAAAGACTGGATAGACTCGGCTTGTACACGCTAGAATTCAGAAGAGTGAGGGGTCTTATAGAAACTTACACCATTCTTAAGGGGTTGGAGAGGCTAGATGCAGGAAGATTATTCCCGTTGTTGCGGAAGTCCAGAACTAGGGGTCACAGTTTAAGGATAAGAGGGAAGTATTTTAGGACCTAGATGAGAAAATCATTTTTTACACAGAGAGTGGTGAATCTGTGGAATTCTCTGCCACAGAAGGTAGTGAGGCCAGTTAACTGGCTATATTTAAGAGGGAGTTAGATGTGGCCCTTGTGGCTAAATGGATCAGGGGGTATGGAAAGAAGGCAGAGATGGGATACTGAGTTGGATGATCAGCCATGATCATATCGAATGGCGGTGCAGGCTCGAAGGGCCGAATGGCCTACTCCTGCACCTGTTTTCTATGTTTCTATGTAACTCTTAAAATTAAGACTACGTCTTTTCTCACCTGCATCTTCCAGTTTTTTTCGAAGACGTTCCATTTCTTTCAAATGTATTAAATTAAAAGAATTCAATGATTTATTTCCAGGTTGAAGAATAAGCCGCAACGTGCTGCACGAGATATAAGAGCTTTTTCGATCCTCGTGCCCGTACCATGTGAAACGTGAGCAGTCTCAATCACTCGGCGTGGGCATGGTTGTTCAATATGTCAAATTTTGCGCGGCCATCGCTGCATGTCAATATAAATTTCTGCACACAGTTTGCCTGCTTTGCTATCATAATGATTGAGTCCGGCAAAAGTGTTAATACTACTTTCATAATTTGGACATCACATTGTGGACAAATGTAGGGAATTGCAATATCGGATCACGCAATAGTGTACGTGCAGATGTTCCGATGTCAGTAAGCAGATGCTCCCACTTTTATGGTCATTTGACACGGATATAGAAATGGCAAGGATATGGAGATGGTTATTGCTTGAGTTGGTACTATAAAAAAAATGTACGATATGTGTGGTGGAGAAAGCCGACATGCGAAGAAGAAAAGTCAAGTTTCACATTTCACGACATATTTCCGTACACAAAATCGAAAACATAATACAAATATTTCATATTGTATGAAATACGTTTTACAATTTAGACAATGAACGATTGCAAAAATGTTAAAATTTATCAAATGTCGTGGGAAAGGTGAATTATAGTGTTCTTTCTCACAATTTCTCAGTAAATTCCTGGTCAGCTTTGTAGGTTGCAACTGCTGTGCATATCTGATGCTCATGTGACACATTTTCGAAGAAAATAATAATAACTCGTTATAAAACCGAATGGGGTAAATTTGCTGAACTCTTATCTCCGGAGTTAATTTCAACCGTGTGCAAAACCCTTGCATTAAAAGTGTAGCAGTATTTGGTCTCCAAAACAAATCTTACCAATGTCGTTCCGAGTCGTTTCCATTCCTGCAACGTGGAAATCGTTAAATTATGTGCTTAAATAGCCCCAACATATTTGAAACAGATTTGACATTAGAAGTGGTTTCGTCATGTCAGCCTGAAATCTGAAGACGTTTATTGATGCGTTTTACTGTGTTGACATGTTGGTATGAGGAGGCGGTAGCTTTGTTCTGTGCTACATTCATCTCAGTGTACATATATCCATAACCTTTTTTACCCCCACAGGAGGCTGGTAAGGATGGTTGCTTAGATGAGGAATACAGTGCTCTGATTTGCCAAATTTAATCTTTCATACCATATTACCGGTAATACTCTGAGTAATCTGAGCACTTCTGGAAAATAATACAGATTTTGCAAAATGTGTAGTACGTGGAAATAATAGTCATAACTTTATAGAAGAGCATGGTGCTGCTCGTCCAGGCTGCCATCGTGAACTATTCACATTTACCCGCGCTTGTCCCATGCCCATAGAAACCATTCTATTTTACTTCGGAGTCACGTGAGTAACTACGTGAAGAGCCCGCTCAGCACGCATGCGCGCCATTGCGTTCAGCAGTGCAACAGCGTTGCATCGGGAGTCAGGCACTCCCGCTACGGGGTGAAAGAACGGACCGTCAGGTAAGCTCTGAGGTCAGGGTTTTCTTTCACAGGGAGCCTTCTGCTTTCAGGCAGAGAAGAAAAGCTCTAGAACAAACCTGCCCCTGCTCGACTCCACGGAGGAGCGTTCCATCTGGGAGGTGGGGGGTGGGGGGCAGCCACAAGGCGGTAGGACCCCTTACCCGGCGCTCCGCTATTCCCCGGCACCGCGCTGGAAGTAAAGCCACGGAAGTGGCGTCCGGACGGTGGCTTCCGACTTGTCGGAAGGGGACGTCTCTCCACCGGCATGGGGGGGAAAGACAGCCGCCTGAACAGACCTGCCCCCCGCTCGACTCCACGGAGGAGCGTTCCATCTGGGGGGGGCAGCAACAAGGCGGTAGGACCGCTTACCGGGCGCTCCGCTATTCCCCGACACCGCGCCGAGCCCAGCCCGCTAGCGGCTGAGCAGCGGGCTGGAAGTAAAGCCACGGAAGAGGCGTTCGGCCGCTGGCTTCCGACTTGTCGGACGGGAACGTCTCTCGACCCGCCCGGGGGAGAGACAGCCGCCTGAGCCACATGGAGCGGCTCCTGGAGCAGGAGCTCCAGCGAGACGCGCTTCGTGAGGGGCGCTCTCGCAGGGGGATTTGAGGCACTCCCTCCACAGTGCCTTCTGCACTGTCCATTGCTTCCTCCTTACCCGAGGGTAGCTTTGGTGACCAGGACTGTTCACATTATATAAAGATCCAATTAAATGAATTTAAATAAAACCTTTCTCCCGAAGGATATCTTACCTGCCCATCGCAGATTTTCCGTTAAGACGAGTATCTCTGTGAAAGCAGAAAATCTATGTTTTTTTTACTCAAAGCGACAACAGGTGTGCCGATCTCAATTCGTCAGGCCATTCTCATCTTGTGCGACAGTGATATATGTGTTCTTGCAATGTTAATTAATGTATTCATTGAATTCATCATTGTTGTTTTTTAGTAAAATTATACTTAATCTTCCAAAAACCTCTGCTTTCAATTACTTTCGACAAGGCAAGAGATTACTATGTGATATATAAAAGAACATACGAACTCAACAGGGGAACATCACTCTGGTCTACTATTCAATACGGACATTGAGTGATCTGACGTTTATCTCAAATCATCAGTCAAAAATAATTCTGTTAGTTTAATATAAAAGGTATAATTATATCGGGAAATCGTAAAGATGGCCGAAGCATTGCTACGATGTTTGGTGCAATGCTTGAACCCTTCTATAGTCTCGGCCTGAAACGTCACCCATTCCTTTTCTCCAGAGATGCTGCATGTCGCGCTGAATTACTCCAGAATGGTTTGATTACCTTCGAATTAAACCAGCATCTGCAGATCTTTCCTACACATGCTCTGTTGAACTTCTGCCTTTGGTTACTTAAGATCTATTTGGGTGATAACATGCTTTCTTGTGAAACCGCTCTTGGAAAAATGGCGCTGTGCATTCACACGCATTGTTGTCGCAGGTAGAAAGGTTGCTTTGTTCTCTGGATGGAGTTGAGGGAGGGGATAGAGCGAATGAGGGTATATGGGAAAACAACGGTTACTGACATGATAGTCTCCGATATTCTGGAGTGGAAAGCCCCATCGTGTATAGCAGACGTGGCGGAAACGGATAAAGTGAGCGTAAGGGACGTTTTCATTCGAAGAGACAGGATGAAATGTCATTTAGTCAAGGTAAAAGTGCGTGTCCGTATGATTTGTAATATATCTCAGTCAATAGTCTGTTCCCTTTCTTTGAATCGTGTATGGTGTACGGGTGGGTATCTTCTCTGTCTGTAGAACTAACTAAAACATGTTGATGTTATTTATTATATTACATGTTCTGACCAGCATCGCCAAATGGACTGAAGGAAAGTTACCAATAGAAATTGCCCAATCATAAAGTGCCTCATAACTGGGAAAGTTTATACTGTAGAAAAATAACGAGGGGATTTTGGAAAATTTTGTCGAAACTTGTCTCAATGATATGAGGCGATAATGGTTGTCGAATTATCTATCCAAGCACGTGCCTAGTGTCGTGTGGCAAAGATACGTTTAGCATCTCGCTGTCGGCAAATATATCGGCAATTGTAATGCGATTGTCGGAGTTATAAATCGTGAGTCCATGTATGAAAATAATATGTGTGGTATTGCCGAAAGGTGACGGTATTAAAGATTTGTTAGCAGAAATATTGATAAAATTGTGAAGTATGTATCGTTATGACAAATTTTATTTATTGTTGAAAAATTATGAGGTAATGCAAGATTGTCAATACAAAGTGTGTTACAATTATAAAAATAACATTAAAATATAACGATATTTCAGATGTATCTTGGGCACATATTATTCATATTATCTTTTTGTGATATTGTTCAACTGTTCCTTGTATATTGAAGTTCCAATCCTTTTAAGCTATGTAAGACTTATTTGCTCAGCGTCACACCAAAAGGGATTTCATTGTAGCTACACGTGCAGTCTCTGATATGTTGGTTTAGTTACCTCGATCCTTTTCAATGATGGATTTCACTGCAAATGGAATGGCAGTTCAAAATATGAATTATTCCGGAATACGTCAGAAGCGAAAACAAAGTTAAATCCGGCAAAAACAATTGGAAAAACGATGAAAAACAACATGTGACACTCGAGAGACCAATAGGAATAAACTGAAAGAGCTTATATCTAGGCAAATGAACGTTTAATATGGCTTACATATTCACATATTTTCAAATGTATGGGAAGTATTTGATTCCAGATATATACACTTAATACCTTTCCGCAAAGTCTTATGTACACGATTTCCTCAACTGTAGTGCAGTTACCGTTTACAAACATGATTCTTGTAGATGGTAATAATTATCTTGGCTGAGTTGTTTTCAGACCACCTGCACCATTTGCGTGAAAAGTTCAACTCCTTTTGCTAGGCATACTCACCGTCACGCCGAAAACGCGTTAATATTTTCTTTGCGGTATCCACTTCATAACTCTACACGACTATATAGTGAAAAACTGTTCACATTATCTTTCAATGGAAATCGTCTCCTTGACGCAAAATCGATTTGCAGAAAACGTGACAAAATGTGTCGCTCTGCTCGATAGACAGCGGTCAAATGCTATCTCAGAAGAATGGAGTGGAAAAAAAGCACCTTGAAGTAACATGAGACATGCATCGGTACATGTGCTGGCAAACCTCGGCAGATGCACAAAATACCGATCAACCAGAAGTCCATAATAATCACTAAGATACTAAAGTAAATATATTCAACATGCTAACTGTGGAAATGAAGGACTGTTACACCTACATATTACTGTCTCGATAATCTGAACATCGCTGCAGGCGATCCTAAGCCCTTAATCAATTTAAGGACAGTTGAGTGAGTGGGGGCGAGAGAGAAGGGATGGAGGTGCGGTTGTAGGGGAGGAGGAGGGGGGGGGGGTGAGGGAGGGGGGGACGGGAGAGAGGGGGGGGGGGGAGTGGGGTGAGAGGGCGAGAGAGGGGTAGTGGGAGGGAGTGAGAGAGGGGTAGGGCCTCTCCCTCTAGTCCCAACTCCCTATCTCCCCCACTGCTCGCCCTCAATTCCCATCTTCCCACAATCTCCATCCTCACCCCCCCCCCCCCCCCCATTCCCCCCTCTCCCTCCCTTACCCCTCCTATGCCTCAATCCCCCACTCTCCCTCATCACCTCCCCAGGATCTCCCTGTCCCCGGAGCAGCAGCAGCCGTCGGCCTCAGAGCCAGCCTCAGCGCCCAGGCCGATTATCCCCGGCGCAGCATCTCCCAGACCGCAGGAACCCGCCGAAGCCCGGTGACCTCTGGAGCCCGCCGGTGGCGCGCGGTGACCTTCGGTGACCTTAGAATCTGCAGACATTTCTGGCACAGATGGACAGAGTGGCAGAGGGAAAGAGCCATGGTTTTTATGGGAAATTGGACAATTGGTTCGGAAAAAAAAGAGAGATCTACAATAACTATAGGCAGCATGGAGTAAATAAGGTAATTGAGTAGTATAAAGAATGTAAAACAAATCTTAGGAAAGAAATTAGAAAAGCTAAAAGAAGATATGAGGTTGATTTAGCAAGTAAGGTGAAAGTAATTCCAAAGGGTTTCGACAGTTATATTAATAGAAAAATGATAACGAGGGATACAATTGGTCCATTAGAGAGTCAGAGTGGACAGCTATCTGCAGAGCCAAAAGAGATGGGGCAGATATTGAACTATGTATTTTCTTCGGTATTCACCAAGGAGAAGGACGTTGAATTGTGTGAGGTAAGGGAAACAAGTAGGGTAGCTATGGAAACTATGAGGATCAAAGCAGAGGAAGTACTGACACTTTTGAAAATTATAAAACTGGATAAGTCTCCAGGTCCCGACAAGATATTCATTAGGAAGTTAGTATAGAAATAGCAGGGGCTACGACAGAAATATTTCAAATGTCATTAGAAGCGGGAATGGTGCCGCAGGATTGGCGTACTGCGCATGTTGTTCCATTGTTTCAAAAGGGTTCTAAGAGTAAACCTAGCAATTATAGACCTGTTAGTTTGACGTCAGTCTTGGGCAAATACGGTCTGATTAGGAACAGTCAACATGGATTTGTGCCTGGAAGGTCATGTGTGACTAATCTTCTTGAATATTTTGAAGAGGTTACTAGCGGAGTTGATGAGGGTAAAGCGGTGGTTGTTGTCTATATGGAATTCAGTAAGGCATTTGACAAGGTTCCACATGGAAGGTTGGTTAAGATGGTTCAATTGTTAGGTATTAATAGTGGAGTAGCAAGATGGATTCAAGAGTAGCTGAATGGGAGATAGCAGAGAGTAATAGTGGATAACTGTTTGTCAGGTTGGAGGCCTGTGACTAGTGGGCTGCCTCAGGGATCTGTGTTGGTTCCACTGTTGTTTGTCATATACATCAATGATCTGGATGATGGTGTGGTAAATTTAGTAAGTATGCAGATGATACTAGAGGTGGTGTTGTGGACAATGAAGTAGATTTTCACCGTCTACAGAGAGATTTAGGCCATTTGGAAGAGTGGGCTGAAAGATGGTAGTTGGAGTTTAATGCTGATAAGTGTGACGTGCTAAACCTGACTGGACAAATCAAAATAGGACGTACATGGTAGCGAATAGAGGAATGCAGTTGAACAGATGGATCTAGGAATAACTGTGCATAGTTCCCTGAAGGTGGAATCTCGTGTAGATGGGGTGAAAATACAGCTTTTGGTGTGCTGGCTTTACAAGTCAGAGCATTGAGTACAGAAGATGGGATGTAATGTTAAAATTGTACAAGGCATTGGTGAGGCCAATTCTGGAATATGGTGTACAACTCTAATCGCCAAATTAATAGGAAAAATGTCAACAAAATAGAGAAAGTACAGAGGATATTTACTAGAATGTTACCTGGGTTTCAGCACCTAAGTTACAGAGAAAGGTTGAACAAGATGGGTCTTTATTCTTTAGAACGCAGAAGGTTAAGGTGGGACTTGATAGAGGTCTTTACAATTATGAGAGGGATAGACAGAGTTGACGTGGTTAAGCTTTTTCTATTGAGAGTAGGGAAGATTCAAACAAGAGGACATGATTTGAGAATTAAGGGACAAAGGTTTAGGGGCAACATGAGGGGGGACATCTTTACTCAGAGAGTGGTAGCTGTGTGGAATGAGCTTCCAGTGGAAGTGGTGAAGGCAGGTTCGTTTTTATCATGTAAAAATAAATTGGATGGGTATATGGACGGGAAAGAAATGGAGGGTTATGGTCTGAGTGCAGGCAGATGGGACTAGGTGAGTGTAAGTGTTAGGCACGGACTAGAAGGGCCGAGATGGCCTGTTTCCGTGCTGTAATGTTATATGTTTATATGGTTATTATTACTGCGTCTATGTACTGGACCGTCCAGTCCAAACGCAATTTAAGTGTACTCCCGAAAGAAGACAGAGGCTCTTTGCTGAGTTAGTCCAATCCCATGTGTGTCACTTTGTACACAAACAACTCTAGTTTCTCGGTTCAAGGAACGCTTCCACCAGATTAGAAGGGCAATTCCCCATCAATTTATCAAGCGAATTTCGGTATGACAAACAAACGTGAAGGCGTCGCTCCGATACCAAAATGAATGTAAAATCATCCAGAACAAAAAGTAGATTCACGGGACAAGCAGCATCTGATGAGAAACACAGGTAGTGGATCTTTCTGGGCGAAATACCGCATCGCGACTGAGCGTGCTTGGGCTGATCAGGAGTGATTGCCAGGCCATAACAATGGGATAGCGATGAATAAAATGGGTTGATAAAATCATGAAGCACTTATCCATTATAGACTGACAGATGCCATTATATATGTGAAACAGGTCCGTGTTTATAGGAGGGGATATGTAAATCACTTTGGGCATCACGTCGGGTGGAAATTATAGCATCCGAGGCAGCGCAACCAAAGCATAATTGTATGGAGGCATTGGAAAACGGCGCGTACATATAAAGAACGTTGAAACGTTTCAAATGATCAACTCCAAATCAATCTCATTCTGAAGATGTAATTGCCTGAAAGGCTGATTGTTTCTTTCCCCAGATGTTGTCTAACGTGCTAATCTTCATAAATATTTGCAGCTTCCATTCTAGTTCTTCAATACCTTCTTCGTTTTTATGTATTTTTGTAATGCTGACAGCCTTCGTATTTATGAAAGTAAACTATAGGTATGATTTATCATACGAAGGTAAATTGAAAGGCTGGTAGGTTACAAGAAGAGAAACCACTTCAGATTGGCTAACAAACATAATCTAAGCACGCGTGTAGATTTCTACGGGGAAGGTTAAGAATAGCAAAATCACAAAAATGAACTCTAAATTAAATTTAAATCTGTGCACGATGGTAAACGAAAACGTGAAATGCCTTTTTGCATGGACGGCTCTCTAAGATCGGTCATATGTTTTCGATTCAATTTAACAGTTATAATTTACGTAAATATTTAATTCATCAATATATTTTCAAATAAAGCCCTGACGCCAGTGTTATTCATCCATAACTTTAATATCTTACACAGCCACATAAAACGGTGAAATAATTACGGAATTTTATTCCGTTTTCTCTGAAGGCAGTTCTGACAAGATGTATTCTTCCGAAAGATCGCACATATGACATTGAAGATGATTCACTTTCTACTCACTATATACGTAATTAAAAGGGCCGGCGTATTTTAAAGATAATCGCTTTGTGGTATTTTCTGTCATTGTGCCGGACAACCAACGAATAATAAGGATTATCCGATGCTGCATAATTAAACACTTCTGTTCACCTGTGTCTTGAAGCAGCTTGTCAAGATCTTCCAAGAAAGCAAACATTTTCAGAGTTGAGTCGACAAGTGATTTGGCATTACTTCTCATGGATATTTACCCGTAAAGTGAATGCCATTTTTTCTGTTGTACATTGTCTCAGCAGAATCTCCCCCCAACAAATCACTCAAGTTGAGATGGGAGATCAATGCAGATCTCTTCAGTGTCAGTCTCTCTGCCCTTTACAGTTTGTGTATTTGCCTTGGTGGCTGTAGAATTCAAAGATTTCCAATAAGGTGGCTGCGGTTGTGAGGAGAATGCAGAATAATTGGCTTAGGAGGGAGAGATAGACCAGTCATGATTGAATGGCGGAGTAGACATGATGGGGCCAATTGCCTAATTCTACTACTATACATTATGACCTGCGAATCTTTTGAAGATATGCTCCAAAATGTCAATTCCTGCACAACACGATGAAGTATAGTCATCGTTCCACGTCGTTCCACACCAATACATTTTATTCGCGTTCTGTCCAACAAAGTACATTGCAACATGTAAAAATATATTTCAAACTTATATTACAAAATGTTGATATAGAAAGTAAGTATGATTACATTATTTACAGAGATTTGCTAATTGTATGTGCTTCTGTGGGCGTTGTAGGGAGTTGCAACTCAGTGTGATTACTAGCTTAAGATGCATTAGTAATTAAAAATGCGTGTCCTGCCATCTGATATGGTTCATTTCAATGAACTATCCGAATGATGCGCTACAAAGTCTTCCCTCCTATTTTTCCACGCAATTGGTGTGGTCCTCTCAAAATATTACGTGCACAAAGGTTCCATTTAATATTATTTCTTAACATACCTGCATTGAATTGGCAAAGGAATTGATCTGTAAATTAAAACAAAATCTATTTCATACAACGTTCACATTGATTTAGTTTCTGAAAATGATGTCGTGGAAAGGAACGGATAAAGAATCAATCGATCGTCCATTTTAGCTTTGAGGCAACAATCGTAAAGGGAAATGTCGTTCAAGATCAATGTGATTGTGAAATGATTATATATAATTGTGGTGGATGTACATAATGTTCATTGGAAGTTTCATTTACGACACGTCCGCAACAAGGTTACGTCACAATCAGGGATTTAATTACTATATTTAAGAATATCGATAGGTTAAATTAATATCAATTTCCATGTTGTCGTTAATTTACTTCTGGTAGACATAGACAATAGGTGCAGGAGTAGAGGCTATTCGGCCCTTCGAGCCTGCACCGCCATTCAATATGACCATGGCTGATCATGCAACTCAGTATCCTGTACCTGCCTTCTCTCCATTCCCCCTGATCCCTTTAGCCACAAGGGCCACATCCCCTCTCTCCCCACATCCCTCTCACCCTACCCCCTCCCCTCCTCTCTCCCCTACCCATCTCTCCATCCCTTTCCCCTCCACCTCCCCACCTGTCTCCCTCCCCCCCCCCTAACCCCTACCCCCCCCCCCCCTAACCCCCCCCCCCCCCCCTCTCCCCACCCCTCTACCTTCCCCCTCTCTCCTCCCACTATCCCTGCCCTCCCTCACCCCTCCTCTCCACCGCTCTCTCCCCCCCCCCTCCTTCCCCTGCTCTCTCCCCCCCCTTCCCCCCCACTCCCACTGTTTGGGATGTATCACTAGATTTGCCCCCCTCCCTTCCCCACACCATCTCCCCCCCCCCTCCCCACAACCCTCTCCCCTCCCTACCATCCACCGACCATTAAGTAATTTGTATGTATATAGCACTTAAATCAAATCGTTGAAGCCAGTGCTTCACAGAGATAAAAAAAATAATAATTACCATTTAAATTAAAATAGATTACCAATAAAATCTACAGGAGCGCACCCACTTACCCTGGTTTACAGGAGCGCACCCCCCTGGTTTACAGCAGCGCACCCCCTGACCTTGGTTTACAGGAGCGCACCCCCTTGTTTGCAAGAGCGCACCCACTCATTTACAGGACCGCACCCCCTGGTTTACAGGAGCGCACCCCCTGATTTACAGCAGCGCACCCCCTGGTTTGCAGGAGCGCACCCCCTGACCCTGGTTTACAGGAGCGCACCCACTTACCCTAGTTTACAGGAGCGCACCCCCTGGTTTGCAGCAGCGCACCCCCTGACCTTGGTTTACAGGAGCGCACCCCCTGGTTTGCAGGAGCGCACCCACTGATTTATAGGAGCGCACCCCCTGGTTTACAGGAGCGCACCCACTTACCCTGGTTTACAGCAGCGCACCCCCTTTGCTCCGCTCGGCCCCGCGACCACGTGGCGTCATAAATGTATGAATGTTTTCCCTTGCTTCACCATAACGCGATATGTTGCAGCAAAAGCGATTGGTGTTTAGTAAAAAAAACAAAAAAAATGCGCTCACCGACCGCCTGAACGATTCCCACCTTCATTTTAAATGCCAATAGTTTACCGAATTTACTCTGAAAGTCCACGACAAACCTATAAATTGTGAGGCTTGAGCATGTTGGCCGCTCAGGCGGAAAAAAAATAACCTTATCCTAGCGGATACAATTTTATTTATTTTTAGTTATTCTTCACGGATTCAAAGGTTACGGGCCACTTTTGTAACATGTTACTTCCGAAATGTTTGTGCCAGTTCATTAAAATCGTATTAATGTAAGTAATCCTTAAATTTCTCTTTTCAAAAATTGTACTGTGAGTGTTTTGTATCGGACATATTGCCACGAATTAAACCTAAAATTGTTCACTCTTCGTGTGTTTATTCATATATTGCGTTGTTGTTTTAGTTTCAGTGTGAACACCTCACTACTCAAAGTTAAGTTTCAGCCAAAACTATGTATAGTAAAAAATCACAACATGCTGTTCGTTACCCTTCTTCTGCAGATACGCCAAACATACCGAGCAAATGCGATAACCGGCGTCGTTAATGAATCAACATTTGGTGCTCGTGTTGAGAGGCCGTTACCCTTTCGTGCTGTTTCCGTTAAACGAATTACGCGAGAGGTATGTGTTGATGCACTTCTAATTTACCAGATCACTGTACATTACAATCCTCAAGCAAGCGAAGACCATCCATCACAAAGAAGCGGGTAATGCTGTTTTGCCATGTACCATCCCACATGGGAATATCATCACGTTCGCAGGTTATGAGTAGAATTAGGCCATTCGGCCAATCAAGTCTATTCCTTTATTTGATCATGCTGAACTCGGCCTCCTAATCCAATTTTCCTGCCTTCTCCCCATAGCCCATGATAGCCGTTTTAATCAAGAATATGTCCACCTCTGCTCTAAATAATATCCACTGACTTGCCATCCACAGCCCTGTGGGGCAATGAGTTACACAGAATAATAAACCTCTGACTAAAGAAGTTCATCCTCAATCCCATTCTAAAAGAGCGCCCTTTAATTCTGAGGTCGTGACCTCTGGTCTTAGACTCTCCGACCAATGCAAGCCATTAGTTCCAGATCGACTCTATCGACAGCTTTTATTATTCTGTAAGTTTCAATAAGGTCCCCCCTCAACTTTCTATACTCCAGCGACTAGAGGCCCAGTGCTGTTAAACGTTCATCACATGCTATCCCACAGATTCCTAGAATCAATCGTGTAATCCTCCCATGGACCTTCTCCAGAGCCAGCACAACCCACGTCAGACATGGACCCACATTTTGCTCCTAGAACTCCTAATGCGGCTTGACCAGCGCCTTATAGAGCCTCAGCATTACATCTCACTTTTTGTATTCCAATCCTCTTGATATAAATGCTAGAATTGAATTTGCCTTGCTTACTACTGATTCGACTTGCAAATTAACTTTTTGTTGCTGGTGATGGCGCAGGAGACCAAAGTCCCGTTGCACCTCCAATTTCTGGATACTCTTTCAATTTAGAAAATAATCTACGTCTTTATTCGTCTTAACAAAATGCACGGTTCTGCACTTTGCTATACTGAATTCCATATGCCACTTCTTTGCCCACTCTTCTAACCTGTCAATAGACAAGAGACAATAGACAATTGACAATAGACAGTGGCCAATAGATAATTGGTGCAGAAGTAAGCCATTCGGCCCCTCGTGTCAGAATCTCAATTCATTGTGATCATGGCAGATCATCCCCTATCAGTACCCCGTTCCTGCCTTCTCCCCATATCCTCTGTCTCCGCTATTTTTAAGAGCCCTATCTAGCACACTCTTGAAAGTGTTAAGAGAACCGGCCTCCACCGCCCCTCGAGGCAGATAATTCCACATTCC
The DNA here is from genome assembly GCF_028641065.1 of Leucoraja erinaceus. Lineage (NCBI taxonomy): Eukaryota > Metazoa > Chordata > Chondrichthyes > Rajiformes > Rajidae > Leucoraja > Leucoraja erinaceus. The sequence goes on along the minus strand of NC_073400.1, from coordinate 21,319,444 downwards.
CAACTCTCTGTGTGAAAAAGTGTTTCCTCATCTCCGTTCTAAATGCCGTAACCCTTATCCTTAAAATGTGCCCCCTGGTTCTGCACTCCTCCAACATCGGGAACATGATTCCTGTCTCTATCGTGTCCAAACCCTTAATAATCGTATATGTTTCAATAATGTATCCTCTCATCCTTCTAATTTCCAGTTAGTACAAGCACAGCCGCTCCATTCTCTCATCATATGACAGTACCGCCATCCCGGGAATTCATCTCGTAAATAGCAAGAATGTCCTTCCTCAAATTAGGGGACAAAACTGCACCCACTATTCCAGGTGTAGTCTCAATAGGGCCCTGTTCAACTGCAGAAGGACCAATGTGCTTTTATACACAACTCCTCTTGTTATGAAGGCCAACATGCCATTTGCTTTCTTCACTGCCTGCTGTACCTGCGTGTTTACTTTCTTTGACTGAACAAGGACACCCAGTTCCCGTTGTACTTCCCCTTTTCCCAACTTGACACCATTTAGATAATAATCGGCGTTCTTGTTTTTGCTATCAAAGTGGATAACCTCACATTTATCCACATTAAACTGCGCCTGCCATGCATCTGCCCACTGACCCAACCTGTCCAAGTCACCTTGCATTCTCATAGCATCCTCTCACAGTTCACACTGCCACGCAGGCTTGTGTCATGTGCAAATGTGCTAACGTTACTTTGAATTCCTTTACCTAAATCATCAATGATATTGCCAATAGCTGCGTTCCCAGCACCGAGCCCTGCGGTACCCCAATAGCCACTGCCTGCCATTCTGAAAGGGACCCGATAATCCCCACTCTTTGTTTCCTGCCTGCCAACCAATTTTCCATCCATGTCAGCACTCTACCCCCAATACCATGTGCCCACATTTTGCCCACCAATCTCCTATGTGGGACATTATCAAATGTTTACAACGTTCAGGAACCATTCCAAAATAGCAATTCTTGAAATATCACAACTAATACCTCCACAATTTCTGTGGCTACCGTTTCAGAACCCTGGGGTGCCGTCCATCCGGTCCAGCTGATTTCTCCACCCTCAGACCTCTCTGATTTCATAGCACCTTCTTCTGAGTATTAGCCACTCCACGAAATGCCACCCCTGACATTCTAGGATTGCATGCACACTACTGATGTCTTCCATTTTGAAGACTGATGCAAAAAAAAGCATAAATTCCTCAGCCATTTCTTGATTTCCCGTTACCACCTCTCCTGCATCATTCTCGAGCGTCCCAACGTCCACTCTTGCTTAATTTTACTCTTCAAATATCCGTATAAACACTAGCTATCTTTTTTTTAATATTATGGGCTAGCTTATATTCGTACATCTTTTATCTCTGTATTATCCTTTTAGTTGGGCAGATTACTATCTGAATTGTGTCAATTTGGGAAAAGGGGAAGCGAATACTCATAATAAGCATGCAGGTACTGCACGCAGTGAAGGAAGCGAATGGCATATTGACCTTCATAACAAGAGTAGTTTAGTATAGGAGCAAAGAGGTCCTTCTCATTTGCACAGAGTTCTAGTGAGATCACACCTGGACTATTGTGTGCACTTGTGGTCTCAAATTTGAGTAAGGACATTCTTGCTATTGTGGGAGTGCAGCGTGCGTTCACGAGGTTAATTCCTGGGATGAAAGGACTGTCATATGTTGATAGAATGGAGCGGCTGGGCTTGTATACTCTGGAATTCAGAAAAACGAGGAGGGATCTTATTGAAACATATAAGGTTATTATATACGAACAACACAACCGTTTTTTTTCAACTGAATTTCGGTAAACGTTTCAGGAAAAATATGGATATAGATAAAATAGCACGGAAGAAAGAATATATTATTTGTAATTAAGTGCTACAAACATTATTCAACTGTGTCCATTGAAAAGAAGTGTATCCATCCTAGATCTAATTTCAGAGTAATTAATTTATTTTATATAGTTCTTACCTTTCTCGCACTGGCGTAGTTTATCTTCTGAAAACAGTGATTATAATAACAGCAAAGGACATATGATCACAATTCATTATTAATGTTTGTCCAAATATCTTGAACCGCTGTTTGGAGCGATGCACTTCAATTCACCTCACCAACCAATTGTTCTCAACAACCCGCTGCATGGAAGTGAAATGACCATTGCCCTGATTGGCTGTTCCTTGATTGGCATCCTTATATTCCGGCGTTTAGACATAGCGGTGATTTATATGGTGTCAGATCTCAAGTAGCATAACTATAAAATCTAAATCCCAGGATGTAAGTCTAATGACTGCTTCTCCCTTGATGAGGCGCCTTGCACTTGTTTTTAATATCTAGAAACACAGTTATGGTGGGAAAATGTGATATGCTATCGCATAAGTGTCAAGTGAATTGATGTACACATAAAATATATTGAAAACTAATTAAAAGCTTAATTGTGCAGGAAGGACCTGCAAATTATGTTTAACTGTGTCTATCTTAATGTTAGAAAGTTTTATTGAAGTATGAAAATCAAATAAAAATTATTAAAGTCAACGTTACCTCAACGTCAGAAGGGCAATGACAATGTAAATGGATTCCGACCGTGCACTATGTATTTCCGTCGAAGTTTATCCTGGGTACATCTAGTGTCAGAGTCAATACGTGAATGTCTCACTGACCAACGGTAACACCCGATGAAACACGTGTGTCATATCCATTGCTACTGATTTTCGAATAAGATGGAAGGTCGTCACTCAAGGAAAGATAGATGCACAGAGACCTTCATCCAGGATAGGCAATCAAGAACCAAAGGAGGTAAGAAAGGTCTCGACCCGAAACGCACCAATTCCTTTCCTTTCCACCAGATTTGTGTCTACCTTCGAATAACCAAATGACATATGTTTTAGTGTAGAGGGAATTATTTAGTTTCACTCAGATATGGTGGGTATATGGTATGATATGCCAGGACAGGTAGTTGAGGTAGGTACTATAACGGCATTTAAAATACCAGTCAACAGAGGCATAGACAACAAAAGTTAGAGCTATATGCGCGGAACGCAAGCAAATGCGCCAATCTAGATGGGGCATTTTACGGATGGGTCAGATAACCTGTTTCCATGCCTCAGAAGGAAACATAGAAACATAGAAAATAGGTGCAGTAGGAGGCCATTCGGCCTTTCGAGCCAGAACCGCCATTCATTGTGATCATGGGGGATCGTCCCCAAGCAATAACCCGTGCCTGTCTTCTCCCCATACCCCTTGATTCCGCTAGCCCCTGGAGCTCTATCTAACTCTCTCTTAAACCCGTCCAGTAAATGGCCTCCACTGCCCTCTGTGGCAGGGAATTCCATCAATTCATAACTCTCTGGGTGAACACGTATTTTTCTCACCTCAGTCTTAAATGGTCTCCACTAGGACTGTTGCCCCTGGTTCTGGACTCGCCCAACATTGGGATTTTTTTTCCTGCATCTAGCTTATCCAATCCTTTTATAATTGTATATGTTTCTGCAAGAAACTCCCTCATTCTTCTGAACTCTAGTGAATACAAGCCTAGTCTTTTCAATCTTTCCTCATATGACAGTTGTGCTTTTTCCGTCTTGTTCCAGGCAAAGTAGTAATTTTATGTCCACAATTAACTTATCTTCGTAGCTTTAATAAGCACTTGAAATCATATTAACCCGTCAGAAGACGCTTGGGAGAAAGTGCAAATCTCACTAGAGAATGTGTAAAGTTATGTTCGAACCCAGGTGTCTGGAACTACAAAACCACAGCTAACATTTCAACGATGAGTTGCCGCTCAACTAACATGAAACAAGTTTTGTATTCTCGCCATGAAAATTACACAGCTGCGTGGTTTTACATGGATTAATCACAAACCTCAAACTGTAACGATCACATGTAACGCTTTACTCAACGCAGATTAGAGTTCAAGCAGTACATATGCGGGTCGTTAAATGCAAAGCATGGTGAAGAAATGGTGAAATACAACCCTCAGAACAGCCGTCAACAGATGAGTGTGCGTGTCATGGCATTGGCTTAAAATATCGCATTCGCCAGTATACTTGCGCTTTCTTGTTCAATCAAGTTTTTGAACCCATTCAAAAAATGGCTCCTGTTGCGCGTTGTTATTGGTGAGAGTTTTATGGAACAGGTTGAAATTTAGTCGAATGATTGGGTCATTACCCTATTCGTCGAATTCAATGTCCATCATGCATTGTAGAGTTTTGTTATACCGGCATTATATTGGCATCTTACATCTTAATTTGCAGATATGACTTTTGTAAGACGACGTGCGAATGTTTCTAATTCATTTCAATGCAAGATTCCCCCTGTCATTACAAGTAAGTGGGCATAGTGTCAATGGCAGTTTACTTAATTGCAAAAAAAGCAACAGTTTAAAGTTATGTTTCTATTAACATTATAGGACATTTCTGTTCTGTTACGAATGCTAAACGGCATACAAAAAAACAAACACAACGCGAATGTGTAGGGACCTGTATAGGTGTTGAAACAATCGTAACTTCATGTTTGTCACAAATGCATATTATGCCCTCAGCCACTTCAGAGACAGTGTAGTCCTGTGATCAATAAAATAGGTGAAATCCAAGAATATGTCATTGTCAACTAAACCATTTCATTTCCTGCTGTAAAATGCTCACCTGTACTTTTGTCAGTTATTTCTGGAGAAATAAATACAAAATGTATTAGCGACTAATATATTGTTGAGAATTTTTCATGAATTTCTGCTTTGTTAATTCCACTCAACTCACGGATTTTACTACTATCATACACAAAAGGGAATCACTTGGTGTTTGTTGGTAGTGCCAAACCAGACATTTGTAATAACGTGCCTACCCTTTCATTAATTTGGTGCTATTATCAAACTTTAATGATACTTCGCGAATCCTTGTCAAAATGGGAGATGCCGGCTACTGCCCCAAAAGGAAAACATTTGTTCGTGCTGCGTTTTATGTGAAGCTTTGCTGTATTCCAATGACGATTTGTACGTTCTATATTTGCAGTGGACAATCCCTATATATTATGCTGCTTCTGTGAATCTTGCTTAACATAATCTAGCCACTTTTGCAAATAGTGATATATCAGAAACAGATATATTGAAGCTAAAATAGTGCATTATTGGATATTCTGTAATAACCGAAAAAAAATATTTTGCAGTGCAAAATGAGAAAACCTGTTCTTTCCGGTATACCATAGGCCCGTATAGAGTAATTCTGGTGCTCCCGCATCCTCTGTCCGTTCCGATTGAACACTCAAATGGATCCGTTTCAAATTTCCACTTGAGCCCAATGGGTTCACCCGCCACGTTCCCTGATCCACTTCCATTCATTCGAAACACGCAGTTTCGATTTACAATTGCCGATCATTGCAACTGGTAGCAAAATTCACTGTTTACCTCCATTCCTTTGATTGATTCTGAGCACGTGTATTTCTGAAATAAACATTTGAATGTCTCAATAGGATGCATCTCTGGATAAATATTTTACAATTACCGTTTTTCCATAGTGTCGGTGTTCGTATGTAAGGTACCAAAGCGGAATATGATGTAGTTCCTCTAGTTTGCGTATGGCCGTATCCTTGCAGGTGTGGAGGTTCATGAAAAAAAAGGACAGTATGGAACTGGAAAAGTGAGTAAATATGTTTAACAGCCTGGAGATTCTGAAATATTGACGGATTTAGTAATCAGCGAAACGATTATATGTTCTGCGCTTAATCTCGCCAATGTAGAGGAGAGGGGGTCCATCATTGTTCAGTCTCGTAGAGGGTGGTCGACGGTAGAACTATGCTATACAGATGATTCCCGGATGAGGGATATTTGCACATTGGCAGGGGTAACCAAATGCTAAGGAAATATGCCATCTCGGGTGTCATAGCGAGGAAAGTTATATGTTGATCGTCGATGGAGCGGAGAGAGAGCAATAGAGAGTGGGAAACGGCGTCAATCCAATGGCAGATTGGGAAGAGGCGCAGGCCACACAGTGGAAGTTAGTGAAGCAAAGTTAGTGGTTTCAGTTAATTGATGCCCCCTATGTTGGAAGCAGACGGATCGAGAAAGGGGTAGGACATCTCACAGATCGCATGTGATCATCAGAGCGCTTAGTGGAAGTTAGCTGTAACGCTGATGAAACCAACAAGTTCTTCAGAGGTGCAGGAATAGCCCCACAACAATCGTCCATGTAGCAGAGAAAGAGGTGGGGGGTGGTGTCAGGACTGGTGGAGCAATGACTGTTTCACACAGTCAACAAGAAAACAGGAACAACTCGGGTCCATACGAGTGTCCATACACCTTTAACTTAAAGAAAATGAAATACACCAAAGATACATTATTGAGAGTGTGGACATGTTTCGCCAAGCACAGGAGATTGCTACTGAGGGAAACTGATTGGGTTTCTTCTCAAGGAAGAACCGGAGGGACATGAGATCTCCCAGTGTGGAATGGAGATGTGAAGGTATTTGCTGTCCATGGTAAAGATGAGACAGCTAGGGCCCATGCATTGAAAGTTATTGACGATTTGAAATAAATTATGGTTCATGTGAAGGAAACTATGTACATTTATGTCTGGTGTCCATCCACTTTGGTTCCTAATTGGTTCGGGTTATCTTGTTTTGTCGAGGGCGGAACACCCATCGCTGCGTCGCACCAGATGTCTGTTAAAATAATCGGTAAATGGAACGAGGTATCTACGAGTAACCCGATGTTATATCATCCGATTTGTCTCTGGGTATAATGAAATGTTTCTTATATTTACTATTACCTTTTTCTTTTTCGATCAATGCCCTAGCTGCGAAATATCAGACAACAGAATAAATTAAAACATAATTATGTTTAAGTATGAACATAACGTTGTATTGCAATAGAAGTTGTAATAATGTTATTAAAACTATGCAATCGATAGCGGCTAGTGGAGTGAGCTCTTGGGGCTAGTGGAGTCAAGGGATATGGGGAGAAGGCAGGCACTATAGTAACATAGAAACATATAAAATAGGTGCAGGAGGAGGCCATTCGGCCCTTCGAAGCAGCACCGCCATCAAATGTGATCATGGCTGATCGTCCCCTATCAATAATCTGTGCCTGCCTTATCCCCATATCCCTTGACTCCACTAGCCCCCTAGAGCTCTATCTAACTCTCTCTTAAATCCATCCAGTGACTTGGCCTCTACTGCCCCCTGTGCAGGGAATTCCATAAATTCACAACTCTCTGGGTGAAAACTTTTCCTCACCTCAGTCTTAAATGACCTCCCCTTTATTCTAAGACTGTGGCCCCTGGTTCTGGACTCGCTCAACATTGGGAACATTTTTCTTGCATATAGCTTGTCCAGTCCTTTTATAAATTTATTTTTTCAATAATATACCCCCTCATCCTTCTAAACTCCAGCGTATACAAACCTAGTCTTTTCAATCTTTCCTCGTATTTTCAGGGATGTAACCATGTATGCATTACATTTTATTATCCGTATTAAACACATATATTTCTTCGTTATTTCAGACGGTAGGGGCAATCTATATTCATCTCAATCTGACCAAAACGAAAGGGCGTCAGACTCGAAATGCAATCTCAGTAAATTGCTGACACTTTGGAAGCTGACGAACATTGAAATGGACAAGCAGCGGTTAAAATGTCCGGCTAGTTAGGTCAATGGGCTAGTTGGATCCCACGCTCGAAAATTGCTGGAATTAAACGGTTTTATTTTATTGAATATGTACGTCTTTTTGTAGGAGTTGTGTTACCTGAAAATCATAAGGGGGCGGATCATAGAAACGCAATATAAATTCTGTAACTATGACATCGTTTATGTTATGCTTACCTGTGTCTTGTAAAAGTTTGTCAAGATCTTAATGAAAAATGCACAACTTAATGTTAGTACTGAGGGCGAAAGCATAACTTCTGAAATACCCAATAAAATGTGCACCGTGGAATGAATTGGTCTGTTTGCACATGGTTCGACTTTCATAATAGCATACAGGAGAAAGTCGAAAGCCCCACAGATTTGTCGCGAAGAGCCCATTTTCATTTGTGAGGCTGGATTATATCTTGTTAATCCGGTTCACGTTCTCTGTATATTATAGACTAAATGGACCATGATTTGTGGAATCTTCCAATTTGCGTTGAAATTCTCACCCACTAGGGACACTTTTTACATTACCAAAAAATAATTAACCTACATACCGGTAGGTCTTTGGAGTGTGGGAGGAAACCGAAGATCTCAGAGAAAAAAAGACTCAGGTCCCGGGGAGAGCTTACAAACTCCGTACAGACACCATCCGTAGTCGGGATCGAACCCAGATCCCCGGCGCTGCATTCGATGTAAGGCAGCAACTCTACTGCTGCGCCACCGTGCTCTTCCGCAACGATGTTAATCCCTACTAAAACATGTATTCCTGCTACAAATTGCACGAGCATAAATTATATTTTATGAGGATAACCAAGCCAGAAATAGAAGAAAACATGTCGGTGGAAAGACGCAGCAACATTTCTTAATTGAAAGCGCAATTCAGAATTTGGTAAGTGACATTGGTTAACATTAGAGACATACGAATGTGAGGGTGTATTGAACTGGTTCACACCATTGTTAACATTCAAAGAGATATGGACAATGATTCAGATGGCCGGGTATAATTCAATTAATTCAACAAAATATAACAAAAATAACATGATTTACTATGTTAAAGTGATCATCTGTGCTTAGGAACACCTTGCTTATTTAAACGATGAATCATCCTTGTTGGGAGACAGGACCTTCTTGGTCCTTAGAAATTGAAATATAGAATCACATACAGCGTGGTAACATCCTTTAGAGCCGACTTTCAAGGGCAACTAAGTTGGTATGATAGACTCGTCCTATTTGCCTTCATTTACCACATTTGCCTGCAAATATGTCTTATCCATATACATCCAAAAATGTCTTGCAATTCGTAATTGTATCCGCTTCTATTACGTCCTCTGGCAGGTGTTTGCAGAAACAATCCTATGAGAAAAAAACAGGATACCCCCAAAGTTCCTGTTCCATTCTTGTCTACCATCTTAAACCCATGCCCTCCAGTTCAATAATCTTCTGGACTGGGCAACAGACCGTGAAAGTTCATTTTAAACACGTGCCATCTGATGCTCTATACTTCAATAAGGTCACCCAGTTACATTCGAGAATCCAAAGGTAAATGTAGGAGCCTATCCAACGCCTCCCCATAGCTCAAGATGAGATCCATATTTTTCTAGAAAAATATTTCTTCGCATTGCGTATCAACATCTGCGGTGATTGCCACGTTCTCCACGTCTGCACCAGACCGCCATACCCTTTATAACCATATAACCATATAACAATTACAGCACGAAAACAGGCCATCTCGGCCGTTCTAGTCCGTGCCGAACACGTAATCTCCCCTAGTCCCATCTACGTGCACTCAGACCATAACCCTCCATTCATTTCCCGTCCATATAACTATCCAATTTATTTTTAAATGATAAAATCGAACCTGCATCCACCACCTTCACTGGAAGCTCATTCCACACAGTTACAACTCTCTGAGTAAAGATGTTCCCCCTCAAGTTACCCCTAAACTTCTGTCCCTTAATTCTCAAGTCGTGTCCTCTTGTTTGAATCTTCCCTACTCCTGGGAAAAGCTTATCACCGTCAACTCTGTCTATCCCTCTCATCATTTTAAAGACCTCTATCAAGTCCCCCCCCCCCCCTTAACCTTCTGCGCTCCAAAGAATAAAGACCTAACTTGTTCAACCTTTCTCCGTAACTTAGTTGCTGAAACCCAGGCAACATTCTAGTAAATCTCCTCAAAACCAGTAATTGTGTTGGACCACGATGATGCAACTACAGTACATTGCAATTTGGTCTCAGCAGAGTGCAACAACTCTGTTCTTTTCCGGACAGAACGACAACTGAAATAAATGAAGTCGCTTACTATATTATTGTTAATCAGCGAATAGCATTTATTTAAGTGCTTCCTTTCAGCGGTTGTTATAGCGTTTGATTGAGGATAAGTAGTTAGAACCGTTTATTTTTTTTAAATTGCTGTTGGATATTTATAGTAATCAGATAAATCCAATCACTTTCCAAACAGTTCTGTATTCGGAAATTCGGCATCAGGGTGCATCGATGAAGCGTTTCCATAGCGGCCTGTTTCACATTGGCGCCACCTGCTGCTTGGGATCAACATATTCTTCCGTTAGAACTTTGTCGCTCACAAGACCGATCAAAATATACAATATCTACCCCCGCCGGAAAACCAACAACATTAAATATTGGTTTACGATCTTCTCTGAATTTGACAGACAGCAAGCCGAATATTCCATTTTGGATTGGTGTTAGTAATTCAAATTCCACTTGAAGCAGTCGCTGTGCATGGAGAATGTACATCAACTGTAAGGAGATCTTGAGACTAATCTGATCGGCCAGATTGAAACTTCGTATGATGCGCGATAATGCATAGCTACCCAGTTGTGTAGAGACTACGTAAAATAGTGTATGAATACACACAAGCACATGCATCCATTGCCCTCAATGCTCACGGCCGCATTTTACTCGCTCAGTCAGGCAAGGGGTCTCAGAGATGGTTAACTATTTCAGATAAATAGAGGAACATCAAATATTTTCATATAACCATTAGTAAATCAAACCATAAAAACTACAGTCATTATACAGCATCAAGGATAAACTATAACATTATATGAAACCCGTTAAAACAACAGATCACATCAAATCAGTTATATTCCTATTCTCATTATGATCAAGCCCGGCAGAATTTATTTTATAACGTTAGATAAATTACCTGCATTAAAAGAATAAAAAAATCGTTCTGAAAAAAAGTAAAAGTTAATATTTACTAAAGATTTTAGCCAAATGTAGGAAATTGCACGCAATGTAAAATAAGTAAAACACGTTCTGGATATTTGTGTTTTAGGATAATCAACACGATATGTTCTGCAACATTGTTTTGCTGTTCATTAGTTACGCTGCACGGTTAACACGGATGACGTTGTTCGGCATAGAACGGTTCTTTTTAGATATGAAGAAAATTCTTGTTTACCCTTTTCTTTCGGCGTCTCCTTTTCCTCTACTTTTATTGAAGAAAGATATACATCCTCATCAAAATGTTCGAACACAAAATGCACATAGGAAAATGCCATATTACTGATTCGAGCAGCGTATTAGTGATGATTTCCTACATACATAATGCCGATCTGCTGCGACTATGCATATTGCCAATGTACTACGGACATAACTTTACCACTACCCTCTCTGGAAAGCAATTTTATTAAAACGTCTGTACAAACTCTCCATTGCTGTTGATCTTTTCAAATTTAACAATGCATTCATTCTGCCAGTTGAACTAGAATTGGTGTTAACTCGTAGAATTATATATCATGTCCGGACGGTGTTAGGTAGAATGTTGTTAATCGACCCCACGCTCTTTGCCAATGCAATACAGACACAACTTTAACATTAATCTGACCGAGAAACTGTTTTGTTGATACCATTGTACATACTCTTATTACTGTTCGCCATTTCAAATTGAGCAATGCATTCACCATGTCAATAAAAACAAGCATTGGTGTTAATTCGTGCAGTTCTATACCTTGTCCATGTGTTTTTTTGTAGAACCATATTAACATTTCAAAAGTCCTGCATGAAAACATGGTGTGCCGCCAGGAAACATGCCCAAAACGACGATCTACATCGATCATATATCTGCAGACTAAGGTTATTCCTTCGATATTCCAATGCATGCTCTTCTGCTATTCATATGAAACTTGGTCTTCCGATAGTTATTCTTCAAGTGTGAGATGGAATCGTCTCTATTTTATTGGCAAACACGTCTCCTTTTCCTCTACTTTTATTTTATCCAGGACAAGGGGTCACAGCTTAAGGATAAAGGGGAAATCCTTTAAAACCGAGATGAGAAGAACTGTTTTCACGCAGAGAGTGGTGAATCTCTGGAACTCTCTGCCACAGAGGGTAGTTGAGGCCAGTTCATTGGCTATATTTAAGAGGGAGTTAGATGTGGCCCTTGTGGCTAAGGGGATCAGGGGGTATGGAGAGAAGGCAGGTACGGGATACTGAGTTGGATGATCAGCCATGATCATATTGAATGGCGGTGCAGGCTCGAAGGGCCGAATGGCCTACTCCTGCACCTAATTTCTATGTTTCTATGTCCCTCCAACGCATACGAGATGTAGCAATTTCGGGGCTTCGAATGGCAAGATTTGAAGGAGTAAATAGTTATAGGGAAACACCGTCAGCTCCTTGTTACCTTTCAAATATTAATTATGTTGACATGGACACATTTTGCTGTTCATTCGTTCTCTCTGCGACTATCCACTGGAAGCCGCAGACCGAAAGCAGTGTAGTGTAGGATTCGCAGAATATTTATATCAATTATAGAAAGTGGTTTGTCCCTAAAACCGAAAGAGAATAAGGGCCAGCCAATAAATATTAGGATTATCAGCAATGCTAGCTTTTGCATGAGTGATTAACTCTATGTATACAACGAAAAGCATGACTCAGTGGATATGCACATGTTATGTAAATACTGGTACATGCGAAAGCAAGTCAATTCTACTCACCTTTGTGCATACTTCGTTCCCTCATTCTCGCTAGAAATGTAACGCAGTAACGTTAGCGGAAGTTCAAAAAAGCAAGGATTAATTCTAATACTGAGCCACACTCCGAAATTCGAATGCTGCTTATTAAGGGGGCGCTGTAAGTTCCGTATTAATTACATATAAAGAATTAGGCTGGCAAAACGTAGTTGAAAATATGACACAGTATGGGAAAATATTAAGATTAAACGAGAACTTACCAGTTTGAAGGTTGATCTGTATTTTATGAGGAATTATGATGAGGGATGCGCTGCATACTTCAAAGCAGCGGTGTGGAATCACAGACAGACACAGTTATTGAAATAAACATAGTAAAGAAAAGGAGACCTAAGTTATCAGTTTGACCCATGTTATTGAGGGTGAGAGTGGAGGGCACGTAATCCCTCATCGTAACTCCTCATAAAATACAGATCAAACTTCAAACTGGTAAGGTCGTTTAATCTTACTATTTTACTTCGGAGTCACGTGAGTGACAACGTGAAGATTTTAAAGCTCTGTGATGTCAAACCGTGTAACAGTTGATACTTCACTCGCTGCCGAAGTCTTTCGAGGGAGGAAGTATGTTATCGTAATCAACCATGAATCTGTTTGTAAAAACAATAATGGTGTTATTAACAACAACAAGACCAAATGTTCCTTCTTTTTCTGCAAACGATACAGGTTCTGTCAGTGGTTTGTTATACAAGTTTGGAACGTATACTCCCTAGACCACCCCGCTGTAGCCAGGATGTGGTCCATTGGCACGTCCATCCTCTTAGTCACTGATGTGGATGCTGTCCTGGTGGAGTAAGCTTTATACACGTTAATATGAACTCCAGCGACTCCCAGTACCTGCTTGTGCCACTTGAGATAGTTTGGCTCGTCACCTGACCAAAACGTTTCTTGTGGCTGACCCATAAGGCTTTTTCTCTCCCTCGAGGATTATTTATTGTGTCGATGTAGTTCAATAAGTGGGTCATGACACATAACCGTGGTTCAGGTGGGTATGCCCGGAATGCCATTACTAGACCTGATGTTCCTGGTCTGCTCTGTTTGCCTAGTGCCTAATAGTAATGTAACGTGGTGTAGTGGACCATATTGTCCAATCGTAGTGGATGGAGGAACTGGACTCCTTGTGCTGAGACACGGCCATCAGCATGTCCCTTCAGGGTGGGCTGTTCCAGGTTGAGGGACCTGGCTGGTGACCATCCCCTAAGGTACGTCAGGTCCACACTGACATCCCAGATTTGGGTGGACCTGGGTCTGGGGGATTAACCTCTCCTGAATTTCATCACCAGCGGGAGGTTCCCTATGGCCTGTGGTCCTGGCGCCCGTGTTAAGTAGGCTGACAGAGCACTTCTGGCTGAATCCTTTTTTTGTGGTGAAGTCCTGCCAGAACTCCAGTACAGGTTTTTGTTGTAGTTGAATGTGCAGTTCCTGTGTTTGAGCAGTTTTTCCCACTTCTTGATGTTAGTCAGGTATGTTCCCTAGTGGACATGCGACGGAATGCTGTCATCATGTTGATAGTGCTGTCTGATCCAGGCCCAGCAGTGGTCTTTTAATGACCATGTCGAGGACCACTGGGAACCATGATTGTGCGTTTAGTCCACTGTATTTTGCGTAGTACCCGACTGATGAGGCCCTAGCACCTATTGATGAGGTAGAAGAAGGCGAGAACATAGAGATTAGACCCCCCCCCCCCCCCCTCAATACGTGGGAATGTATCCATAGCCGCTGCCTTGAGTTTGGTTTCATGCGACATATATTGGTACGTGGCGCTTTCATTGGAATATAAGGGAGTCGATATCTGGTGACCATATTGCTTTGTAATCTCAGCAAATATTTTGGTTTAAATGTTCGTTTACAGTATTTAGCTCACCTGATAGGTAAGTTACTGATGGTCAAACATGTTTGAAGACATACGGTTACCAATTGTTAAATCAATTGTCACATGATTGTTAGTACAAACCCTTCACCTTTATGTGATGGTATGAACCATACTTATCTGTCTTCACTGTTGTTTCTTCGGTTTCTGGTTCCTTGGCTGTAGGGATGGTGTTTGTTGGGGTTGGCGTATTTTCCATGGGGTCTGCTCTGGGCCCCGGGCTGAAAGGCTTACGGGATTGGCATGCAGGCCCCGAGCTCGCGTTAGAGGTACTGCTGACTGGTTTAGTGTGGTGCTCATTCCAGACTCTGCCCTCTTGAGCCGAATACTTTGGATACTTCGTCCAGTTTTTTTAGGCTTAGTTTGGTAACTTAGCCAGATAGCAGGATCTGTGGTTGTGAGGTCGGTGTTCTCACAGTTCTTAAATTTCTTAAGTTGAGGCAGGTTTTATGACTTCCTGAGAAGTTGCGGAGCATTGCGAGCAGTAGGGTCAGGTGTTTTGCCATACTACCCTGTCCCTCTGGGATGAGCATGCGAAAATGATAGCCAACGTCAGGGATATATAACTCAAATTCATTTTGAGATACTTGGGTTTTTAAAAGCTATGCTCAATGTACCCCCCAATAACGGTGGCACTTTGAGTAAATGCAATTTAGGGGAGGCGTGATGAAATCCAACACCTCACGACTACCTGGCTTGGAGAGGTTTTTTGAGAAGAACATGTAGTAAGCTGGCCGCCAGTTGAGACTGAAAAGCCATCTCGCTAGTGGTGGAGCCACATAGCGGCCACACACAGCAGCTCTTCCTGATCCTGTACCTCAGCATACTCCTCTTCAGCCAGTGACCCATCTTCTTGACCTGCCCAGCACTGGTCCCCATCGATCCCACGACAAGGGAGATGGCCATTGTGGAAGCACTGGAGTGGGAGTGTTAAGCTCCCTTGGCGGACTTGCCCCTGCTCCTGAGGCAAGTCTCGCTGGAGTTTTTTAGCTCCATGACCTTCCTCTGGCTTGGAGAAACAGACACTCTTGTTTCTTGTTTGAATGGTTGATTCCACCTTCCGCGTCTGTCTCCAGCCTGAGGTTGGTCCTGACCTTGCTGTTAGAGGTTGTCTGCCGTTTTCCGGACGGCATTTCAGCGGTTCTCGGGCGGCGAGTCTCCTTGTCGGGTGTCTGCAGGGGTGCCGGCCGGTTTTTAAATTTCCCTCCAGTACGCTGCTGTTGGTCAGACAGCTGTTTAGCGGACTGGGCATCAGCGTAGCACCCGTGTCTGTGGACCGCAGCGTGTGCGGTTCCATTGCCGCCTCTCCCCCCTCCACTTTCGGCTCCTTCCCTGGAGTCAAACGGGGGCCGTTTCCCTCTGCTGATGTGCTCCCACTGGAGCAAAAACTAACGTAAAGTCGCTAGTTTATACTGAAGGTAAGTACTTACCTAACGGTCCTTTCCTTCAGGCTTGTAGCGGAAGCTGCCTACACCCGATGCGTCGCTGTTGCCTGCGTGAACGCAATTACGCGCATGCGTGCTGAGCGGGCTCTTCATGTAGTCACTCACGTGACTCCGAAGTAAAATGGTGCTTTGCCGGCGCGAACAGTAACAGCGTAGAATTTGCTGCCATTGAGTGCGATTGAAAACAGGAAATATCCATAACATTCGGTAAGCATTTCAAGAGATAAACCTTTGCAGAACTGCAGCGGTTCCAATATTGTGAATTGGACCACCTCAGGAGCTACCTTTTCGACTCACTGGACAATGGATGGTTTGGTATTGTTCTGTGCATGAACAACCCGATAGCACACCAAGGGGATACAAACATGATTAGAACTCACAGCCTTTTGTGAGCAACTATCCTCTGCAATTTCAATTTCACGCCAGAATTATGTTCCAGCATAAATACTTGTCTTGTCGTGAATAATCCCCCATATTTAAATGTTGTATCGTCCGAAATTCAGTTGTGTCTGCCTTTGTTGGAAGATAATTCTAAGCACCCGCCCATTGATGTGGATACACATTTGCACATTTAAGTCTCTATCGTCGCAGCCCTTCTTTTGACATTAAATGTGCCAACCAGGGGATTTGTTATCTGTGACACCTACCCGTTGAGCTCCTCTGAAATTGTTTATAGGTTTCGATAAAGGTCTTCTACCTGCAACCGCCAGAGACGATTAGACAGAAATATTACTGTAGTCGTACTGCGGAATGAATATGTATCTTTGGGTTGGGAGAGAGGACAGGCAAAATCTGTGGACAATATTCCACATGTGGTCCATTAAGGCTGCTACACATTTTTTTTCAAAAAACCATTGCATGCATGCCAATTTACGGTTGCCCCTTTAGAGTATTGCCATATTTACAGACATCCGTTCGGTGATTTATGTACACAAATCCACCTGTAAAGGAGCAAAGTTAATAATTCACATTTAAAAACTACGTTATAGTTTTCTTAGACATGGAAAAGCTTTACATTCACCAAAATCATATTATATCTTCCACGGCATTTGACCGGTTATCCCGACCACACGATGTTTCGCGTAGACTCACTATTCTCCTCATCCTAACGCTACCGCTCAGGATAATGCCATCGCCAAGCTTTCCTATGTTTCATCAACGCACCTCATCCACTGACGATCCATTACCGATCCCTACTGCATTCCTCTGAGCAGAATAATTCCGGCACGATTGTGACCTGTTTATCCCTTCATTGCTCCTCTTACTAATCACCTGTCCACAGGAGAACCTTCACACCTCTCCGTATTATTTTATTTCATCCGATCAAAAACTACCGAGTAAGGCATATCGTTGCATAAAGAGAGTCAAGAGTCAAGAGTCAATTTAATTGTCATTTGGATCCCTGGAGGTCCAAACGAAATGCCGTTTCTGCAGCCATACATTACACACCAAATAGACCCCAGACACAACATAATTACATTTAACATAAACATCCATCACATAGCTGTGATGGAAGGCCAAATAAAATTATCTCTCCACTGCACTCTCTCCCCCCCGAGAGTCAAAGTCAAAGCCCCCGGCTGGCGATGGCGATTGTCCCGCGGCCATTAAAGCCACGCCGGGTGATGCAAGGTCGCACACCGGGTCTTGGTGTTGGAGCCCCCGGTGTGCGCTCGCAGAGTCCGCGGCCATTCCAGCCGCGCGGGGCAGTGGTGCTAGGCCCCGCTCCAGGAGCTCTTCAACCCCGCAACTCGGGCGGGAGAAGTCGCCGTTGCAGAAGCCCTGAGAAGCGGTCTCCCTCCAGGGATCCGCCCCTCCCGGCGCCCATCGTCCACAGACCCCGTCGTTGGAGCCTCCGACTCTCCGGTAGCAGCAGCAGCAGCAGCAGCGGCAGCAGCGGCGGCAGCAGCGGCGGCAGCAGCGGCGGCAGCAGCGGCGGCAGCAGCAGCGCTCCTCCACCGCTCTACCCGCTCCGGACTCCGTCAGCTCCGCGACGGCAACGGTGAGTCGACACCTGAGTCCCCGGCTTCTTCCCGTTGGAGGCCGCTCCTCGTTAATGCCATCGCCAAGCCTATGTTTCATCAACGACACCTGAGACCCACTGACGAAAAGGTCGGATCCCCACTGCAGGGAGAGATGAAAAGTCCCCCCCCCCCCCCTTGTGACCCCCCCCCCCCCCCCCCCCCCCTCTTACTACACACCCCAACCACAATAACCTTCACACCTCTCCGTAAAAAAAAAAACAAAAAAATAATAAAAACGCGGACAGGCTGCAGAGGCCGCTGCTAAATAGGACCAAACAACCACAGTTGATGGGTAAAACACAAAAGGACGTAAGGTGGTGGGGTAACACAAAGGGTCATGTGGCAGCTCTGGAGAATATGGGTAGGTGGCGTCTGTGGTCCAGACCCTTCTCAGACATCGGTCTGGAACGGGACAGGAATTCCTGTAGGTTGATGGCCGAGGGAGAGGTGCAGATCGGCGTATTTATTGGTCGGAGCCCGAGGGCGGCTGCAGTGCAATTAAGGGTCCGCGACGATGCTGTTAGCGGCAATTCAGGGCTGGTGGAGGAGGCCGAAATAACGCGGCGCCAAGAGCGGCCGGGGTGGCGTCGCGGGCTGAGTTGGCGCCTGCAACCTGCATGGCTGTGAAGGTCGGTAGGTCAGTCCGCTATAACATAAAGCGGCTCTAAAGTATTCCCTAAAAACGAAGTTGTACTATATTGTTCATTGCCCTGAACATGGTAGTCCATTATATTGACATTGATTCATTTGTTGCGCATTTATGCGTAGGAATAAATGTTTCATCAGCTAAATCACGCCACTTTCTTCAACTTCCACTATTGCATCCTTCGAAATGTTGACTCCGGTAGATTTAAATCATAGCGAGTTCCATCTCAATTTGCCGAGTTAATCTGAAATCTTGCAGTCGTCTTCTCATCGCAGACGCAAAGCCGAATTTATCTCTGCTCTCCTACACTGAAAAGTAGTAGGTACAGTGTGCGATTCTGATAGAGGAACAATAAGACTTCGCATCTATCCTCCTTTATGTTTTTACGTCACATGTATACATTTAAGTTGTAATTATTCGAAATCCATATATGTTCTGTGCTCACCTGTACGTTCATTCTTTGTTGTATCCTCTGTAAATAAATATGATTTACATGAGCAAAATTAAACCCAAATAATGTTTCTTTTATCAAGAGAAAAACACAATGTCGTGCATTCGTTCTACAGAAGTAAAACTATCCATTGCACGAATAAAGCTTGCAAATTTCTCTATACAAATCCACAGAAATGCAGGACCCTTGCTCGCAGATAACGATCGTTGTTGAATTTCTGTCCTATAATTTCTGCATGCGATGTAATGTCAATCACTATCATGGAATTAAGGCTTCGATTTCCCATCGTTATGTCATCATGCAACACTTGTTTCTGCGTGCCTCCAGTGTGAAAATGTTCAACATTCACCTTTAAGAAACCAGCTCAGCTTGATTTCTGAGGAACAGAAATATACATATTTTTTAATACTGTAACCGATTTTCAGTGGTTTTCCAAAACAGATCTTACGGTGTGTGGGTGGAGGGGGCAAATGGGGACTTAACCTACAGTACGAAGTTAAAGTACGAACAATCAAGCAAACCTACTAGAAGAAAAGCTTTCTCATCAAAGAATGAGTGATATGGTCCAAAATATATAATACTATTGGGAATTTAACGTCCAAGGAGCTGAAATTCGTCAACCTCTAATATAATCACTTGGTATTATTCCGCCACATTGCTGAATGACGAATGGATGCCCATTTATTTTGTCGTGAAAGACGACGTCTTCTTCTGTGGCGAGCATTGCAACCGTCCTATTGGTAGTTACTGCAGGAAGCATGTGTATCATTGGCAGTTCAGGAGGAAAGCGTGAACTTAACTCCAAATCTAAATGTAATGTTGGGATCATTACGAGCAACAATGCCACGGGCAAACGCGTAAATTGCAGCATATTATATCGCTTTTGGCAATTCAATTGCATGTTCAGTGGTTGTATTTTAAACATGTCTATCGAACGGCAGACCGTCATGAACCTAAATAAACAGGTAATACACATTTAATTATCGTTATATGCAGTGTCAAAGAAACTCAGAAAGTAATTATGTTTTGACATTTTTCCTGTAATCAATATCGATCGGCGGCAATTTTCAGTTGTGACACTTAATTTTCTGGAGTGCACGTTGGGTACACTTCATTTCTGCCCTTATTCTCGATTGAACTATTCGCAAAGTATCATCCATATTACTATATGCTTTCGTTCTATTGCGGCCGACAGCGTTGCTCACATTTGAGTTTAATGAATCTGTGTCATTCCGACTCCATCAAATTATATCGTCTGTTTATTCATATTGAATTTGAGTAAAACTGTAAAATAATTTAATCGATTATCTAACCTGTGTCTGTTAACTTTTTCTTCATAACGGCCATCTCTAAAATAAAAACAGCGTCCATATATCAGAAGAGCTTGCACCCATTCAATTGATTTATCGAGGTTTAGCGGATTTCAGAGACTGAATTCTCTAGTCCTATTTCATTCTTTGATCATATTTTTGACTATTGACATCATGCCAGTCATTTTATTCCAGCACAATACGATATTTTTTGTTCGAGGTCAAATTTTAATAAAGCACACATTTCACCGTGTCAATATGAGTATGTTAACTGCAGGTATTTTAACACAAGAGGTATGAAGCGATTGCAACAATTGGTTGCTTTGGACATTTCCAACATTTTGTCCTCTATTTCGCATCTTCTGTGACGTCGTCTTTTTGTAGCTATTTGCAACTCTAGAAGCATCATTTTGCGATAAAAACTAAATAAGTGGAATAAGAATTAACATAACTTGAAATGCTTCAACAAAGCATATATTTGACATTAGCTGCTTTGCCTTTTTAGCTAAGTGTACCACGCTGGTGGACAATGGGCTTTCTATTTTGTTTGACGCTAAATATGGCCGTGGAATGTAATCAGCAATGATATCAGTAATTGTTTGGGCACGTATGTATGAATTGTGCTGGAGGTTAGCCATTGCCCTTCAGCAATTCTATGGCGACTTTATTTTAAACATGTCCTATATTTACCTTTATCTTTTTCAAGAACTGATTTCGCTGCGGACAGATAGAAAACAAATCGATAATGCTGCATGCTTTCATTCATGATTTCAATCATTCATGCAAACGATGTCACATTTCAGTGGACGTTATGTTTTTTTGTGACAAAATGAAGCCTCGGGTTAATTTACTTTTCTTTATTCTAATAGGCACTAGGATGATATTTCCTAATCATGTGACTTTCTGTGAAACCCTGACGTGTGTACGAATGGAAAATAAAGATGCACTTTAACAGAATATTTTTGAGATTGTTTGCAAATATCGAATTTTGGTACTCCTCTCCTCAGATGAAAGACTTAGAATGCAACAATTAACATAAAATCAAAGGGAACTTTCCTGCAGTGGTATTGTGTGTATTTAGCAGTATTGATTGTACGTTGACAGTAATATACCTAGTTCGTTGATGGAACAATTCACAACATTGGCCTTTTCCCCAAATATTTCTCTGTGATTAGTGAGATGGTCAGATATGTAGTTAATAAATTCGACAGACTATAATTAATCATATAAAAATAGAAAAACATAGTAGCTGAATAGATAGATATAGAGTTCAGTACGGATACAATTTGTACAACGTGAAGTTTTCTTTGCAGTTGATGTGGGTTATGTAATGAATCAACTATTTGTATGTATATTTGCACAGTGCATAAGCAGATAGAGGTGTGTATATTGATGCACTGTGGAAATAATAATTTAAGCTTTATAACAAGCTGGCATAAATCAAACAATAGATTGAGTTACGGATACCATCTTCACGTTTTACTAACACATTGACTGCAGTCACGTATCCAGGTAACGCAAAAAAATCCTCTCAAATTAGTTACCGCGTCCTCGTTTTCTCCTTCCAATGACTTTGAATTGTGCAGTTCTGCCGATCAACATTTCGTATACCCCGAGAATGTTTCCCTCAGCCTATTCCTTATTTTTCCCGAAAACGCATGTTCTCCCTCATAAGCGGTTGCACGTATCAACGGTTCTATTGCGCGCACGCATTATAGACGCAAACTATTGTCGTCAAATAGATTGCTATCTCGCATGATGCTGCAATACATTAGGGAGAGCGGAGATTATGTTATAAAATAAAAAGGCAATAGAGAGAACATGGTTATGGTACGCAAACAGCTCCCTAATATTTGGAACGAAACCAAGTTTCGGAAGTAATCAGTGAGATAACGCTCAACTATTCCGGTCTCAACGCTTTACATCTTTGACAAAAACGGTACCATTTATGTTGATGTCATTAGATGAGCATTTAGTAGCATTTAAAATATTTCTAGTTACCTGAGTCTTGAAGAAGTTTATCAAATTCTATTTCCAAATATAAATCAGCAAACATATTTTCAGTATACTTTGAAGAAGAAAGTATTGGATGTATGACGAAATCAGAAAAAAATGCAAGCTTGTCATTAAAAGCGATACCCTTATTTTACATTTTTGTTTGCTCAAAAGAGCCTAGTGGTCTGCAGTTTAATCTGCACTACACGAGTCCAACTTCATTCACCACATAACGTTATGGTACGCACTGCAAATTTGAACAATAATTTACTGTTCAGCTTATTTCAGTTTAGTTTATTGTCACGTGTACGAGATACAGTGGAAGCTTTTGTTGCGTGCTATCCAGTCAGCCGAAAGACAATAAATTATTACAACGATTTACAGTGTATAGATATATGTAAGCGCGATAACGTTCAGTAAAGCCAGCAAAGCCCGATCAAAGGTAGACTGAGGATTTCCAAAGATGTAGAACTTATTTCAGGGCTGCTCGCTCGTTGTGATAGGATGATTCAATTGCCTGCTAATCGCTGGGAAGAATTGTTCCTGAACCTGGAAGTGTGCGTTTTCACACTTCTATAAATGTTGCCTGCTAGGAGAGGGGAGAAGAGGGAATGGCCAGGGTGTGAATCGTTCTTGATTAGGCTGCTGGCCTTGCCGAGGCAGCGTGAGGGATAAGTGGCATCAATACAATGGAGGTTCGTTTCTGTGTTTGTCTGGGCTGCGGCTACAATTCATTGCAATTTCTTGCGGTCTAGGACGGGGTGGTTCCCAAACCAAGTTGTGATGCATTTGTCGAGATAGATGAGAGTTTTAGGGGGCATGTCGAACTTCCTAAGCCTTGTAAGGAAGCAGAGATGTTGGTGTACTTTATTTGTCGTTTTCAACCATCTCAATTGCGGCACCGCCAATGCAAACTGGGGAGTGTGTATCGCTTCGGTTCCTGAAGTCGATCACAATAACATGGATAACGATAATACGGTGGAAATTCATCATGGTTGCCCAGGAATGCAAAGATACATTAAACGCACCATCTGATGAGATTTACATTTGCAAAATAGAACGATGAAGTTTGCATGGGTATGCCTATGTTGTTCCGTATTGGAGAAGGGTTGGCTTTGCATATCGGAAGGACATTTTACTACGAAAATCCTTACCTATAGTAAATTAAATTAATTTAAAATTAGTGAGGAGAATTAGTACGTGATACATGTATTCCATTTAATAGTTTCATTAACCGGTGCTTCTTACAGTTTTATTAAACACTTTACTTCAATAGGGACTACTGTCTATATGTTTCGGAAAGGAAGGATAGGCATGGTTGAATTTGTCAGTAATTGCTGAGTGAATAATGCATTTAATACAACGATTTTAGAAGTAGGTGAGAATTTTAGAGGACATGTCGAACTTCATAAGCCTTGTAAGGAAGCAGATACTTCCTTGTAAGTGATGCATGTATTGATGCATGTATCCTTGTAAGTGATGCATTGTAAAGGTTGCATGCATTCGATTCTATTGTTTCATTAACCGGTGCTTCTTACAGTTGTATCGAATAATTTACTCCAATAGGGGCTACTGGCTATATATTTGGGAATGGACGGATAGGTAATAACTAAGGTTGAATTTGTAAGTAATCGCTGAGTGAACAATGCATTTAATATAACCATTTTAGAAGATATCATGAAATTGTAACGCTGTTTTTATTATGTTTGCATTTATTGTACATATTTACACATCAAATTATTTCGCGGACTAATTTGTTTTTGTCCGTTTACCTATTGTTTATGATTAGTTTATTTACTCCACACTCCCGACTTTGGATATGCAGACCAATTGGCTGACGCATTGACGCAGCTAATATAGCCTGTTGATATCATCAAAATAAAGATCTCAATCATGACAACTGGTGCTGCTTGGGTGATTGTTTATGCTTTCCGTGATTGTGCCTGGTTCCTCCATGTATTCAGTTTTGCCCCTATACCTTAAGCTGCGCAGAACAGTTGTTTAATTAACCATTGTTGATTGCCACCAAGACACATGCTCATGGTGTACGTTGTGCAGCGTTCATTGAAGTATGTTGAAAATAGTTATTTAGTTATATTTGAATAACTTGAAAAATAGATTCTGAATAGAGCATAGATAAAATTAAACTGTTCAGGACAATTACAAACATTGAAAGAAAAGAAAATATCGCCTGACGTTCTTTCTGTAAAAGCTTCACAAGGTAGTTTGGTTGCGAGAAGGGAACATCACGCTGGACCTGGTGGACGTCGATCCTTAACCTTTTCCAAATATCTACGTAGATTACCTTGGTGGGGTGTGTGAGATAATTACTAAGAAGTTCAGATCATTATTTCTCATGACGTCCTTCACAGTAGCACAACCATGCGTAGGCATATTTTAGCATTTAAAATATATTGGAGAGGGAGGGGGTGTTCTATCACTCACAAGGCGGACGGGGTACTTTCAAATCCAAGCATATAGTACTATTGTTCCCAATATAGTCCATGAAATATTTACAAATAACCAATCTGCAAACGTAATTTCAACCGACAGTAAAACATGTTGGAAGATTCCTTAGATAAAGTGCAATTGCTAGGGATGGAACAAGTTGCATCGGGCTTCGAAAATGTCGTTTACTGAACTAATTCCTTAGTTTTAAGTGGTGAAATTGCACTCCCGACTATTACACTCGATTATTTTCCAGGCATTAGCAATCTAGAATGACATGCATGGGACTATGCTCATCTGCATCAAATGTATTCGAAAGTTTAAATTGTAACGTATTCTTAATGAATTGTACATGTTATTTGCATAGAATAAAATAACTAATACAAGGCGGCATGATGCAAAGACTACACATATATTCAGGATAAGTAAAATGGAGAAACGTCAATTTCATGTTGAATACCGAAGCGGGATCGAACCATGCAAATCACGACACTCCTCACGGAAGGAAAATGAATTATTCAAAAGAGTGGGCCAATCTTTTTGCTTACCCGCTTTGATTGGATTGCAATCAGCGCCTTAAAAATCAATACCAGGAATGATTTAGGATGCGTAAATAAAAGCAGTAATTTTACTGCGACTCCGGTTGAAATGTGAATGCGTGCAATGTTGCAGATATTCCCACACAAGAGTGACATCAATTAATTGTAGATCTTACATCTATTTTGCTACTTACTGCAATCATTATATGTTGGGTTTGAAAGTGAAGCGCTCCTCCTGAAGATTGGCTGAGTATCCTCCACCCATTACAATATTCTATGAAATTTCGTTCAGACTGAAAACATTCCCGGGATGGCGGGACTGTCATATGCTGAGAGAATGGAGCAGCTGGGTTTGTACTCTCTGGAGTTTAGAAGGATGAGAGGGGATCTCATTAAAACATATATGATTGGTAAGGGCTTGAACACGCTAGAGGCAGGAAACATGTTCCAGATGTAGGGGCTGGGGTCCAGAACCAGGGGCAACAGTTTAAGAGTAAGGAGTAAGCAATTTAGAACGGAGACGAGGAAACACTGTTTCTCAGAGAGTGGTGAGTCTGTGGAATTCTCTGCCTCAGAGGGCGATGGAGGCAGGTTATCTGGATGCTCTCAAGAGAGAGCTAGATAGGGCTCTTAAAATAGTGGAGTCAGGGGATATGTGGAGAAGGTAGGAACGGGCTACTGATTGCGGATGAGCAGCCATGATCACATTGAATGGCTGTGCTGGCCCGAAGGGTCTATTCCTGCACCTGTTGTCTATTTGCTGAACTTACGTCAGGAATGCCGGCAATCAATATACCGTAAACAATCATGCTCTATTAATCTTTAGATATTGTAAACGAAGGTGAATCTCGGAATGGTATTCCATTAAATTGTGCAATGCGTTAATGAATGAAAAAAAACAATGCTTTGGATTGTAAGCAACGGAAACCTTTCCAATTTCCCCCAGTGGAAATTTATATTCACAAATCTGAATACTTTGTTTCCGGTATTTGCATTTTCCAAAATGCTATGGTATTGTTTGGGTCAAAGTGAACATGACGTTATAATATTGCGAGCAATGGCGTTTTAATATTGATACAATGCAAATACTTTCAAATCGTTTATGATGTCAGGAAAATGCCGTTTTTGTTGCTAACAATTTGTCCAGGGAGGTTTTTGGTGGTCGTTTTAAGGAAACTATCGAGTGCGATGATTAAGTTTGCTGCTGGGCGGTCTGCTGCCGGAAAAGCTATAAGTCTGCAAAGGCGAATTTCTGAAGAATGGTGGCCTCGAAAAGGGTTCCGACGCGAAACGTCACCAATTATTTTTTTCTCCAGAGATGCTCCCTGCCCCGACGTGTTACGCCAGCATGTTGTGTTTATCTACGGTGTTAATCAACATCTGCAATTCCTTCCTACACATTTTGTTCGCTACATTACGCCAGGTTAGTTGTCTTGGATTCTGGTAAATTGTTGTAAGTGCAGGCGCGCGACCAAACTTGTAATATTTGGTCCAAAGTAACAGGACGGGCCAAGATAACATTGTATAAAGTAACTGTATTCCTGCTATATTGGTTTTACATTATTTTGTTAGTTCGAACCCGACAACAGAACAATTTAACAGTCCCTGGAAGAATGATGTGAAGCGCCCCTCCTACGCAAATAAAACCCACTCTACTTACCTTTCGTTTGCTTCCTGAGCTTTTCTTCTAAAATATTGATGTGCGATATCATATCAGCAATGAGTCCAATGACATTGTGCATTCAAATTCATACAGATGTATTCAAGTACAGTTAATATGGAAGATCGATTATTGTTTTTTAAGTGCATCGCAATGCCAACGTTTTCTATATTTTCAGAATTGTCGGCATACGATCTTTTAAATATTGTGGAAGCGCTGCATTTGTTTTGCAGTGCCATAGATTGTAAAACGCCTTTTGTCATTAGCAGTTGCAAAGATAATATTTTTGTCCTTCGCGTAGGCAGGCCTCGTCCTTAATAACATTGTAACCATTGCGGACGATGGATTTGACAAAGAGACTAAAAGAAGAACCAGTGTTTTCATAGGGTAAAGAAACGAGCATGGCTGAAAACCATCTCCCCTTGCTATCAACTAAGATGCATAAAAGTAATGAAGAATGATTCGGGAAATGTCCACAGCCTGGAGAACGCCAATATGTTGAACAAGTTTCGGGATACATGGTGAAGTGTACAACTGGATTATCTACAACATATCCCAGAGTCTTTAATGGATTGCAGCATCAAACATCGCTATTACTGTCAGTAAGTAACAAATAGGGCCACCGGGTAAAATTGCAGTGTGGGCAGCGGTCGTATCTTATCACCATCTTAAATTAAAGATATACTGATCACGAAAACCGATATAAATGGAAAAAATACCAGTCAAACTTGGCTGATTATGCATCATCAGCAATGACGGCTGCGTGTCATTATGAAGTCATAGATCTACACGTCATTCGGTACATTAACACTATGCAGATCTTCGATTGTGTAACGTGAATATTTAATAATTGATACCTCGCCTGCATAATTATCTGACCTGGCGACTCTGTACTTGTCCACTTCTCAATTAAATATTGTGGTGAAATTACCCTTCAACTCTGACAGTATATGCCATGTTAGGGCTACTCTCTCAAAAAAATCTTTTACAAATATTTTTGCTAATCTTCGCATTCCATACCTTAAAATGTGCACATGGATTGTGTACAAATCTGCCTCCGAAATGAATTCCCCGCTGTCCAGCAAATGGACAATGCTCATAAAGTGGTATAACTCAACTGAGTTCCCAACCGCCTTCTTCCATACACGTGCATAACATACCCCAAACCATTTTCTTCGCATAACTGAAACGTTCTACCCTATGAAAACAATGT
The DNA here is from genome assembly GCF_028641065.1 of Leucoraja erinaceus. Classification (NCBI taxonomy): domain Eukaryota; kingdom Metazoa; phylum Chordata; class Chondrichthyes; order Rajiformes; family Rajidae; genus Leucoraja; species Leucoraja erinaceus. Next base: position 21,291,252 of record NC_073400.1, on the reverse strand, counting down.
ATCTCTTGTGCACCCTCTCTGATGCCATCGCTTATTTCCTTTACTGTGGCGACTAGAATTAGATCTAATATACCTGCAATATTACACATGATTTATTAAACAAACGAGAAGCACTTTGCACTGATGTTCAATGCAACGGAAGTCAAATAAATGCAACTGTTCCACTGATTTCAGTAAATAATTTGCTTACATTTGCTAAAGTGGTTACCCACCACTGGATTTGCAACCTTCAACAGTTCGACCCTTCCAAACTGCATCACATTATGCTTATCAGAAATACATTCAATTAAACGCGGTGTTGTCCATCTTACCAACACTGTAAGTAAATAATGATGCATGACTGTCTACCATGACCGTGCCAAATGGAAAATATATTCGTGTGTGCATATTATAATCGACCCAGTCAACGAGTCAGAACCGATAGATAATTGTCACATACATTGAATCCCACAAAATTTCCAAAGACACTCACCTTCTCATCACCCCCCCCCCCTCCCCTTTCCGAATACTGATCCATTTTGACAAAATACTGGGATTCCATTGTATTCGCACTTTCTAACCATGGATCCAAGAGACAAGAGATCGACAATTTACTGAGGTCTGCGTAGGTAACATCGCCCGCTTTCCAGTCAACGTCGTATTTTTTCTTTGTTCGAAAAATGATTAAAATCAGTTGGACAACGTTTGCTTCTGACAAGGGTGCGTTAATTTTTATTCGATTATCACCTAACTTGCTAACATTTAGTTATGTCTTTCCCTCCGACTTCAATTGGACATTTTACTATGTTTGACGTGAGAAACATGACCTTGCAATGACCGTAGGCACCCGTTTCAATTTAAAACGAATTGGAGAATTAGCTATATTTAAGGTCGCGAAAACATCTAATAATCGTTATTACTGGTTGGTTCTTCTAAAATGAAACCGTCACTCCCTCTTCCACGGAATGCAATGTGCTTCTCAACGTGGAGCATACGTTTAGGACCTTGTCATTGATGTATGGATTCAACGACATTATACCACATTCGCCTTTATGATCACACCATATCCTTATTTACCCAATTGCTCCTCATATAGTTCTGCTCGCCCCGATACCGGAAAGGAGGTGCAGAGGATGCTTACCACAATGCAACCTGGTTCAGAGGTGTTCAGTTACAGGGAGAGTTTGGAGAGACTTAAAAGTGTTCTGTGGAATGTCGGAGGTTGAGGGGAGACTTGGTAGAAGCATATACATAATGGGAGACATTGATAGGGTAATAGGGTGGGTAATCAGATTTTTTATGTGGGTGGAAATGTCAAACAGTCGGGATAACAGTCGGGTTGTAGGATGGTCGGTGGGGGTGGGGAGGTGGTGTTAGCGGTGACCTCCATAGCATGTGTTTGCACAGAGTGCGGAGGGGGCCTGGAACGCCTTGCCAGTAGTCGAGATGGAGACTGATATGATACTGGCGATTAAGAGGCTTTTAGATAGCATATTTTAGTGCAGGGAATAGAGATATACGGAACATGTTCTGGCAGATGAGAACAGTTTAGCTAGCCATCATGTTCGACAAAAGCATGTGTGCCGACGGGCCTGTTTCTGTGCTATAATGTTCTATGATATTTAAAGTGCAGGACACGGGGGTGTCAAGAGGGTTTAATTGTCAAATGCCACGACCACGTTATCATATCCAGGTTTAGGTTACCATTGCCCAATATCGTTTATTTCACTCTCATGTTACCTTCCACCTAAAACCCATAAAATTAACCAGGTTGATTCTTGCACCCCTCGGTTCCATCTGAATTTCCTCGCTCCCTTACTGGTTCAATTTATTAGATAGCAGCACCTCTAGCAATTGGGCTCCACTTATTACATCAAGCTTCTCTGCACCTCCACCCCACATGCCTCCACCTGCCAGATGTTCTTGTCTGCTTTCATCTGTCACTCAGCGGCTTCTGGCTCCCAACTTCAACCGCTCCGCACCTGCATCTATCTTTGTGAACTATCCTCAATCATTTGGCCCATCTAGCAGCCACAAGGCGTAGGTTGAATCCTACTCGTCTCCTCTTTATAGTGGTGTTCTTCCCTCTAAACTCTCAAACATGATTTAGAGCCAGGACCGTAACATGGACAACTACGTGCCCCCCAAAGATGCAGTTCAACTCGTTGTTCTATCGACCTATTTATTTTTTCACCATGTTTTATGTGAATTATAATTAAATGTCAGTTCCCGCGGTTTCGAACTGGAGTTGATGGATGACCGTGGTCGATAAAAAAAAAAGGCAAAGGGGGAATCTAATTCAGCATAACTCGTGATATATGTAAATAAGTGTTAGGATTTAAGATATTTTGTTTTTATTTGGGGAGGGGCGGCTTAAGACGAGGACTCCATGAGGAAATGAAATAAAGCATTGATGGACAATGATTAAGTGTCTATCGTATTGAGATGATTATCTCTATATAAATATAATTTTTCGTCTTCTTTGTGCCCACGATGTGTCAAGTAGGTTTTTCAACTTCTTCCAAACGCTAGACCACAACCTACAGATGTTCACACACCCTACTTACATGTTCCCGTCGTAGCGATAAACATCTTCCGTCGCATTCCCACCTACATTCCCAAAGTTAGTAATCCTTGAAATCTAAAAAAGAGCCCCAAAAACGCACCTATTTCACAAAAAAAAATCAGAATGACTCCAAAATGCACTCGCAAGACAGGACGGGACAATCCGGGAGGGAGAAGCACTCCAGCGCTCGCGGAAAACGAGGAGAGGCTGCGGCGCGCTCAACGCCCGACAGCCGCCCGGTAACTGGTGGGCAGGGTGGTGCCACGGGCCGAGCCCTGGGCCTGGGCGTGGTCTGGAGCTGATCATGGTGTTGGAGCTGGAGTGAGGGCCAAGACCGCGGCTTGGGGTGGGGTCTTCACCGTGACCGACAACGAAGCTGCCGCTGGAACCAAGGACGAGCCTGAGTCCGGGATCAGGGACGAAGCCGGTGATGAGGTCGGGGCCAGGACACGAGCGCAGGCGACGGCCGTGCTGACGGCTAGAGTCTATAGCCGTGGCCGGGCCGAATACGAGAACGAGGCTGAGTTCAGAGCCCTGGCCATGCTCTATGGCCTGGGTCGGTGCTGGAGCAGGGGATGGGAGTGAGGGCAGGAGGGTAAGGGAAATGAGGAGGAGGAAGACGGGGTGGGGAATGGGTGATAGAAGGAGTTGTGGGCGTGTGGAGGGGAGGATGGGTGGAGTAGGGAGATGGGCTGGGAAGTGTGGTGGAGAGCGGAAATATTCTGGGGAGACGAGGGAGCGTGGGGGGGATTGAGAGAGAGAGGAGAGGGTAGGGAGGGTAGTTGCCACGTCTACACTCCCTATCTCGCCCCTCCCTCTCTACCTTCCCTTCCCATCCCTACCCCCTCCCTGTCTGCCCTCACATCCACCCTATCTACCCCCTCCCCTTCCCTCCTCGCCCTGTATTTCTCTACCCTTCCTACCCCCCAATCTACCTATCTGCCATTTCTAACCCCCAATCTACTCTCTCCATCTCCCTCTAACCCCTCCCTGTCTCTACCCCTCCGTCTCTACCCCTCTACCCCCCCCCCCCCCTTCCCTCCCCCGCCCTAACCCCCCCCCCCCTCCCCCCCCCCCCCCCCCCCCCCCCCCCCCCCCCCCCCCCCCCCCCCCCCCCCCCCCCCCCCCCCCCCCCCCCCGCCTCCTGCCCCCCCCCCCCCCCCCCTCTACCACCCACTCCCTCTATACCACATCTCCCTCTCTACCCCCTTCCCCCTCTAGGGATTGAAGAAGGAGGGTGAAGAGGATGAGAGGGTAGTGCTGGTGGGTGAGGATAAAGGAGCAGCGCCTGAGCAGTTGGGGGCTATGCGCGAGTGGCGCAATATAGCGTTGGGCGAGCAGACACAACGGGTTTGAACTTGGTATATTTAACTTTAAAAATAAAATAAGTTCTTTAAAATCATGAACACATTTCTAACCTGCTGCTTTGAGTTTCGTTTTCAGCTTTTCAATTTCTACCAAAAACACGAGTAAGCTATTTTAATTATTTCAGTGAGGCACACGTAAATTTCGCTTTACATTACATATGATATATACCCAACATACAAATGAAAATTAGTTCTGTAAAAGCAACATTTACAGCTGGAAAACATGACGTGAAGCCGACGATTTTGGCTCTAGTTTTCTTCAGGAAAGTACGTACTTAGTAGGATCCTGAGTGATTTTATTTTAGATTTTAGAAGGAATATCCTGTCTTGCAAATGAGGTGGGGGTGGAGGGGGGGGGGCGAGAAGAATATAGAATGCGGCGGAGACAGTGGGCTGTGCGAGAGCTGGGAAGGAGAGGGGAAAGAGGGAGAAAGCAATGATTACCTGAAATTGGATACGACAATGTTCATACCGCTGGGGCGTAAAGTACGCAAACGAAATATGAGGTGCTGCTCCTCCAATTTGCGGTGGGACTCACTCTTGGCATGGAGGAGGACCAGGACAGAAAAGTCGGTTACGGAATGGGAGGGGGAGTTGAAGAGCTGAACCTCCAGGAGATCGGGTACGTCAATGCGAATACTGCGGAGGTGTTGGGCGAAGCGATCGCCAAGCCTGCCCTTGGTCTCACAGATGTATAGCAGTTGACAACTAGATCGGTGGATAAAATAGATGAGTTTGGAGGAGGTGCAGGTGAACCTCTGACTAGCCGAGAAAGACTGTATAGGTCCTTGGATGGAGTCGAGCGGGAAAGCAAAGCGACAAGTTTAGCATTTCCTGGGGTTGCAAGGGAAAGTGACGGGGAGGGATTGATTTGAGTGGGAAGGGGCGCATTGACCAGGGAGTTGCGGAGGAAGCGGTCTCTGCGGAAAGCCGAAATGGGAGGAGATGGGAAGATGTGGCCAGTGGTGGGATCCCGTTGGAGGTGGCGAACATGTCGGAGGATTATCTGTTGTTTGCTGCGGCAGATAGGGGGGAAGGTGAGGGCAAGGGGGAAGAGTTCGGGGGAGGGGGGGGGGGGGGGGGCGGTAGTGAATGCGGAGGAATGGGGTATAGAATGGACCCTGGTGAGTGACTCATCTATAGTCGAAGTGGGGGAACACTCGTTCCCTAAAGTATGAGGATATCTCCGATGTCCTGGTTTGGAACACCTCATCCTGGATGCAGATGCGGCGCCCAACGGACGAATTGGGAGTAGGGGATAGAGTCTTTACAGGAAGCAGGGTGGGAATAATTGTAGTCCAGATAGCCATCTATCTATCTATCTATCTATCTATCTATCTATATCTATCTATCTATCTATCTATCTATCTATCAATCTATCTATCTATCTATCTATCTATCTTTCTTTCTATCTATCTATCTATCTATCTATCTATCTATCTATCTATCTATCTATCTATCTATCTATCTATCTCTCGGTCTATCTATCTATCTATCTATCTATCTATCTACCTATCTCTCCGTCCGTCCGTCCGTCCGTCCGTCCGTCCGTCCGTCCGTCCGTCCGTCCGTCCGTCTGTCGTCTGTCTGTCTGTCTGTCTGTCTGTCTGTCTGTCTGTCTGTCTGTCTATCTATCTATCTATCTATCTATCTGAAAATCCAATCTTATTTGTTTCTATGCGTGTGTGCGTGCGTGTCTGTGACCTCTGATTCGGTGATGTTGGTGAGCGCCGACGCGTCATAATGGGATCTCATTTACATTCTTTAAAAATCGCTGTCCACGATAAAAGCACGTTGGACTCATATACGGACAGAGACCCGGACAGGGCCCGATACCGCGCTCCTCCATCCCGCTCCCACCGCTCCAGACCGAGATATTGCTTTAGGGGAACGAGGCCCAACGGGTCCCGCCCAGGGTAAGGAAGGGAGAGGAATATAGATAATTGTAACAAATACAGGACTCAATCCAATGAGAGATTTGTAATATTGTTGTAAGAAGTGGGAGGGAGTGGGGGAGAGGACGAGGAGAGGATTGTTGTTTAATGTTATTTAAAGAGATGGAGGGAGAGGAAGGAATTGGGATGGAAGAGGGTTTATGGAGGGAGAGATTGAGGTAGGGATGCGCTGACGGTAGGGGAAAGGAGATGGGGGAGAGGTGAGGGAGGGAGTGGGGGTGAGAGGAGGAGAGGGGAAAGAAGAGGTAGGGTGAAGAGCAGGGGTTGGGATTGCTGTGGATGAGTGGAATTGAGCCGCGTCAACGCGTTTGGGGGCTATGGGTGAGTGGTCCAAATTTACGTTGGGGGAATGGGTGGCGTTGGGGGACCAGGCCTCCTGTGTGACAGGGAACCAACGGGTCGCACTTGGTATAGTATATTAGTAAATCTCTAATCTTGTCTGTGAGTGAGTTTGCGTGTTTGGTTGCTTTTTATGTACTGAGTTTTTGCACCACCATACCGCGGAGTATTGTTTCAAGTTGCATTCAGATTGATGTTATGTTTTACAAATTACATTTTAATCTTTAGAATACCCCACTTTGAGATCAATAACTTCAGGTGCAGTGGTAGTTGCGTCAATGACGTCACAAATGGATCTCATATACATTAAAAAAAAAACTAGCTCTGCCCGATAAACCCACGCTGGAGACCGACACTCACACGGACTGCGCCAGGAGCTGCGTCCTGCCTCCCCCTCCCCCTCCCGCGGATCAAGACCTCAGGCTCAAAAACTCACTGACTGATTTTTTGTTAATTTAAAATGTAGCACAATTGAGGGAGTGGGGGGGGGGGGGGGGAGAAGCTTCACCGCGGGCCCGCCGGTACCGACTTGAACCACAACCAGGGCCCTAAGCGCGGCTGCACAAAGGCACGGACGCAGACACGAACTGTGCCCGGAGCCGGGCGCCTTCCTCCCTCTCCCACGGTTCACCCGCGTCTCTAGACCGGAATTTTGCCTTGGGGAACGATGCCCAACGGGTCCCACTTGGGGTAGGGAGGTAAAAGGGTAATGGACAATGTTAAAACAAGACAGCCCCCCCAGTCCAATGAGAGATTTGTAAAATTGTTTTAAGGAGAGGGAGGGAGTGGGGAGGGGAGGAGGAGAGGATTGTTTTTTAATAGAGTGAGATGAGAGAGGGTGGGAGGGAGGGAGTGACTGATGTAGAGGAAAGGAGAGGGAGGGTGATGTGAGCTTCCGAGTGGGAGACGGCTGGAGAAGACGGGATAGAAGTGGGAGGCTTAAAAGAGGGGGTGGTAGTGCTGGGGGTTGATGGGAAATGAGCCGCGCCTGCGCAGTTGTGGACGACGGGTGAGTGGTGGAATTTTGCGTTGTGTAACGGGTTGCATAGGAGGACCAGGCTTCTAATGTGACAGGGACCCAACTGGTCCCACTTGGTCCAGTATATATCACTAAAACTCTCAACTTGTATGTGTATATATATACTAGACCAAGTGCAGACCCGTTGGGTCTGTTCCCCAACGTGCGTTGGTGGGGGGGGGGGGGGGGGGAGGGGAGGAGACGACACGCAGCGTCACACACACTAACTATCCCCCCCCCCGCACTCACGCTAATTACCCCCTTGATATTATACTAATATTATTAATTTGCTCCTTTGACCCCATAACCACCCTATCTACTGACGCATAGCCCCCAACTTGCATTCACGTCTAGAGAGGGGGGAGGCGGGCGGGGGTAGAGAGTGAGGGCAGAGAGAGAAGGGGCAGAGGCAGAGAGAGAGATAGAGACACAGAGAGAGGGGCAAGAGGGATAGGGGGTGGAGAAGAGGATAAGAGGGAGGGTGGGTGAGGGGAGAAAGGGGGGGGAGGAGGGGGAGGAGGGGAGGAGAGAGAGAGGGTGATAGTGAGGGGGAGAGAGAAGAGGTGCTGATAGGGTGGGGAGCAGGGGAGGGGGGGGGAGGGGGGAGGGGGGAGGGGAGGGGGAGGAGGGGGGGGGGAGGGGGGGGGGGGGGGGGGAGAGGGAGGGGGTGGGGGGGGGGGGAGGAGGGGAGAGGGGGGGGGGGGGGGGAGGGGAGGGGGGTGGGAGGGGGAGAGAGAGGGGGGAAGAGAGGGGGAGAGAGAGGGGGAGAGAGAGGGGGGAGAGAGAGGGAGGGAGGGGGAGAGAGAGTGTGTGCTGAGATGGGAGGGGGAGAGGTGGGTAGCAGGGAGGGAGGGAGGGTGGAGGGAAGGGGTTAGGGGTGTGTGGAGGGGAGGGGTTTTTAGGGGAGGGATGTTGGGGGGGGGTGGAGGGGAGGGGGAGAGAAAAGAGAGGGGGGAGGGGAGGAGGGAGGAGGGGGAGGAGGAGGGGGGGAGAGGAAAGGGGGGGGGAGAGGAAAGGGGGGAGGAGGAAAGGGGGGGAGAGGAGGAGAGGGGGAGGGAGAGGGGGGTAGGCGAGGGGGTGGAGAGGAGTGGAGAGGAGAGGAGAGGAGAGGGAGAGGAGAGGAGAGGAGGGAGAGGAGAGGAGAGGAGAGGAGAGGAGAGGAGAGGAGAGGAGAGGGAGGGGGAGAGGAAAGGGTGGGAGAGGAGGGGGAGAGAAAAGGGGGGGGGGGGAGGAAAAGGGGAGGGAGAGGAAAGGGGGGGGAAGTGGAAAGGGGGGGAGGAAAGGGGGGGAGGAAAGGCGGGAGAGGACAGGGGGAGAGAGGAAGGGAGGGGGAGAGGAAAGGGGGGGGTAAAAAACATTTAGAATCAAAAAATACACATCTGCAAGCATTGTAGAACGAAAAGAGACACTTTTTGCAAACATTTTAGAACCAATAAACACTTTGCAAACGTTTTAGAACAAATAGACACATTCTGCAAGCGTTTTAGAACCACTAATGACACCTACATTTGAGTTCACATGTGTTCAGTGTTATTCACAGCTCAGAGAAACGTGACCCTCTTCCTTCCTCCAGCTTGCAGTACTGATTGAGGCACACCACTTCTTGGTTTTATAGTCCCCCCCCCCCCTGCCGCCAGCAGGGGCAGCAGAGCGAATGGGGAATGTAGTAAAATCATTAATATCTCTGTCATTTTTCATCTACAGGAAGAATCCTCGGCACACATATGGCGGAGGGGTGCTCTGAGCAAGGTGGCCAAAAATGACGGCCGTAGGTGGCGGCGTCCTCTCGGAAATCGCAGCACAGATGGCCAACACCGGTCAAGAACAGACTTTTAGTAATATAGATATATGTATTTGCTTTTATGTATGTTTCCGAAATACAACCAACACGGTACACGATAGCGCAACAATGTTTGGTCCGCCTTACTCACCATTACCATGCGATGTGATGTAGCAAGTTTAGTTCGATTTGACGAAGATTTTCCCTTAATAAACTTTAAGAATCTAGCTAAAAAGTGCATTTTTTTCAATGCGATTTGTACATACCTGTATATGCCATAATTACAGACAAAACGTTGCACAATAGCACAACAATTTTAGGCATGCGGTGTGCAGTAGCAAGTTTGGTGCGATTTGACTTTATTTCCCTTTATAAACTTAAACAATGTAGCTACAAAGTGTCATTTTAAATGCATGCCTATATGTCCCGAAATATAGCCAAATGGTACACTATAACGCTTCAATTTTAGGCCCACCTTCCTCACCGTTTTCCCGGTGTGGACAGTAGCGAGTTCCGTTCCATTTGACAAATTAAATCAGAAGTTATTCCCTTAATAAACTTGTATTTTCTTATTACGGTGAACTGCGCTCGGCGCATGCGCAGTGGTGGGAAGTTCGCCGGGCCCGCCGTCCGCAGGTGCGCAATTGGGGATTGCTGGGCTTGAGCAGTTGGAGCGCCGCTACTTTGAGATCGTCTATTTGACCCGCATCACAACGGTAAACTGTAGCGTCACAACGGGACTCTCGCGTGCGCAGTTTGACGCAGCATTCGCGCCTGCGCAGTGCGGACCGCCATTTCTACTCGCTTTACAACCGGCCAGACGCGCCGACCCCACGTCCCGCGCGTGCGCAGTTGGTGTTTGCCCGGCCCGCCGATATTTTAAGATGGTCAACTGTACATTTGGACCGCTGTCATTTTGAGATTGCCACTTTGATTGCGTCACAACGGTGATCTCTGTCGTCATAACGGGGACCCGTTGGCCGCGTCTGCGCATTTGGGGGAGTGTTAACGGTCTGTTCGATGCAGACTCGGTGGGCCGAAAGGCGTGTTCCCGAGTTGTATCTGTTAACTCAACTGAACTAAACTAAACAACACGGCACAGGAGATGCCTTCAATGGCGCTTTTAATGGAGTGTATATTTGTTCCGTTGTTTCAAACTCTCTTTCATGCAGCAGTTGGTGTTAGTTAAATTATATTGAAAACATGATTAACAAATCAATTATTTCTGATAATTTTCAGATTCCGTCAACATTCATTCTGCCTCATTCTTATTTCTCCTTTCTTACCGGAATTTCAATTAGACACTTTGTTTATAGGTATATATATATAAAATATTACAGAACTCATCCGCAACATTTTGTCACCAAATGAGACATTTTCAGATATTGATCCCGACTGCGGATTTTTCGAGAAATTGATTTGCTTATACAGATTTTCCAGTTACATACTCACCATCTCCATTATTCCCTCCACCTCGTTCTAAGGGAGTGGAGTGCAGAATTATGTCGAGAATAGCGAAGGTATATGAATTACATTTTCCATTGGCAAAACATTATTGTGGTTGACTTGCAACTAATTTCCTGCATGCTGATTTAAAACGAAAATAATTATACCTTAAATGTTTTATTGCATACAAGTTTGTTAGATTAATGCATGAACTGGAAATTAACCGAAGTATCCTGTTGCTGTAAAACTGTAAAAAAAATAATACTGGAAAGAGATTACGAAGCAACATAATAAAGTGTTATAAAGTCAGTGTTTCAGGTGGAACAGTCTTCAAAGGTTGGACAGAAAAAAAGAAAATTGTATTAAAATTGCAGAGTGCGGAAAACAATGGACAAGTCATATGAAAATAATCAACCTACGTTAATGTGAGGTCAATGTTGCTAAGAATTCCAAAGTAGCTGGACATCCATGGTAAAGACGAGGCAATTGGGTCTTAGAAATCTAAGGGCGTGTGAGGTCTCGTATGTATATGGGAAATGGCTGCAAAAGGGGAGTTTCAAGGGAATCAAGGCGTGTGGAGTTGCGTTCAGTTGGAATGGAGCATTCTGGGACGATGGGTATACCTGGCACGTTTTGTTTGGGGTGTAGGGAAGGAGATAGAACAGGGGGTGCAGGACTGTAGAACGACGTTGTAGGCTGTGAATGGAAAATGGCCAGCCACGATCGAAATGGGCACTTATTTCCAGACCGTTACTGGTTATCTTTATTCGTGTTGCAGCAATTCGTCTTTTTTAGTACCAGCCGTTCGCACCACCCTTCGAATTGTTTTGCAACAACTCTTTGACATGATAGGTCTGCGAAGTAAGAGGTAACGCATTAGATCGTGGATTCAGATGCATGGCTGAAAGCGTTTCATTCAATGTAAAGGCATGAGCAAATCATGTAATGGGATGGATTTCTTTCGTCCTCGTTCAGCTGTGCCACTCGTGACTATGTGACGTGAACAGTGGTTTAATCCCCGTTGTGTAATCACCCCATTCTTTTTCTGGCTCTCTTTTTCCGCTCTACTACACCCCCACCCCCACCCCCTCCCACACCTCCTTTCTTTTCTCTGACCGCCGATCGTGTTTTATCTGACGCATATTCCTGAGCATAAGTAATGTAGAGTCATCGTCATCGTCATCATCATCATCATCATCATCATCATCATCATCATCATCATCATCATCATCATCATCATCATCATCATCATCATCATCATCATCATCATCATCATCATCATCATCGTTATCATTATCATCATAATAATAATAATAGTCTTTCCTTACGTAAAGCACTTATGGTATCTTTCAAACTTTTTATTTCTGCAATAAAACGACGGATGTGCTTCAATTGAGGCATGTAAAACATTCACTTTAAACGTTGTAATAAGGGACGAGCATCGAACAACAGACCAAAATATGGAATGGAATAACAGTAGGAAAATGGAAGCACTAGGGAATAGATATGATTCAGTCGAACATTAATCAAAGCCTTAAAGAAAGAGCAAAAATAATAAATACTGTATCTGCTTAATTATTGAGCAGTAACCATGATGTGTTGACAGTAGGCAATAGACTATAGGTGCAGGAGTAAACAATACGGCCCTTCAAGCCAGCACCGCCATTCAATTTGATCATGACTGATCGTCCACAATCAGTACCCCGTTCCGGCCTTCCCCCATATCCCCTGACTGCACCATTTTTAAGAGCCCTATCTACCTCTCTCTTGAAGGTTTGCACAGTACCTCCACCGCCCTCTGAGGCAGAGAATTCCATAGACACACAACTCTCTGTGTGAAAGAGTGTTTCCTCATCTCCGTTTTAAACGGCTTACGCCTTATTCTTAAACTGTGGCCCCTGGTTCTGGACTACACCAACATCGGGAACATGTTTCCTGCCTCTAGCGTGTGCAACCCCTTAATGATCTTATTTGTTTTAATAAGAATCCCTCTCATCCTTCTAAATTCCAGAGTGTACAAGCCCAGCCGCTCCATTCCCTGAACATTTGACGTCCGCCATCCCGGGATTTAACTTTTTGAACCTATGATGCACTCCATCAATAGCAAGAATGTCCTTCCTCAAATTTGGGGACCAAAACTGCACACAAAACTCCAGGTGTGGTCTCACTAGGGACCTGCACAACTGCAAATGGCCCTTTTTGCTCCTATATTCAACACCACTTGTTATGAAGGCCAACATGCCATTCGCTTTCTTCACTGCCTGCTGTACCTACATGGTTACTTCCAATAACTGATGAACACGGACCCCATCCCGTTGTACGTTCCCTTTTCCTAACTTGACACCATTTAGATAATAATCGTCCTTCCTATTTTTGCTATCAAAGTGGATAACCCCACATTTATCCACATTAAACTGCATCTGCCATGCACATGCCCTCTCACCCAACCTGTCCAAGTTACCCTGCATTCTCATTGCATCCTCCTCGCAGTTCACACTGCACCCCGGCTTTGTGTCAACTACAAATTTTCTAATGTTACTTGTAATCCCTTCTTCTGAATCATCTATATTACTAAAACTCTGATCTTGACCACTTCCTGGTTTTCTCTTTCATGATTTTAGAAAAAAAAACGCTGCCTCTTACGGCTGTGATTTTTGACCGTCATACTCAGAGTCCCCCAGCAGGACAAAAGTATTGTTTCCCATCGACGAAAAATAAAAGAGTTATTAATGTTTAAAAATGTTGAGATTCTCTCTGCTACCCCTGCTGATGGGAGGGGGAGGGACTATAAAACTCGTAAGTGTTGTGCCTCAGTCAGTCTCTGCAAGAAGGATGAAGCGAGAAAGACACGTCTCTCTGAGCTGTGAATAACACTGCCACCATGTCTTCTCAACTGTGTGTGTCCTAAATGTGGTTTGAAAATAAAAACGTGGTTGCTTTGAAATGGTGCACTGCAAATAGTTGTTGGTGGTGGTTGCTTTGATATGCTGCACTGCAAATGGATGTTGGTGGTGGTTGCTTTGAAATGCTGCACTGCAAATGGATGTTGGTGTTGGTTGCTTTGAAATGCTGCACTGCAAATGGATGTTGGTGTTGGGTGCTTTGAAATGCTGCACTGCAAATGGTTGTTGGTGGTGATGTGCTTGCTTTGAAATGCTGCACTGCAAATGGTTGTTGGTTGTGCTTGCTTTAAAATGCTGCACTGCAAATGGTTGTTTGTGTTGGTTCCTATGAAATGCTGCACTGCAAATGGTTGTTGGTGGTGTTTGCTTTGAAATGCTGCACTGCAAATGGTTGTTGAAGAAAATATGGAGTAAAATAGCAAAAGAGATTGGAAGCAATAATATGATATGACTATAGGCCTTTTCTTGTGCAAGTTTACAAAAGAAAATCTAAGTTAACATCTCAGCAACGTGTAGGAGTAAACGGGTCCGCTTCAGAATGGCAGCCAGTGGCGAGTGGAGTGCCGCAAGGCTCGGTGTTGGGGCCGCAACTGTTTACCATATATATTAAAGATTTGTAAAAGGGAATTAGGAGCAACATTATCAACACTAGCAACACTCGTGTGAACTGTGAAGAGGATGTTAGGAGGTTGCTTGGTGACCTGGACAGGTTGAGTGAGTGGGCAGATGCGTGCAGATGCAGTGTAATATAGATAAATGTGAGTTTATACACTTTGGCGGCATAAACAAGGGGCAGATTGTTATCTCAATGATGTTAGGTTAGGTAAGGGGGAGGTGCAGCGAGACCTGGACCCCCTTTTACAGCACTCACTGAAAGTTGGCGTTCAGGTACAGCAGGCAGTGAAGAAAGCTAATGGAATGTTGGCCTTAATAACAAGATGATTTTAATATAGCAGTAAAGAGGTTCTTCTGCTGCTTTATAGGGCTCTGGTGAGATCAAATCGGCACCAATTGTGTACAGTTTTAGTCTCCTAATTTGAGGAAGGACATCCTCGTGATTGAGGCAGTGCAACGTAGGTTAATGAGATTGATCCCTGGGATGGTGGGACTGTCATATGAGAACAGATTGAATAGACTAGGCTTGTATTCACTGGAGTTTAGAATGATGAGTGGGAATCTTATAGAAACATATAAAATTATAAAATAACTGACGCAAGAAAAATGTTCCCAATGGTGGGCGAATTCAGAATCAGGGGGCCAGAGACTTAGAATAAATGGGAAGCCAGTTAAGACTGAGGTGAGAAAAACATTTTCACCCAGAGAGTTGTGAATTCGTGGAATTCCCTGCCACATAGGGCAGTGGAGGTCAAGTCGCTGGATGGATTTAAGAGAGTTAGACAGAGCTCTGGACGCTAGCGAAATCAAGGGATATGGGGAGAAGGCAGGCACGGGTTATTGATTGGGGACGATCAGCCATGATCACAATGAATGGCGGTGCTGGCTCGAATGGCCTCCTCCTGCACCTATTTTCTATGTTTCTATGTTTCTATATTTATCATTCCGTGCTTTTGTCTTTGATGAAAAAAATAATTTCAAGAACATACAAACCATATATTTAGTATAATTATATAAGTAAGAAATTAAATAAATACCTTTCTCTTTTGCAATAAGTGATCTGGCTGTGAATAATATACTAAATATAAACGCCAGCCATGATTATGCGATATACCATGAACATCTAATTACATCTTATGCGATCCGACGTCAACATTGGTTTAATCAACTGAAGCCTAGCGTTAAAGCGTGCTTCTCTTGTTTTAACTGTGACAATTTGCGCTGTTAAAAAAACGGACATGTGTTTTGCAGATCTTAAATAATTCCGTTTGATATAAACAATCTGGGTAAACTATATTTTAGAATGCAGACAAAAATGCTGGAGAAACGCGATTGAGGCAGCATCTATGGAGCGAAGGAAATAGGCAAAGTTTCGGGCCGAAACCGTCCTCCAGACTGATGTGAGGGTGGCGGGGGCGGGTAGAAGAAAGGGAGAGGTGAAGCCAGTGGGCTGAGGGAGAGCTGCGAAGGGGAGGAGAAAGTAAGGACCACCTGAAATTAGAAAAGTCAATGTTCATACCGCTGGGGTGCAAACTGCCCAAGAGAAATTTGAGGTGCTGCTCTTCCAATTTACAGCGGTCCTCACTCAAGCCATGGAGGAGGCCTTGGACAGAAAGGTCGGGTTCGGAATGGAAGGGGGAGTTGAAGTGCTGAATCACCGGGAAGTCAGGTTGGTTATTGCGAACCAAGCGGAGGTGTTCGGCGAGCCTACGCTTGGTCTCAACGATGTAGAGCAGCTGACATCTAGAGCAGCGGATGCAATAGATGAGGTTGGGGGAGGTGCAGCTGAACTTCTGCCGCACCTGGAAAGACTGCGTGGGTCCTTAAATGGAGTCAAGGAGGTAGTTAACGCGAAAAGTGTAGCATTTCTTGCGGTTGCAGGGGAAAGTGCCCCAAGAGGGGGTGGTTCGGGTAGGAAGGGACGAATTGACCAGGGAGCTACGGGGGAAGCGGTCTCTGGAGAAATAAGATCCAGGGGAGAAGATGGGAAGATGTGGCGAGTGTTGGGATCACTTTGGAGGTGGCGAAAATGCGGAGGATTATTTGTTGTACCTGACGGCTGGTAGGGTAGAAGGTGAGGACTCTGCCCTTGTTACGAGTGGGGTATGGGGAGTGAGCGTGGAGTCACGGTGTATAGAAGAGACCCTGGTGACAGCCTCATCTATAGTTGAATGAGAATGAGAACAACTCCGATGCCCTCGTGTGGAACAGCTCATCCTGTGTGCAGATGCGGCGTAGACGGAGGAATTGGGAGTAGGGGAAGGAGTCCTTACAGGAAGCAGGGTGGTAAACAGCGTAGTCCAGATAGCCATGGGTGCCAGTGGGTTTATAGTGTATGTCTGCCAGGAGACAACCCCTTGCGATGGAGATAGTGAGGTCAAGAAATGGTAGGGAAATGTCGGAAATGGTCCAGGTGTATGAGTGCCGGATGGAAGTCAATGGTGAAATGGATGAAGTCAGTGAGTTGTGTGTGGGTGCAGGAGGTAGCACCAATGCAGTCGTCGATGTAGCGGAAGTAGAGTTCGGGAATAGGACCAATGTATGTCTCGAACAAGGATTGTTCGACGTACCCTAGAAAGAGGCAATCTTAGCTAGGGCCCATGCGCGTGCCCATAGCTACGACTTGTATTTGGGGGAAATGGGAAGAGTCAAACAAAAAGTTTTAATGGTAAGCATCAAGTTATCTAGGCGGAGGAGAGAATCAGTAGACGGGGATTCATTGCTTCTCCGGTCGGGGAAAAAAACGGAGGGCTTTGACACCATCCTGGTGGGGGGTGGAGGTTTAGAGTGACAGGGCATCCATGGTGAAGATGAGGGAATGTCGGACTAGAAAAATGAACTTCTGGAGTCGACGTATAGTGTGTGAAGTGTATTGAACACAGGTAGGGTAGGATTTAACCAGGGGGGATAGGATGGAGTCGAGGTATGTGGAAATAAGTTCGGTAGGATACGAACAGGCAGAAACAATGGGTATGCCAGGACAGTCAGGTTTGTGGATTTTAGGGAGAAGGTAAAACGGGCCGTGCGAGACTGGGGAACGATGAGGTTGGAGGTTTGGGAGGGCAGGGAGCCGGATTTGATGAAGTCAGTGATGGTGCTAGAGATATTGGCCTGGTGCTCGTCTGTGGGGTCATTGTCCAAGGATAAGTAGGAGGAGGTGTCTGAGAGTTGGCGCGTGGCCTCAGCCTTATAGAGATTATCGTGCCAGAATACCACGGCACCCACTTTTCGGCGGGTTTGACCACCCAGTCCTGGGTTGTTACACAGTAAGTGGAAGTTAACTGGAGCTGGAACCCATTAGGTACAAGAAGGAGGCGCAGGCAATTAACTGGAGCTGGAACATGGTTTAATAAAAAAATATATTTTAACATCGTTTAGAGAATGTAGAGAAAGACTCGACTGCATGTCATGTTTTAAGGCGTAATGAGCGGCATATTCAAAATGCATTTCATCTTCAAATCATTTTGTTTAGATATGTGGGCATATTAACGAAATATGGATCATAATGTTTGGAGTAAGACAAAATGTGACATTGCAAAGAGTAAATAACGATGTAATGGTTCTCTATCGCGGACTTAAAATACCCCATCTTCGGGTAATTATTGATAAGAATAAGTTAATTAGTTGTCAATGACCGAACCATATATGGCAATATTAAATGTGCAAGTGAGGGAGATACTATGAATTTGACCGAATTTCGTTAATTAATTTTTTGATAAACTCCCAATTTCGAAATATGATTTTATCATGAGTGGAGGAGTAAACATTTGGTAATACGGAATAAATAATGAAACACGTCCAAGTAATTGTCAGTTTTATGTTTGTATGCAACCAATGCCTCTGCTTAAAACTCTATTTGATATTCTTAAAATGGTAGGTTTATTTTTGACGTGCAAGTTAAAAGAATGGCTTCAATCATTTGCCCTTTCTTCTGTTGATATTGATGTTCACGCACATATCGTTCGCCATCCGAATTACATTGCTGAAAATATAGTGTGTTCATCTGCTCATGTGGTAAAAGGTACTTCTATTTCACTTTAGTTTTACACTGCTCCGCTTTTGGATGTGAAAGCTTTGAATATCGCAAACCTTTATCCCTGTAAATGGGGCACTAACTTTATCGGAATATGTGGAATTCATAATGCGCAGTAAATCATTTATGAAAATAAACGATTGAATGCCTGAATTCTTATCCTTGTGGGTGGCGAACGGGTGGAAAATAATAACAGATACATTAAAATTAATTAAATAACAGGGTCGAACCAATTCGTTTATGCTAAACATTAAAGTTCCTGATTCATCTTTATGGGGAATTAGATTACTGGATTCGCATATGTATTTCCGGAAATTCAATGGTCACACATCATATTCGCCATCATCCACTTGAATATTATAAAAAATATCGAATATTTGCATATGCTTATTTCTAAATTTAGTGTCGGCGGTAACATAAATAGATTCGATTGTTGTTAAGAATTAACTCTGTTTTAAAGTACCCCGTTATGTTCACAACATAAACTGCAACGCGTTACCGCCTTCTCTTACCTGTGTCCCGAAGTACCTTGTCGAGTTCTACAAAGTTAAAATGAAAATAAACCAAATTATGACTTCCAGAAAACCAATAAGCGAGAGGTTTCAGAAATCTCTCTGTTCAGTTACTACGTTACGATGGTGGTGTCTACATTTGAATTCAATTTGGCTCAGGGCCGTTTCTAGTCATCTAGTCATCTAGGCTTAATTGTTGTTTAACGCAATTTAACTTATTTAAGCATATTGTAATTATTGTCTTCAGGTCTACTTGCAAAAATTCCATGGTTCTGACGTTTACTTCATCAGTTCCTTCATTCATTTAAATACATTATGTTTTCTGCACACAAATTAGGTATTTGCTTTCGCAGACGCAATGTTATTCGATTCCCACGGCAATACATTATTAAACATTTCACGAATTACATTTAAAATATGGAATTTCAAAGAAGTGTTCAAACTGAAATGGCGGAAATAAAGTGATTGGGGGACGGATTTCCCAGACCCGTCATGTTGGCTACTTAAACACCGAAACCTTGTTGCACAATTAATTGCATATATATCTTCAAAAATAAAATTTCAACAAGAGGGATCCTAAAAATAACCGGATTCCTAATATTTTCTCTGAGATACCGTTCAATGTATGAGATCAGCCCACTGCAATTTAATAACGCCATAATAAAATCATCTGATCATTGTGTTCGAACCAAACAGAACAGCCCCTCACAGTCCGGGCAAGTAACATGGCTCAGTACAATGAATCGTAGTACATAACTATCTTCCAATGCGACTGAAAAATGGCAATACATTGAAAAACAAAGTAAAATGTATTCTGTGCCTTATATCGAACAGAAGCTTGTAAACTCTACAAGTGATCGCTATTCTCTGAGCCATGGTAACTAACGGTTCTATTTACTGCGAGCATAAAAAATATTTCACGCTCTTGGAAATGCCAAGATATTGTTTGAAACATGTGTTTTATGTCATAAATAACCCATCCGATTTCAATAATTCTAGCATTATTTGCCGAGATTAGAATCTACAAAATAAATTGCAATCGCCCTGGCTGAGATGTATGAATCATCATTAGACAAGGGTGAGCCGCTGAAAGACAGGAGTCCAGCCAATGTTAGCCTCTATTTGAAAAGTGTGGGAAGGAAAAGGCTGTGAAATATATATCAGTGAACCTAACATGTATGGCATGCATTGACTGTGGAGGAATCTGAGGGGGAATAAATATTGATATTTATATAGACGATGGCTAATTATTGATAGTAAACATGATTTTGTACAGGTTGCGTGCGTTTTTCGAATTTGACTGAGACTTTGAAGAAGCAACCAACATTTTGATGACGGCAAACTATAGACTTTGCTTCTATGGACTAGCAAATGCGGAGCGTTGCGTTTTTGGAATGCAAACTATGGCAGGAGTTTCACAGTGCATGCTATATCCATGTGGGGTGTCGTAGAGCAGATGATATGCGAATTCAGGCGGTTAGTTCATTGAAAGTGGCGTCAGATGTAAATATGGTGGTCAAAAAGTGTACCTTCATCGGCAAGGATAGAGATTGGGTTGTATGGTACAGATTTAGAAGGCGTTAGTGTGACCACATGTGTGTTCTGTTTTGGATACCCGGCAATGGGAATTATGTATTTTTGGAGGGAAGGGTTTAGCGACGATTTACGATGATAATGGCAGGGTTTGAGGGCCAGTGCTATAGGGAGAGATTGGACAGGCTATGACTTTATTCTTGAGAAGGCTAGAGAACGAGGGGTGATCTTAAAAAGGTGCACAAGATCATGATGGAAAAGATAGTGTGAATTCATAGTGTGATTTAGGCTGAGTGGGGGAAGAAATAACCGCATGATTAATGTGAGAGGGGTAAAGATTTAATAGTAACCCGCGATACACCTTTTTATACAGAATATGGTGGGTATACGGACGATTTACCACAGGTGGTTATTGAAGTAAGTACTATCACACACTTAGAAGGCATTACATGCATGTGGGACTAGCGCAGATGGGGGTTTATGTACGGCAGGGACAGAATAGTTCGCGGGGAATAGTTCCAAGCGGTATGTTTTTATAAATATGAATGTGTTCTTTCCACGATTATTTTTGCCCTCCATATTTCCAACTCACCGGGTTCTGGTTTAATTGTGTGATTATTTTTATACTGTCTTTGTATAAAGGCACCAAACTAGTTGGAGCTCCCGTCTCCTTGCGCAGTACCGATCAAGATATTTCAGTTGAGACTTCTTTATTTTCCCAGAGTTCTGTTCTACAAGCCATTTCTTCGACATCATTCTTCATCTTGCAAATGAACAATGTAAAGCAAGTAAAGTAAAGTATCCTTTGTTGTCATTCAGACATTTCAGTCTGAACGAAATTGTATACCTTGCAGTCATAACATAGAATAAAATAACAAAACAAAACAGAATAAAATAATTTAAAAAACACACACTTAACACAGTTTAACATCCACCATAGTGAGCCTACCAGGCACCTCCTCACTGTGATAGAAGGCAAAGTATGATCTGTTAATCTTGCACTCTTTATGCAGTAACTTCCTCAACTTTGCACATGTCTGCTTTCTGTTCTGGCGTTCTCCGCCTGAAAATGTAGTTGAAACCTTGCCAAGTGGTAAACACCGGAATTGTGGCGTAACACGCCATAAAAACACGAACACCAGCTTGGGATTCACCATTTCTAGTAATACTCCGTATTTTTCTTTGCCGAGCAAACAGAATACAGTCAGGTGGCCGAGTTTCGAGAAAACACCTGGGTTACTTCTCTATTGTTTCCGAAATATCTAATAGATGTAGACATTTGACATTCCTTGGCTTTATTAATTTCTACTCGGTAAAAACGTATCTATTTGGTGCAAATGCCTCAAACAATGACACGGATGACAAATGATTAAACAAACGTAGCAATGAATCAGAACGGTTCTATCAGTTTATATTTTTTACTCAATACACCATTTCTGAATTAATGTTTTACCTGGGTCGTGTGCAATCTTTCTTTCTCCTGCGTTTCATTGAAACATTAGCACAAGTGTATA
This sequence comes from Leucoraja erinaceus, assembly GCF_028641065.1. Taxonomy (NCBI): domain Eukaryota; kingdom Metazoa; phylum Chordata; class Chondrichthyes; order Rajiformes; family Rajidae; genus Leucoraja; species Leucoraja erinaceus. The sequence goes on along the minus strand of NC_073400.1, from coordinate 21,269,692 downwards.
TTTACGAGCACATGTCAAAAAAAAAAGCTCATGTTTCTTGTTGAGCATTAATGGCTCGGCTTTCCGTTTCAAGCACGTAAACACCTTAATATTTAACATAGTTGCAAATTACCATTGACAGTAGAATATTAAACTTATTTGGATCTCCTTCCATGTAGCTTCCAGTCGTCCAGAACTCAATATATCACATGGCATAACATTTGTTCACATCGGGATTGATGCATTTTGTCCGTGCTTGCATGATCGAAATTATTATGACAATGCGTTACCTTCACAAATTGGGTACCGTATATTATCACTTTTTATTTCTATAGCACATTTAAAAAAACAACTCTCGTTGGCCAAAGCGCTTTACATTGGTGGAGGTACTAACGTTATACAATATTGGTTCATAGATTAAGTACATACATAAATACATACATATAGCCCTCCCTCAGAGGACGTCAACAAAGGCTTGAGAGTAAAGATGTTTTAAGTCTCGACTTAAAGGAGTCGTTGGAGGAGACAGTTCTGATGGGAAGAGGGATGCTCTTCCACAGTATAGGTGCAGCAACCGCAAAGGCGCGGTCGCCCCTGAGCTTATGCCCAGATCGCGGGATGTTCAGTAACCCAAGTCGACCGGTCTGAGGGACCTGGAGGTGGTGTGGTGGAAAAGCAGACTTTTGATGTAGTTGCGGGCAAGCCCGTCAAGGGCTTTGTAGACATAAAGAAGGATCTTGAAATTTATTCGGAACCGCGCAGGGAGCCAGTGGAGAGAGACCAGAATCGGGGTGATTTGTTTCCTTGTTCGGGTGCCCGTCAGGAGTTTTGGACAAGTTGCAGGCGGGACAGGGAAGATTGGCTGGTGCCAGTGTAAATGGAGTTGCAGTAATCGAGGCGCGAGGAGATACAGGTGTGGATGATCTTTTCGAGGTCATCAAACTGGAGGAATTGTTTTATTTTAGCTATCGTCCGAAGCTGGAAGAAGCTAGCTTTTACCACGGCATTGGCTTGTTTGTCAAATTTCAATGCTGAGCCAAATATCACGCCAATATTTTTGACGTGAGGTTTGAGTAAAGGGGTAAGGCATCCAAGGCTGCCTACTATCATTTTGATTGAGTCCGAGGGGCAGAGAAGGATGGCCTCAGACTTACTCTCGTTTAGTTGGAGGAAGGTCTGGGCCATCCAACACTTTATATCCTCGAAGCAGTGGATAAGGCTAAGTAGATTTGAGCGGTTTTGGGCTTCGAGGGGGGGGGTGGGGGGGGGGGGGGGGGGGGGGGGGGGGGGGGGGGGGGGGGGGGGGGGGGGGGGGGGGGGGGGGGGGGGGGGGGGGGGGGGGGGGGGGGGGGGTAAAGTTGTGTATCGTCTGCATAGCAATGGAATGAAATGCCGTGCCTTTGAATGACTTAGCCCAAGTGAAATCAAGCCTAGTCTTTTCAATCTTTCCTCATATGACAGTCCCACCATCCCAAGGATCAATCTCGTGCTCCACCTGACCGGGTAACTGTTGTAACAATGGAACGGCTCTTGGTGGACAATGAGCAAAAACTCCGTCGGCTATAAGATTTGTTTGTGTATAGGGAAGGCTGCGCCGCACAGAGAGGTACTAAATTGTATTATGGCAAATGACAACGTTTTTATGTAGGATGCTAGGAGGATACGTATGCTCAGGAGGATACAACTGATAACAAGTTGTTTTCGGTGCATCAACTTCTCATTATATGGTAATTGATTATCAGGCAGTTGATCGAAGTTTGGTACCAACATCCTGCTGTAAGGAGAATTAGTCAAGATGATAAAGTAAGGAAACTATGGATGTCCAAAAAGTTTTGAAATTGTGTCAAAAATGAAAAGGAAGCTCGATCACATGTTAAGGGGATGGAATCAGACATGGCCTTTGGAGAATAAAACGCAGGAAGGAAAACGTTCAAGCTGGCGATTAGGAAGCCTAAAGGGGGACGCGTGAAACGGCCTTTAAGAGCTATATTCATCAACTCTCAACGTTTTTCTTATCAAATACATTAAATTAAGAGGGTAACAAGGGAGACGTTAGGGCTACCCACGACTACAGGAGGGACTTTGTGTTTGTTGTCAAGGGACATAGTCGAGGTACTAAATCGGAACATTGCATGTGCTTTCATCAAGCAGATGCGCATGGGGGACAGTGAGATGAGCGTGGAGAATATTAATATGCAAGGCCTGTATCCGATTAAGAAGAAGGAGCTGTTTCGGATCTTGAGGATCATTAAGGTTAGTAAATCCATAGGGCACGTGGATCCATCCCAGGTTATAGAAAGATTATGCGAGCAGAATGCTGGATCCATTACGAAGATAAGTTTGTCTGGTCTAACTACAGGTAAGGTGACGCAAGACTGCAGAGTAGATAGTCCTATGTTTCTGCATTGAACTAGGGAATTATAAGGAGATGAACCTCACGTCTGTGGTAGGAAAGCTGACGGAAAAGATTATTCCGGAAAAGATTTACTCCATATCGGAAGATAATTAATTACTTCGGAATAGTCACCCCGGTTTTGTACACGGCAGGCGGCAACTCACTTACTTGATCGAATCATTTTAGGAGTTGACGAAGATGACGTTGACTCCGTGGATTTAAGTGATGCGGTTGATAATGTGGCAGATGGTAGGCTGGACCAGAACATTACAATGCAGAGATTAACAGTGATTTAGTCGAATGGATTTGGAACTGTCTTTCTCATAAAGGACTGGGGGTTGTGGCGGAACATTCGGTCTTGAAGTCTCTGACGAGTGAACGTTTGCAGGGATCTGTTCCGGGACATATGTGGGTTGTGATGTAGATGCCATACATGTTAATATATTACTCCAACCGGAGGAAATCAGAATGATGGACAAAGGTATGTGGACTAATCTAAGATGCAGATTGGGTTCCTTTTCTCATATTTTTGTGAAGTTTGCATTATTCTCACTAATACTTTTTTGAATTGCGAATCAAGTGTCTAGTAAAACGTTTTTTTTTATTTGCTTGGAATGTAGTTTGCAGCTAATCAGTAAATACGTAGAATTTGCACGATCAAACAAACCAGAAAACGAATGAACGAATAAACTTCATGGCCACGCGAAAAATGCAGTCAACCTCAATAGCCAATTGTACATTTCGTTATTATTAATTGTTCTTCTCGATATGCTAAATTGGGTTATGCAAACGTCATAATTTCATCATTTTCAGAAACCCTGTTAGATATCAAAGATTATCCCAATTAAGTATTATTTATCTTCGTCTCTTAATAAATCTGGATTAATTTCTAATTTTATTATCAAATACATGTTTTGTCATATAAATATGAATCATTCACATCCACTATTTTACCCATGCATTGACCTCATGAAATTGTCAGTTTAGTTTCCATTGCTCGGCTCTTCAAACAGTTGACCCAAAATCCCCTCGGTCAACTTTGCTGCACTTCGCAAACGACTCTTGATTACCTTTGATTTCCCCGCAGTCAATATATTGAGATTATCTGTCCCATATTTGTTCTTATCTGAGGAAGCTCTTATGGTTCTTTGCTCAACTAGAACAACTTATTCCACATCCCTGATTAAGTCACCATTAGCGGTTCTCAGACCAGGGCATCTTGTTCTGAACACGCTGTTATCAAGAAACACCACCATTCAGCTTTTATCCAGAATAACACAATCTATAATCTGTAATAATGTTGCTTTATTTAATTATTGATTGACCTAACTGTCATAGTCACAACCGCTTAAATACTCCTCGATGGACAAACACCTCTTATCACGCCCGTTATTGGATGCGCAATAAGGTTTCTTTCAAAACTAAATAGCGTAAACAGACAAACCTTCACGTTTACATTTCTCTTGAAGTTCTAAAGATGGAGTCAGTAAAGCGGAACTACGTTAATTATCTCGGTATGCTTCCTTAATATCTTTCGAATGCGATGTGGCATGGCATTCAATCATCAGCTCCTACCTTTCTGGCACTGTCGCAGTTTTTGTTCTGTTAAAATATACATTGTTAGTCAAGAATGGGGGTGGAGTGGAAGTTGAACGAAGGTGATTCGCCACATGAACGTTTTGAACACGATTCGATTTAAATAGCCCGGAGCAGTTTAGTTGTCCAAAACACAGATGTCCAAATACTAACTGTGCCCACATTCTCGATTTACAATATTCGGTAACGCCAATTGATGCAGTTGTTTTAATAATACGAACGCGATAACATGCGGATTGTACCTGACTAAATGTCATCTGCGAAATGTGAGTCATTGTCAAATACAATTAGGTTAAAGAACGTCACAAAGGCCCAGTACTTACGCGGAGCTCGGAGAAGCAGCAATCAAACAGAAGCAGGGATAATAGATTAGTGGCTAAAACACGTGGGAAAGGTGATTCAGAAGGAAAAAAAAACAATTTTAAACTGAGGAATTTGATTTGTAAATTGGCAAATTAGGCAATTTATCAGCCAATATAAGCAAGGCTGCTCCAGGGAAGCGGTAGTTTGGAAGCGGCCTTGGGAGGGAAGTGCTTGAGAGCAAAGTGTGAGTCTTTGGCTCGAGAGTCATAGGGGAACACAGAAAGTCATACACAAAAAGCTGGAGGGGACGGGACGCGGTGAACACATGAGGGATAAGATGAGCAGTGTGATTCTTGCATGATGTGGGAGGCCAGGGACACGGATGGAGCCTCTGTATGCTACAACTGTGGAAAGTATATCCAGGTTCAGCTCCTGAAGGACCGTGTCGGGGCAGGCCCACAGTGATGTGGTCACGCCAAGGCTACGGGAAGAACAAAGGTGTGTGACTGAGAGAAAGTGTGGTAACCTTGGAGTGCAGGAGATCCAGGTGGTTGTTGCTAATGAAAACAGGTACGCCCTCTTGGGAACTGTCCAGAGAGACTGACGGCTTGCACAGCTATAGTGGTGGGTGACTCCATTGTCCGAGGAGCGGACTGGATATTCTGTGGCGGCAGGCGAGGCGCGTGGATGGTCTGTTGCATCCCTGGTGCCAGGGTTCAATATGTCACGAACTGAATTGAGAACATCCTCGAGAGGGAAGGTGAACAGCCGGCAGTAGTTGTGCCCGTGCGCACAATCGACGTTCGGAAGAACGTAAGTTCAGAGAGTTAGGAAGAAGACTGAAAAGCAGGACTTCTAGGGTGTTTATCTCTGGATTGCTTCCAGTACGTCGTGCTAGTGAGGACAGGAACAGGCAGATAGGGGATCTGAATGTGTGACTGAGGGGTTGCTGCAGGGAGCAAGGACTCAGATTTATAGACCACTGGAATGACTTCTGGGGTAGGGATGACCTGGTTGAACTGTACAAAAGGGAGGGGTTACACCTTAACTGGAGGCTGACCGACGTTCTGGCAGGCAGGTTTGCTACACGGGAGGGGGAGGGGGGGGGTTGACAAATTGGGAGTCAAAATATGTAGTTGAAGGGGATGTGAGCACATGAAACGTTACAAAAGACTGCCAAACAAATGGGAAGGAAAGTTCAAGAAGGGATAAGAGAGTAATGTCAGGGTCATTTGCGAGCGGTGCGAGAGGGGAGGTGAATACCGTGGTCAAAGTGTTGTATATGAATGCGAAATAAAGTGGACGAGTTTCAGGCTCAGTTAGTAATTGGCAAGCATGAAGATGTGCGTATTACAGACATGTCTGCAAGAGGGCCTTGGCTGGGTACTGAATATTCAATGGTCTGCCTCCTATCGAAAATACAGAAAGGTGGGCAGAGGGGGTGGGGTAACTTTTTGGTGAAGAATTAAATACAGTCCCTTGCAAGGAGTGACATTGAAACAGGAGATCTGGAGTCAGTATGGAAATAACTAAGGAATTGTAATGTTAAAAAGACCCCTATGGAACATATCGACAGGCCCCAAACAGTAGTATGAATATCGGGTACAAATTGAATCAGGTGTTAACTTTGGCATATAGTAAAGATAATGCTACTGTTGTTATGGCAGATTTGAACATGCAGGTTGACTGGGAAAAAGAGGTTGGTACTGGAACTCAAGAAAGGGAGTTTGAGGAAAATCTTCTTGATGTAGTCTTAGAGCAGCTTGTATTGGAGCCAACCAGGGAGACGGCAATTCTGGATTTACTGTTATATAATCAACCAGGTTAACGCTGATCAACTGAAATTTAGCATGACATTTGACAAAGAACGCGTAATAGGTCAATCACCAAAGTTACACCGCATTGAACACGATGTGATCTAGTTAATTTATTTCATAATGACCTTGGCGAAAGGGGTCAAGTGTAAGTTGTAAACGGTTATTTTCCTGACACTGTGCTGGGGTTGCTACTGTGTCTCATATGCATTGACGACGGGTGGCAATGTAGTTACATTGTTAATTAATTTGCAGATGAGTGCAAATATTTCCCTGTTGTACATGTCTGTGATTTTATCAATGGACCTTCACAAATCAGTTGAGTGGTTGCATCATTACTGGCCAGGAGAACATCGCGTGGATTGTTAATGACTACGCATAATTAACAGAATACCAGTGATTGAGTGCCAGGCTGTAGACTTTTTGTACGGTATTTTATCTTCTGCATTGCTATTACGTTCCTTCTTTGCTTCAAAATTATTATTTTATTTTCAATTACTTAATTGACATTCTTACCTGTATATCTTAGTTTGCTTTCCAATGCGTCCATTCCTGGAAAAAAACCCCAAAAAGACGAGTATCACATTTGCTGCTTCTAAATAATAGCGTGACTGTAGTTCTATTTTGTCATGACTGGTTGAACCAATGATTCAGAATAATGTTACAATTACCCTCGGGCGGAATTACAATACCAAACAGAACCGACCACTCACAAAGACAAGAATATTTAGTGAAAGACGGTTATCTCGGGCGGATTTAGCCCATGATGTGCATTTCTCCACTTAGTATTACGATGAAACTGACAATGAATTATATCTGAATGCCAGATCATATTAACTAATTATCGATATTTGAGCCATTCTCTTAACGTCAACAAGCCAAAGGAGATAGTGATATACTTCGGTTAGCGAAGCAGTATACAAACCAAGGAAGGGATTGACAGCATCGAATGAAAGATAGTTTGAAAGATTCACACTTCCAGGAGTAAATATTTATAGCAGCATGTGCTGGACCACCCATTTCAAAGCAATGAGCAAGAAAGCACACTGACGCATCTACCTCTTTGGACGGCTTAGCATGTTTGGCAACAACTCTCATCAACTTCTGCAGATGCGCCGAGAAAGTATTTCACTGGGATATATCACAACCCAGTTTTGGAAAACCTCCATCAAAGAGCACAAGAAAATGCGGAGAATTATGAACGCAGCCCAGCCCATCACACAAACAAATCCCCTTTCCATTGAATCCATAGACACTTCATGCTACGTCAACGAGAACACGAGCCTCACCCGGGTCACTCCCTCTTCTCCCCACTACGATCAGACAACAGGTAAAGTAGTGTGAAAACGCGCACCTCCAGGTTACCAGTTATTATTAAGTAACTGAATTATTAAGTAAATATTCAAGATGGCCGCGTCGTTGTGTTTGGTTGCACGTCGTCTCCCGTCCAGAAAAAGCCCCGGAGGAAGCAACCTCAACCGTCCGTACGGCCTGCAGTCAATCGTGGCCTACGGACGCCAAACACTCCTGGACATCCGAGCCTCTGTCGTCGAGGTATTCATCCGAGGCCCCCGCCAAGGCCACGGGCAAAGCCCCGGACAAATCCCCGGCCAATGGCTTTCCCTACCGTTAGGTCCTCGCTCGGCTCCCGGTGGCTGTACGGGCTCCGCGCCGAGCCAGGTGGCGGAGTAAACGCGCGGGCGCCCTGGATAGTTTGAAGACTTTCGCCCGCGCCCGTTCAACATCATCTTACCTCGCCCAGCGCTTTGAAGACGGATCTTGTCGGCCCTACCGCTCCGTCCATCGTCGGCCCCTCAAGCTCAGGTATGATTCACTCCGGTCGATCTTTCCGGTCCCCGGACTGTCGGTCCGCGGGCTCCCAGCCAGGCCATGTGTGAAACGCAGCGACTTGGTTTCCCTAAACCTCCTCCCGCTGGCGTGGAAGCCGCTACCGGACCACAATTCGATTGGAAGTTCATGTCCTGTGGTGTTGCACACTTGTTAAACTTATTCCAATTCATCTTGTACCTGTACATTGTGGATGCCTCGATTTTAATCGTGTACTGAATTGTCATTGACTGGGTATCAAGCAATAAAAGCTTTTAACTGCACCTTGAAACATGTGACAATAAAATAATGTTTGAACTTCTGGTCTATATTGTCATGCTCATGTTGTATATAAATCGGGGGTTTTACGGCACTATCCACTAGACCTCTTTCCTGAGGCGATAGCGTTTTAAATGTTGTTAATAGTTTGAATGACGTTTCTAATTGCATGGATTCTAAATTGTATCTAATGCAGTGGTGATTCACAGCTAATTTCTGTGACATTATATTATTATCTCAGTCCAACAAATGTCCTTGCACGCTTTGCACACAATGCCCTCTGTTCTTCCAATACTTTCGTTACACGAGCTTGATCCGGCGTCACATATTTCTCTTTATACTTTATTCACGAAATAACCTCCAAAAAAACCCATACACATTTTGAAAGCGAAGTTCAATGTAAACCATCAGCCCTATCATTTCCTGATGATGTCGGTCTCTCCCCGGTTTTATACAGATCTATTAGATCTTCTCTCAGCCTGCAAACATCCAGGACAAATAATCAAAATTTGTCCAAAGTCTGCTTAAAACGTATACCCTGTAATGTGGGGTTTCCAAAGTCTTCACGTCCTTCCTGCAAAATCGTGACCAGAAGGGCGCAAAATACTCCAAATGCAGCCTAACGAAATTCCAATCAATTCCAAAATATCGTGCCATTCCCGCTCTGATGTTTGTGGCGATGGCAGGACGCTTGTAATATGTTTTTACTTTGTTACATCACAGCGTAAAGTCTACCAGTAAGTGTGCAATCTGTTGCTCATAATTTGTTTTCATCCATCCATTCCAATCACGCAAAATTAGTTTAAATCTTTATTGCAATACGCGTACCGCTTGTTCAGCAATTATATTATATGTAACTGAACGATACTGAGTTACAAATATCAACTGTGTGGAACATCAGGAATCATTTTATTTCGGATATCATATAAGTATTTACATTCCGAAGAATGCCTATTGGAAAATGCATATATGCATAGATGCGGCTGGACCTTTTGCTATAGCAATTTAAGAGTTTCTCAAGGTCCCAGCGAGTGCAGTTCCTTGGATCTCTCCTATCTTCTAACACTTTGACAAAGCTCTTTTTATCAGTATTTAAAATCTTCCCCAGCTTCAATCGATATTGAACGTTAATTCATTTTTTAATTATTTTGATGCCACAATAAATTTATCGGACTTTAATAATCAAATTTGACATGTTTTATATTCACTTTTTTTTTTTTTTACCATTTCTAACTTGTGAGAATCTTTTATTTTGCCGGATCATTTTATTTTCTCTCCTTTCTCTCCAATAATATTGGCTGGTTTTACTTTAAGCTTATCATAAATCACTTATGCAGTCTTATGTAAATGGAGGCAGACATTCTGTTATATTTCTGCATCATATATATCTCCGCGCAATCTCAGTATTCCATTGCTTTGGGAATGTTCATGGAAATGCCCATGTAACCTTCATCATCCTTAAAACGTACTTAACTACCATGAATAATGAAGCCCTAAATATCACACGATGCAATCTCACATACTCACCACTTGTTTTCGGGTTGTATTGTTCCAAAATGCAATGGGCTGCTCTTACTTTGAAGACAAACTAACACTATGTTGGTCTTGTTCTATTTAAAGACTCTTGTTACATAAACTGACATTTGTGGCCGACTTATCATTTGTAGGATGACATTGTGTGATTGTACACAGTCTGCCGCTTGTTGCAATTTAGAGCAGATTGTTTTTGTTTTCCCTGAGTGGGATGGACGTAGACCAGTAATAAGTTCAATATCGACGACGTATAAAATCAAGATTCAATATTGTGATGAAGAACCAAGAACTATAATATGGCTGTCCATAGCCGTGAATTGTTGAAGGGGGAGGGGAACGTGGATTATATTGAGTGCATTTCCGAGTGGATTTTCAGAAATGCGTATCATCGGTGGTTGCAATACGTGACATCTGATATAAAATATGCATGTTATGAAGCTCTTAAATCATTAATTCATGAGTGGAGAGGTTGCAGCACAACCCTTACGGGAAATAACTGCAGTGCAACGATTGCGGCTGCGTTGGAGCAAGAAGACAAAACATATAAAGCATTGTGTTTTTTTCTGTAAGTTGTTTGATAAATACAGTGGATGATATACTGTTGGAAGCATACCAAAGTACTAAAAAGAAAAGGAAGGAATTAACCGGTCAATACATTTTCTGTCACGGTGTTCTATAACTTACCGGATGGTAGGTGTAAAATCTGGACGCCTCTGCATTTTGCTTTCAAAGATATTGTGAAAAACCTGCTGTGCTGCACGAGCAGCAACCGAGGCTATGTGTTCGTTTCATATCCAAAACCTATCATGCCGCATTCTACAACAATTAATCAGCATTGCTTGTCTGGCTGTGCCAACATTATTTACACAGTTTAGCGGCACGGATCGTAGTTTAATAATATTTAGCCTATATGTGCAATGGAGTCTCCTGCGAAACACTTAGCCGGACCATAATGTTGGAGAATAAAGGACAACAAAAAATGTTGTTTATAATTCTAATTGGAATCAGTGAGAATGCCCACGATGCTTTAACGAGTAAAAGTAAGATGTCAGACAGAAAAATGGGTGGCCATCAAGATTTTGATCAAAATCTTGGTCAGATAAATGTACATAACATCTTAAAGTAGTGAAAATGTTGGGAAAATCAGAGTTTAGTAAAAGATAACTAAAGGTAGAAACAATATGGTGCATGTGGAAAACAACTAGAGAGAACAAAAAATGCCAATGCGAGTATCAAAACGCATACCTTTGAGAATGGTTCAGGGAGAGTGCATGTGGTTACCATTAGCAACAGAAAATTAAAAGCCGAAATAGCGCATGTGCGCATGGATAGGTAAACATGCAGCTGGGATACGTTCACAACTGTTCATGTTTTATAGCTTTGAGATAATTAACACGATTGTGAACCCGAATAATCTGTGATCCAAACGGGAGTAGATTTAATATTCCGTTTTTTGTAAATATTAAATTAGATTATCGTCCGTTCGAAGGACATAATGTTTTAGCAAGTGGAAACATCGCATTCCCATTCTTGGCCCCGAATGACATTGCATTACAGGGGCATGGCACCATCTCCAGCATCATTACATTTTAATTTTCTCTTACATATATAGTTCATTATTATAAATATTAAAGGATAAAATAATGAAGAAGTAACGTACCTCAAGATGTTATAGAACAACAAAAACGTTGCCGGGCGAAAAACGTCGACCATGCAGTATTTGTGAGGTATTGTCGAGGTTTCTTGTAGTGTTAAAATGTCTATATCTATACACATGTCTAAATCTATATACATGTATATAGATTATATCTATATCTATCTAAATGTCTAAATCTATACACATGTCGCGAAGGGGTAAATTGGGAACTGGAAAGCAATGGATGTATTTGAGTGACGAGAGATTCGTGGGGAGATGGAGGTAAATGGGGAGGGATGGTCGATGTAAACAGCAGAAGCTTGGCCGTGGTTAATGAATACAACGACGAATAGCTACAGGGTACGGTAACAAGAAGAAAGTAAGCGATTTGGGATACAAGGTAAGGAAAGGAACAGGTGGTGTTTACCTGAGACTTCTCGATCGTATTCGGTGCTTTCGATGTGCCCTGCTTTATATCGGCAAGTCAGAGAACAGTCTGGGCGATCACCTTGCTGAGCAAATACGCTCTCTCCGCAAAAGCCACGAGGAGCCATCGGTTGCAAACCATATCAACTCCCCAACCCATCTCCATTCCAAATCCTCTCTTCTCGATCTGCTATACTGCATGGCTGAGGCCAACCACCATGTACAGGAACAAAACATTTTGTTCCGCATGCGTGAGCATATCAAAATATATAGGAACGTTTAATTGGTTAATTTCAGTGAAGCCGCACCATTCCCCTGGTCTGTGTCACTATCTGTACACTTCATTACACCATCTGGTTAAAATATCCATCCTCTACTCCGCACCTAAATCTGGATATCGCTTCACAACTTTTCCCTCAACATTCCTCTCAAATTTATAGATTAGCTGTCTTAGAAACATAGAAGCATAGAAAATAGCTGCAGGAGGAGGACATTCGGCCCTTCAAGTCAGCACCGCCATTCATTGTGATCATGGCTGATCGTCCCCAATCAATAACCCGTGTCTGCCTTCTCCCCACATCCCTTGATTGCTACAGCTCTATCTAACTATCTCTTAAATCCATTCAGTGAATTGTCCTCCACTTCCCTCTGTGGCAGGGAATTCCACAAATTCAGAACTCACTGGATGAAAACGTTTTTTCTCACCTCAGTCTTAAATTGCCTCTCCTTTATTCAAATAATGTGGCCTTTGGTTCTGGACTATCAAGTCCAATAGTTAGAAGTTAGAGATTGCTACACTGTATGAAACAGTAAGCATTACTCATACTTCTCTGCTGGGGGAAATACTATAAAATATAATGTGCAACCATAGTGCACTGAATAACAGTGCAGAGCATTGCGGAATATTTTTTGACGCCAGATGCATACAAGTTGTCGAAATAACACAACCCAGAGGCTCGGGATACATGCGTTATTTTAGATAGGCAATCTGATGTTCGTGGGGCTCCAGGGCAATATATTGCAAGGTTATCAACGTTTACAAGTATTAACAACGTTGAGTAAAGGGCAAAATGCTGCTGCTATCATTGATATCATTCGCGTGTTTTGGAAGGGCACATATAACATTTATTATGACATACGTAGTTCAATTGAAGAGAACAAAGTAATTTTTACTGTGAATATATAGAATCAGAATCAGATTCAGAACCAGATTTTATTCGCCAAGTATGTTTTGCAACATATGAGGAATTTCACTGGTCATCTTTCAGTGATACAATTAAAAGCAACAGACTCAAATACACATTTTAACGCGAACATCCACCACAACTCCTACATATTCCTCGCTGTGATGGGAGCCGAAATAAAGTTCAAGTCCGTCCCTTCTGTTCATCATTGGTCGAGGGCCTCGAGCCCCCTTTAACGGGATGACCTTGACTCCCGTAGCCGGTGGCGTTTGGACCCTCCTCGTCGAGCTCCCGCATTGGGGGGTTGTCAACTCCCCTCACCGGGCGATCAAATCTCGCGTCGGGGCTGGTCGAACCTTCCGCGGCGTTGGAGCCCCCGACTTGCCTCTCCCAAGACTGCGAGCCCTTGATGGTAAGTTCGCAGGCCGCAGTGGGAGCGATCCCAGGCAAGGAATCCGCTCCGATGTTAAGTCTCAGACAGTCTGAAGCGGCTTCCAGCTCCAGCGATGGTAGGCCGCAGAGCCCGGAGAATGTGATCCGATGAATGATCACATCTCCGGGAAGGTTACAACCTGAAAAATATTTTTCCCCCGATCCCCCCCCCCCCCCCCCTCACATGAAACATACCGAAGTACATTAAATCAAACGTTTAACAAACACAAAAAATAACGAAAATATGAAAAACGCGAACAGACTGCCGGCAGGGCTGGCCATCTCCCCGGCGCCCCTGTGGAATATACAAGGAATGTACCTAGACATTAAGACAGGAGAATAATACATTTAAACTGGAATAATAGAAACAAAATGTTGCTGTGAAAAGGAACCTCCGAATTCTGTCAGAGAAAATAAATGCATTTATTCAGCTACTGCAGCGATTCACTTAGGAAGATGGATAGAATATTGAAATTCATGGCAATAGGCGTGACGTCTAATAGTCAGTAAGCTTGTTGCGGTAATTGTGTTTGAATGTCCACAGTAGAATTTGCTAGCATACTTACAGAATAATATTCTTGGATCGGAGGATATTTATCAAAATATTTATTCGATTAATTTCAACATGAATTAGTGGGCGCATGACAAACATGATGTTTTCATAGTTAATGGAAATTAGGATAAGCAAAGGTGATTGAAGCTAAGTAAAAGTTTCCGTAGTAATTGAATTGTCGTATGCAGGATCGTTGTAACACTGTGGATTACTTGGAAGAAAGGAACACGATTTACTGTATATAGCTGCAGATTGTGTTTGTGAAGCGAATGGTGAGTACCTGGAATCTTTTCAATTATCCACTTTACATGGTTCTGGAGGTGGAGAAATTGATCATGTTCATGATAACGATTAATAAAAATCTAAACTACAAAGAACAAGGGATATGGTGAAGAGTGGAAGCGGTTGAGGTAAGTAAAAAAGATGCAGGCTCAAGGGTTATGCATGTGCCTATTCCTTGTGTGACACTTCTACTGATGATTCGATACATATCCGGATGTCAATGAAAGTTTCCTTGGAAAGGTGAATCAATGTGCGATTGGTATTTTTCTGCGTAAGGTAGTATTAACAGTGGAAACAGGATTGAAATTTTTCAAAATCAATAACGAATGAGAGGAATGATCACATCATAAAGAAGGAAATGCTGTACTATTATCCTTATTACAAATGAGAGCAATACGCATTCTAAATTCTGGGAGCAATCAGACGTGCAAACATAAATTAAAATTTAAACGCGTTGATACACATTCATGTATTTTTCGTAATTAAAATACTTTGCTAACTTTATGAAAGATGGATAACAGTGTATGAATGTTTTCGTATGAACTTGGTATGATGAAGCATGTTTATGCGCTAATGGTAGTTAATACAGACTGGGCCAATGAATCATTGTTGGAGCAAAACAGAGTTCGTAGTAAAACCCAGCGCAGAAGATAAAATTGTGAAAATGAATGAAAGTTAATAATTTATTGTATGGTCATCAGGAGTAATCGTAGTCCCTCAGTATTCGCGGATCTTGGTTTGAATGCTGTTGAATAATTTCACACAGGTTGTGGGTGTGTTGCGATACCTCCATGGAACCTATCATTCTAATAGGTAATATTTGCATTCTAATAGGGCTGGCATAACGTCTAAATTTCTTTGGAATTTTTTGCGTGATATTGCACAGCAAAACAAGTATGTGAATTATATAATGGTGTAAGGGAGAGTTTGTATGCTAAATAAAATCATTGTCCTCAGTTAGACCCAAAATTGTCACGGTGGCGCATTAAAAAACAAATCTGCAGGAGAAAAATATATTTGATTTATAACTGCATTATATTTATAAGTGTGTCATTGAATACAATGTCACGTGAAATTAATGCATACCAGTTAATATATTTGTAAAAGGGAAATATGATTGATGATAAAACTTCAATACATCTTTTCAGAAAGGAAATGTTATGTGCAGAGATACGTTTCTGTCACCACGACTGACGGCGTAACAATAGGCCATTTGTTTTATTTCCTTAAACAAACCATAAGGTATGCACCGATACATAAACGAAAGCACTCTTTCTAAGCATTTATATGAGCATCAATACATCGTTAGCTATTTTATCTATTTATCTGAATATATATTGATAGTTATATAGGTCTATATATTTTCAATATGTGTGTGTGTGTGTAAACACTCGCACACGAAAACACAAACACAGACACACATATAAGTCTGTATATATATATATATATATATATATACGTGTGTGTGCATATATGTTTAAACATTGATTACACTTACTACATTGATTTTGATGTATTCGGTTCCTTACTTCACTTTCATTCCGGTTAATTCTGTTAAATTATATCTTTACTTCATGGACATTTTTACCAACCACTCGTATCTTTAGACAATAGAAAAGCCTGGCCCTTTTCTGGAGTGAATGTTTGGTAGTTAATTTTTTTTGCAACTGTGTACCCGTTAGCTATTCGTGACAGTTTAAAAAACAATATTGTAAATCTCGCGAACACGGGCGATATTACATTGTTATATTGTTCTTGCACGGGTTAAGGTGCTTGAACGTTATTTTTGCTTGCGCTGAGATGAACGATAACGTATGTGTGAACTCATTAATTTACAAAAAACATGTACAATGACTGATCCCATTCAGCGACGCAGTTCTATGTTAATTTCACACATTTACTGACATAACCACCACATCGAATTTATGTTCAAATGCACACTGGAAAATCAAAAAAAAAAGCAGCTATCTCTTATTTGCGTTTCAACAAAAAATAAAGCCCAGTTTCCTATTCCGTTTGTCAACGTGACTATGTGGCTACTTAGAGGATTGAACGCTCCTTCTGAGGTGTAACATGATATATGCTCATAATATACAAAGATGCGCCACAAGCATAAAAGAGACAATGGCAAGAGAACTTACGGAAGTGAAATGGTTTCTGATTAACATGCGGTGTTTTTTCAGTTCTGACACAGGGGCTTCGACGTGGAATGCAAGTTGCTATGTTCTTCTGCAGAGGTCATCCGATCTACCGAGTACTTCAAGTATTTCCTATTATCAACGGAATGTTGGGGTGCTTAAAATGACACAGATACTGTAACGTTTGTTTAACCGTTGGAACCGAGGTCATCCACAATGGGCAGTACTGCTCAGATTGTTTTCATGATTTGCGGCTGAAGTACTAATCGAACCGCTGACCCTGTACCCAGGATATCCTGGAAAACAATGTAGCGATATTGACTGTTTACTTCTTCATATGCTTACTATGATAAGTTATCATCATTAGGCAACAATGTTTACACTGACTGCCTCTAATGCCAAGGTCAAAACCACGAAACAATTCAATTATAAATGAAACCGTTCGACCGAAACCCGTTTCATTTCAATAGCCAATAGCCAATAGACAATAGACAATAAGTGCAGGAGTAGGCCAATTGGTCCTTCGAGCCACCACCGCCATTCAATGTGATCATGGCTGATCATCCCCAATCCTGCCTTCTCCCCATATCCCCTGACTCCGCTATTTTTAAGAGCCCTATCTAGCTCTCCCTTGAAAGCATCCAGAGAACCTGCCTCCACCGCCATCTGAGGCAGAGAATTCCACAGACTCATCACTCGCTGTGAGAAAAAGTGTTTCCTCGTCTCCGTTCTAAATGGCTTACTCCTAATATTTCAACTTTGGCCCCTGGTTCTCGACTCCCCCAACATCGGGAACATGTTTCCTGCCTCTAGTGTGTCCAAGCCCTTAACAATCTTATATGCTTCAATGAGATTCCCTCTCATCATTCTAAACTCCAGAGTGTACAAGTCCAGCAGCTCCATTCTCTCAGCAAATGACAGTCCAGCCATCATGGGAATTAACCTTGTAAACCTACGCTGCACTCCCTCAATAGCAAGAATGTCCTTCCTTAAATTAGGGGACCAAAACTGCCTTCTCATTGCATCCTCCTTACAGTTCACACTGCCAACCAGCTTTGTGTCATCTGCAAATTTGCTAATGTTACTTTACATTCCTTCATCCAGCACCGAGCCTTGTGGTACCCCACTAGTCATTGCCTGCCATTCTGAAAGGGAGCCGTTAATCGCTACTCTTTGTTTACTATCTGCCAACCACTTCTCTATCCATGTCAGCACTCTACCCCCAATACCATGTGCCCTGATTTTGCGCACTATTCTCCTATGTGGGACCTTATCAAATGCTTTCTGAAAGTACAAGTACAGTACAGCACGGAATGAACTGTGATCTGGTATTCGTGGCACAGAACCGTCTACAACAAGAAAGAGTTGATACCTTGTCGTTATATACCATGTTATTAGCATTACCACGGTAGAGCCTGCGTTGTGCGTGTCTGCAAGACTGTGTGAGTCGTCGTTGGCGTTATTGGTATGGCCAGTGGTGGACGTTGCCATTCACTTTTAATCAGTCACTTGGCATATTGGAAATAATTTGTATTCTGCCCGAATAAAGTATAGAATGTTGAGATTATGAACTATTTTTGTTGCTTCGGCTCGAAAGAACTTGGATCGTATTTGATCTCTGCGCTTCCCGGATAAATTTAGCTGCAACAACAGTGTGATATCTCGAGTTCTACCAAGATTAAGATGTATTGATGCTTATTCCGGAATTCAGACTTAAATTCTGTACAGCATCAACGCATAATGCTGCATTTCCTGCTGTATGTCGATGTTGATTTAAAAGTACATTATAGGTCATTAGTTGAGCTGCTCCGATATAAAATCTTACGCCTCCCACGGCTTACATTAAGAAACGCAAACGTTTCAGGCAAATGGGTACAGCATGATGTTCACAGTCCACTCCCGTCGAGCCCTGTGCTACGAGACGCAGATTCATTTTACCATATTATGGCTAGGTCTGTGCTGTTAAATGTCACCTTCTATGGCATAGCAACCCACCAAAAATTCACAGAACATCTGTGTTGCCGCAAGAACAAAATTATACTGCTTATTCCTCCGTCGCTTGCCAATGGCTCCTAATTATTTAGTGCACTAATAACCCATTGCTCATGGACCCGCTGTAAACAAATATCCAACTAAGCGATACTCGATTGTAACTATTGTAACGGAATGACGTTCACAGTGGCACGATGCATACAAAAACAACATAGTTTGTGAAAATCCACGCCCTTTAAAATCAAGATAAGTGAAGTCAGCAAATGAACGTATTCTGGACTCAATGCAGCAGAGTTTCCTGATTTGTGAATAACGAGGGAATAAAGGACAGGCAAAAAAAAATACGATTGTCCACCTGCATGCCTAGTATTACACCTTGCAGGTAATTCAGACTTCGTGGGAAATTGTATGGGATCAGTGCGACGGACGTGAGTAACGCATGCAGTCTTTAATGGTATTTTGGAGCTGCGACGCTTTCTTGCAGGATTACATTTTTTTTTAATTCACACCGTGGAATCTTTGCACCGATTTAACCACTGGTATCATGTCATTTTGCAAAGAAAATGTATGCAAAACATCACTCGATTCGCAATTACTTATTTCGTTCTCAAGAACATTTCGTTGCAATCGTGTGCACGTGTGTAGATCGGGCGATTGACCCGTTTCTTAACACAGCATGGACAGCTTTCGAGTCAGACCAGCAGGGTTCGATTTAGTTCTTAATGGGTTTAACGTAATTATGGGTAAGTCCAGAGAAACCACAATATCAGACGTAGTTTAAAAATGAATATTACGTTAAAGAGCGAGAATGCATTCGAACCAAAAGGTTGACCGTGTATTATTCATCGAAATGTCAAAGCTAATTATTCTGCGTTAACAATGCTCGAATTTAAAAGTCGGATATACGAATTCCCTGTATAGAGTTAACGAGGAAAGCAAACGCCAGATGCCGGGAGACATTCTGGAAAATTCCGTGGTGAATTAACTGAAAAAAATAATACAGACAGCTGATATTGAGACAAAGTATTAATGTTTACAAATGAGCGAAAGAATAATGCGAACTCTTGGTTTATCGGGAAGGAAAATTTATGATACAGGACTTTTTTTGCAATTATGTTAAGAGATATTTTAGCATTGGGTGCGAAATGGCGTATAATGCCGATGTTTTTGTTGAGAGGATGTTCGGTGATATATTGAATTGAATATTGAGGCGGAAAGTAACACGAGATATGAAAGTAAAAGGTGCGTGCAAGAAAGAGCTACAGATGCTGGTTTAAACCGAAATTAGACAAAAAATGCTGGAGTAACAGCGTGAAAGTCAGCATCCCAGGCGCGAAGGAATGGATACATTTGCGGGTCGAAACTCTTCTTCAGACTTAAGTAAACTATTTGCAGTTTCGCCATAATAGTAACCATTATTCTCAATAATCTTGACATTAACCCTGCTCATGGGAATTGCTGCAGACTTGGCGCTAACGTGGGGTGAATTGCCAACTAACAGATTAAATCTCATAACGGGCGATATTTAAATAAACTCGGCGATATTATAGTTGAAAGAATTGAATACGCAAATAAGATCGCCATGGATGTAATGCATTCTGCTTATAATCTGTACAATATAGTTTCTTGATCTAATGATGGGTTTCACGAAAGATAATCTTTATTTTGATTCATATCGTTTTTTCATCAGGAATTTACACATATAGGAATTTACGCATATATTACGCATGGTAGGCTAATAGACAATAGACAATAGGTGCAGGAGTAGGCCATTCGGTCCTTCGAGCAAGCACCGCCATTCAATGCGATCATGACTGATCATCCCCAATCAGTACCCCGTTCCTGTCTTCTCCCCATATCCCCTGACTCCGCTATTTTTAACATCACTATCTAGCTCTCTCTTGAAAGCATCCAGCCAACCTGCCTCCACCTAGTGTGTAGGATAGTGCTAGTGTACAGGGATTGTTGGACCCAGTGGGCCAAAGGGCCAATTTCCGCGCTGTATCTCCAAACTAAACTACAATAAAAGTGTTTGAAAATCACACTTGGAAGAAATTAACATTTGAATCGATCCCTGCGTATCCCTGGCTCTGGAAGCAAGAACATCGAGGGATATTAAAGGCGATAAAATAGACAAATACAATCGGCAAACAATTTAGAGAGATGCAAAGGATTGTTATGGTAATTTGCATTACTATGATTGAAAGACAGACCACGTTTCAGCAGGGTGTGGAATGCTGTCTGTTGCATTTGTATATTTTGTTGAATTGCATTTTTATTTCATGATATTCAGGGCTTTTTATAGCTCAATTCGTTTAAATCGCTTAGATTAGAAAATATAGCACATGGATCAGTACAACAAAGGATTAGACCCTTCGGTCCACAATTTCAATTATGCTCGTAATTCCAAGTTACATTGAACCTCTGCCCGTACTTCATAAACACACATATATTCGCTGCATATCCACGTGCCCAGTTTAAAACATCTGTTACATTTGACATCACATCACATGTGCTTACGCCACAACCTCTAACCGGCCTTTCCTGGTACCTGCGCTATTCTGTATAAAATGTCGCTCTGCCACACACGTCTCCTTGATACGTTGCCATCCCACGCTATACCCTTCAGTATTTAACATTTTCAGCCTAGGGAAAGGGATTCTGATTGCCTATCAATTATTTGCTTATCATAGTGTTATATATATCAGGTGCCCCTAAGCCTTCCACGTTCCAGAAAAAGCAATGCACGCTTATCGAGATTTTCCCCTAGCTAATGCATTATTTCAGGACGCATTCTGCTACTCCTGTCAGCACCCTTTAAACACCCCACATCGCTACTGTAATGTCGCGATCAGACCTGCAAACAATGTTTCAAGTTCGGCCAACAGCGCTACATCGTGACTTCCGGACTCATGAGCTCAATGCACCGATCGATGACGGCAACCATCTTTACGGCTCTATTTAATTATGATCTATATTTCAGGAAGATAGGCACCTGTGGTTAAGATATTTCAAGCTCAATTTCGAGATCAAATCCAAGTTCAAGTATATTTTCACATGCACCAGTGTGTGCAGTGAAAAATGAGTTACAATACAGCCATACGAATAAAAAGAACACAATACACAATTGAGTCCAACATAAACACCCACCACAGCGGATTCAATGTTTCTCACTGTGATGGAAGGCAATCAAGTTAATTCACTTTTTCTCTTTATTCAACGGTGGTCGGGGACTTTGAATCCTCCGCAGTCGTCGCTACGGACGGCCAGATGTACAGGCCCCTTCGCCGGGACGATCGAAACTCCGGTATCGGTACAGATCGGAACACATGCTGCGGCTTGGAATTTCCGAATCCGCCGCTTCTTAACGGAGACCGCGGCTTCCGAAATCCGCAGGCCGACGGAGCTCCAACTCTGGCGCTCCTCGGCAAGGGATCGCCCCGCTCCGCGATGTTAAAGGCAGAGCCGCACCCGGGGCTAGAAGCTCCGCAGACCACAGCTCCACGGTGTTAAAGTCAGCAGGCCCAACACTCCGGAGCTCCCACACTGGCGATCCCCGGCAAGGGCTCCGCGAAGGTAATTTAGCGTTGCGCCTGCTGCTGAAGCTCTGTGCCGGTCTCCGGTAGGACTGGCCACGCCAATCCAGTTGGTATACCGCGAGGGGTGGTGGACGAAGATGCGACACGGAGAAAAGACGCATATCCGTCCAGGTAAGTGACTAAAAAACTTTCCCCTATTCCACCCCCACATAAGACATACTAAAACATTAAAACATACATTTAGACACATTAAAATAACAATAAGGATGAAAGGACTGACAAGCTGCTGGCGAGGCAGCCACTGCGGTGGCGCCACCCGATGGAGTAAATGTATCACTGTTATAAATATAGCTCGAATATATCACTGATGTTAAGTGTCTCACAACTGACTGCACACGTTACTCTTATATTTGTCATCCAAGTGTGCAACACCTCACACTTGTCCGTCATAAACTTAATCTACCACTTTTCTGTCCATTTTGTGTAGCTAATTTATATCCGGCTGTTTTCTTTGACAACATTGACCGGCTGCTTTCTTCGACAGCCCTTGCTGTCTCCTCCCCTTCCTATCTCTCCGTCAGCCCTCGTGCTCCTCATCCTACTTTTTTCCTTTCTTCCCCACCCCCCATCAGTCCGAAGAAGGGTTTAGACCCGAAACGTTGCCTATTTCCTTCGCTCCATAGATGCTGCTGCACCCGCTGAGTTTCTCCAGCATTTTTGTTTACCTTCGATTTTCAACGTTTAATCTGGTTCTGAACATATACGATCAAATCACAGTGGATCCCAAGAATTGTAATCTTCTGATTCTGCATACGCTGACTGTTATTAAATATCTGGTGAAAATCGATGTAGAGCATACCTATTCCCCTAAATTCATCAATCAGCCTTGTAACCAAGTCAATAAAAAAACTCTTATCAAGTTCGTTTGAAATGGCCTGACGCAGACTGACAGTCGTCAATGTTTCCATTATGTTCCAAATCCGAGTAGAAACTATCACGAGTGATTATCTCCAGCACTTTCCAATGCACGGGCGTGCGGCTCACTAGCCTACAATTTCCGGTATTACTTCCAGCGATAAGATGCTTTTGAATTCGATGGAATTACTAATGTTTTAAAGATTTCCCGTAGTTTTGAAATGCATTTTCTTGTTAACGACGTTTAAGTCTATATACATATATACATATATAAAATTAATTTAACTTGTCCACCAATCCATCTAATTCCGTGAGGCCTTGCAAAAATTGGCATGTAGTGAAACCTTGTTGTCTCAAGTGTGCCCACAGCATTAATGTCAACAAGTGGGCTACAGTCATTTTTTGGTTTGTACTTTCAGCGTGTTGTATATCAAATTAAAGAATATATATCCTTCGAGATGTCATGACCGTGTGGATAATTTAGCAGCACCCTGGAATGGAGTGTTTTCCTGCAGCAAGGCAAAATATTTGTTTTGGTAGGTGTTGCCCCAAACACGAGGCCATTTCATCAAAGGAGTTATTCAAAAAGGGTTCTGTGTGTGACAATGTGAGAAACAGAGAACTGTAACATTGGCAGCAAGGGACGAATGGCATTAACAACTAATCAGGCAGACACATCCACACACATGGAAAAATAAAACCAAAGCGTGACGAATGAAATAAACAAGTAACACTAAAGTGAAAAAAAAAATGGGAAGGAAAGAATAGAAACGCAAGAATAGAAAGAAAGCAGTAAGAAAATAAAAGAAAGACAGAAAGGAAGAAGGAACTACACCAAAATGGAAAGTGACGAAAATAAAGAATAAAGGAAAGAAAGCGAGAAGGAAAGAAAGCAAGAAAAGAAAGAAAGAAAGAAAGAAAGAAAGAAAGAAAGAAAGAAAGAAAGAAAGAAAGAAAGAAAGAAAGAAAGAAAGAAAGAAAGAAAGAAAAGAAAGAAAGAAAGAAAGAAGAGAGAAGAAAGAAAGAAAGAAAGAAAGAAAGAAAGAAAGAAAGAAAGAAAGAAAGAAAGAGAAAGAAAGAAAGAAAGAAAGAAAGAAAGAAAGAAAGAAAGAAAGAAAGAAAGAAAGAAAGAAAGAAAGAAAGAAAGAAAGAAAAAGAAAGAAAGAAGAAAGAAAGAAAGAAAAAAAAAGAAAGAAAGAAAGAAAAGAAAGAAAGAAAGAAAGAAAGAAAGAAAGAAAGAAAGAAAGAAAGAAAGAAAGAAAGAAAGAAAGAAAGAAAGAAAGAAAGAAAGAAAGAAAGAAAGAAAGAAAGAAAGAAAGGAAAAGAAAGAAAGTAAGAAAAAGAAAAAAGAAAGACAGTAAGTAAGAAAGAAAGAAAATTTGAAAGAATGAAAGAACGATGTTCCTTCATACGGTACAATTCCACTTCCCACGTGTTATGCAATGTGTCTCGAACCCTCAAAGGTGCAGTGCTTAAAATGATGTTTTTATTGCTGACAAGTCAGATAGATTGCTAATCATCGTAAGACTTCGTCCTACTCTATAAATCAAATCGTCAAAGAATACCATGCAATAGCACTCTATATAACGAAGAATCATATATTTTAATTTTGATTCGCACTACCAAGGCAAAGTTCTCTTTATTTATATATTTTCCTTGGGAACACAAACAGGCTTAAACGAAAGATGTCGATGTTTGAACTTTTGTACTTTTTTAAATTAAATATGTTTCTAATACAGTCGTTGATTTTTAGATGGAAGCTGTGGAAATATGAAATTTGATTCATCTGGTATTTCGCTTCATCCTACTGCTCTGTGAACATAGCTTACACAATTGTGCCCCACTTTTCATTCTGAGCTTCTTAGCCAGGTTCCGCTTTGGTTGAACTAAATTTCTCGCTTATTTTGATCAAGATGGCTGACAGGAATCTGTATACATTTTAGAATATGTAATACTAAGCCTGTTTTGCTGGGTACGAGTCTCCGCGAACATTAACCTTAGTTGCTGACCAACGTTGCTCAGAATATTGAATGTAGTAAATCATTATGTTTTTTTTCCGAATTGCGGTTAGCTTTGCCTGTTCATATACTCGTATTTGATGTCACACTCGAAAATATCGGAACGGCGTTTCCCCTTGTTTACAATGACTACATTATTTGTGTACTAAGTGAGATAAAATTAGATGCAGTTCTTTCGGCATTGTGGCGGTGGAGGAGGTATTTGAATTGCGCTGTTACAAAGAAACATAGGAAATAGATGCATGAGGAGGCCATTTAGCCCATCGAGCCAGCACATTCATTGTGATCAATTTAATGACTATGAATTTAGATTTTCTCCACTCATTGTTAATTATCCTATTTTTTATCTGTGTTTCAGAACTGACAAAAATGGCAATCCGCCTTGAATATGTCGGTACGATCCAAACCTATTAACGCTGGCATTTTAATATCAATTGAAAAGTAAATGTGCATCACTTGAATGAAGTTTCGATTAAAACAACGTGAAAGAAATGGCAATATCATTATCTTGAAATGTTCACCATTTAATGCTTTGTGTTGTATGAATGTCGAATACCTACAATGGCGTGACGTTATAAGAATAGCAGGGTAGACTTTGGTAAAGCGTTGTATGGGTTGGAGCACTTTATTGCATCGTTTTCGGCACGAGGAAATTACTGACAAGAAGACAAATCATATTTCTCAACTAAAGTGAGTTACCTACATGGGTAACTTTGTTTTGATCATAGCCGTCTCCCAGTGATCAAAGTGACATGTATTATTTCAGCAATACCATCTACTGCCGTATATTAACGCCATTTACGTCATACATTAATTAACGCGAATTTCATAAGCAACCGCATTGGGGTAATTATGCAGCAATGTCATTCTGAAAATACAGTTGAAATTCAGAATAATATGTAGAAATGTTGACATTTTGTCAGTTCGATTGAACGAAACCTAAATTGAGGCATATGTGATTAAAGAAATGTGAAGGATATCGTACAGCAATGTAGATCAATTATTCGACAGACAAAAGAAAACAGTTGGATTATAAGGAACTATCTAGCTTTAACTATATATCCGAGGTGGAATAACAGTTAACCTTCTTTTTAGATTCGATTCTCCTGCTGTGTAATAGTAATCTGGCGAAAAGTTCAGGTTTTATTTGTAACAGATACTTGTTCGGTGGTAGCAACCCAGCTCGTCCCTGATGTCCTGCAATCTATAACATTGTTGTAGAAGTACTGCTAATAACCTTGCAAATATCTAGTCACGCTACACTCTCTACGTTATTTTCAATAATGGGAAGTCAATCATTTGGTCGGCTCGTCGGTGTGACTCTCACAATGCAAATTTGATTCAATCAGATGTGGCTGATGATCATTCTAAAATTATGCGTACTTCTTCTTTGTCCTCATATGCTGAGAATCCCAGTTATTGATAATATAACTGGTCGCATAGCCCGAGCTTCAGATATAGATCATATGGAATTACACCACAGTAGCAGGCATTTCCAGCCAGAAAGTTTATGCCGAATATGATGCCAAGAAAAACTCATCTCAAATGCCTGCACATAATGCATATCACTATAATCCCTGCATATCCATTTGGCTAATTAATTTGGCTACGTCCTAGAAGCCACTAACATGTCTGCGTCCATCAACACTCTTCGTAGCGCGTTCCAGGTAACAACCGTCAACTATGTACAACAACTTGTCCTGGACATCTCGGTTAAATATTTATATTTCCATCTTAAAGCTATGCCCGCTAGTGTTTTACATTTCCACCCTGGGAAAACGGTTCTGATTGTCTACCATATTAATACCATGTTTATATTTGTATCATCCAACGCCCTCAACAAACATAACCTCCATCGTCGTAGACTCCAGTTTCAGGAGAAACCTCTTTCCAGCAATCATCACGCTATTGGGCACGCCAACCTTCAAATAATAAAACGGAGTCGATAGACTAATCGGGGCATTGTTTGCCTTGGACTGATAACTATTTAAAAATATATATTTACAGAACATCTTATTTCATTGTTTATTATTTTCTTTACAAACGTATATTGTTTACACATCTCTTGTGCCATTGCAAGTAATGATTTTGTTTGGGAAATATGTCCCGTTGCTCGGGACATATGCAAGAAAAACTATTCCCTGTTGAAAACAGTTCCAGCTTTAACCTACAGCTAATACCCACTAATCCACAGTGCATTCTGGTAAACATGATCTGCACCCTCTCCAAGGGCTCCATTTATTTCCTGTAATTTGCGATCAGAAAAGTACGCAATACTCCAAATGCTATCGAACCAACGACCAAGGAAGATGCATCAGGACCTCTTGGTGCTTGCAAATAATGGAATGGCCGATAAAGGCAACTACATCATACGTTTTCTCTATCGCTCTGTCGATTGTGTTGCCATTTTCAGGAACCTATAGATTTGGACTCAAATGTCCATTAGCATAAATTAATGCTGTTAAGTGTCTTGTATGAAATGTTTACTTTCCCCTTACATTTCAGTTCCCAAATTGTTCACCTGATACTTGGCGGGAACATCGCCTGGCATTTCTCCACGCACCCCTCAAACGAATATATATCCCTTTCTTTGTCAGGGCAGTTTTTAGTATTCTCTGCCATTCCAACAATCTGGATCATCTTTGTAATTCTATTAATCAACCCATGTACATTTATATCCATGACATCTATATTTATACTAGACTAAATGGGACCCGTTGGGCCTCAACATCACACGGGAGTGCTAGGCCCCCAACGCAATATTCCACATCTCCACCAATTCCAATATTGGGGGCCAGGGGGGGGGGGGGGGGGGGCTTTCTGGATCGCTAGTATGGGTATTGTGGGATGAACTGGTTTCCAGAGGGCTACTTTGGACATTGTGGACCGAATGGATTATTGGGCTGGCGGCTCATTCACTCAAGCCTGTTGTGCTGGCAGCTCATTCACTCACGGCTGGTGGGCAGGCAGTTGACTCACGGCTATTCCTTGAAATTCAATTTCAAGCGGGGTGCAAGGCCACCAAATTCAAGTGCAGTTTCTAACCACTTCAAGCAGGGTGCAAGGCCACCAAATTCAAGTTGAGTTTCATACCATTTCAAGCAGGGTGCAAGGCCATTAAAGACAGTAAATCGTGACCTCTCCCTCCTTCATCCTGCAGATACTCAGCCACGCCCACACTTCTGAGTTGTATAGCCCCTCCCCCTCCCACCAGAAGGGGCGTGGCCTTTATTGATACTAAGATAGGAGTTGTTGTGGATAATGAAGTAGATTTCAAAGTCTACAGAGAGATTTAGGCCATTTGGAAGAGTGGGCTGAAAGATGGCAGATGGAGTTTACTGCTGATAAGTGTGAGGTGCTACATCTTGGCAGGACAAATCAAAATAGGACGTACATGTAAATGGTAGCGAATTATGGAATGCAGTTGAACAGAGGGATCTAGGAATAATTGTGCATAGTTCCCTGAAGGTGGAATCTCGTGTAGATAGGGTGGTAAATCAGAGCAATGAGCATATGTTGGTTTGTAATGTTAAAATTGTACAAGGCATTGGTGAGGTAAATTCTGGAGTATGATGTACAATTTTTGTCGCCAAATTATAGGAAATATGTCAACAAAATAGAGAGAGTACAGAGGAGATTTACTAGAATGTTGCGTGGGTTTCAGCACCTAAGTTACAGTGAAAAGTTGAACAAGATAGGTCTTTATTCTTTACAGCGCCTACCCCCTAATTTGGCCTCTGACCGACACCTCCGTTCTCCAATCATCGCGCTGAATCATCATGACCTGCCCCCTCCTCAATGCCTGCTAACTGACGTTCCTCTCGTACAATCGGCGCCCTCCATCATCAGTCCCAACCCCACTGTCTTGCGGAACGCGGAGATTTTTTCACCGAATTTAAACATTCGGATTACAAAACAAGGGGTGGGGGTGGGATGGTGTCCCCGGGGTGGGAGGGTGTCCCCCACCTCTCAAAATATGAAGGGGACGTGCCCCCTATCTCCCTGATATTTCCGCCAATGATTAGAATGCAGGGTGACTATGTCAGTTTGGGTGAGTGGGCAGATGCCTGGCACATGCAGTTTAATGTGGATAAATGTGAGGTTATCCACTTTGGTGGCAGAACGGGAAGGCAGATTATTATCTGAAAGGTGTCAAGTTAGTAAAAGTGGAAGTACATCAGGAAATATGAGGAAAATGCAGGAAAGGAGTATTGAGTGTGCATGATCATCCATGATCACAGTGAATGGCGGTGCTGGCTCGAAGGGCTGAATGGCCTACTCCTGCAAATATTTTCTATTGTCTATAACTCTCGACATTGTTTACGCGCAGCGTCTATTTGTAGCATGGCACAATTTCCTTTAATTCAGTTGCTTAGTAACATCGGAGCAGAACCTGGGACATTGATTATTTAAATGGTCCTGCAAAATTCCGTTTTGATCGTGATAGTTACATTTAAAAATAATTCACTTATCCAAATATGTTTCGTGAATGGCTTATCTAAAAAATCGCGCATAGATGATTCATTAATGACACATTTTAGTTAGCCCTATGGGTTTCTTTCTTAATCGGAACAATCTTTCATCACTATTCTGAAGACTATTTCGGACCTTTTGGTTTATCGACATATCTGCTAAATGCAGTCGATTCCGATTTCATGTTTACACTGGCCAGCCAAAATCGGAATTAACAAACAATGTTTTATTTATTATAAGGGCCGAGATGAGAAAATCATTTTTTTACACAGAGAGTTTTGAATCAGTGGAATTCTCTGCCACAGAAGATAGTTGAGGCCAGTTCATTGGCTATATTTAAGAGGGAGTTAGATGTGGGCCTTGTGGCTAAAGGGATCAGGGGGTATGGAGAGGAGGCAGGGGTGGGATACTGAGTTGGATGATCAGCCATGATCATATCGAATGGCGGTGCAGGCTCGAATTGCCTACTCCTGCACCTATTTTCTATGTTTCTATGTGTTTATGTTTCTATGTTTCTATGAGTTAATGGCTTAATCCTTTATCTGACTTTAAATGTTTTATGCGTTTCAAACCCGTCTGAAATATATGCAATAATTTCTAAGGAACTCCAGCGCCTTCTATATTTACAAAGCGGAATCGTTTGCAAAACTTGCTGCCTATGATTAAGTGGTGGCGGGCCATTGCGGTCACAAGGTGGACTGATTTATTGAAAACATGTGAAATATAAATACCTACAGCGGTTGGCGTTGCGTAGTGCCTTCACTATAAAGTAACAATGTTTACCCG
This sequence comes from Leucoraja erinaceus, assembly GCF_028641065.1. Taxonomy (NCBI): domain Eukaryota; kingdom Metazoa; phylum Chordata; class Chondrichthyes; order Rajiformes; family Rajidae; genus Leucoraja; species Leucoraja erinaceus. The sequence continues at coordinate 21,239,592 of NC_073400.1, read as the reverse complement.
AAATTGCCTTCGTGGTTTTGGTATGTGATGGAAAATATAACATCAGCCTGAAGAAGTGTATCGATCCGAACCATCCCCCAGTCCTTCTCCCCAGAGATGCTGCCTGTCCTGCTGATTCACCCAAGCATTGTGTGTCTACCTTCATGTGAAATATAAGTATGTGTGGGCTAGAGAACTGCCAAAGTATACATATTTTGAAATTAATTAACATATTGCGTCTTTTTCCCCCAAACAGAGAAACAATACACTCTGCCGAAGTTTTGTACGTACATGTTTCTTTTGACGGATTACTGCTTACAAACAATTTGTAATTTGCAGTTTTAATGAAAACTGTTGACATTCCGAAAATTCAGCAATATTACGATACCACTGCATTAGATTCCATTTGTTATTGGGATGTAGCAAACTTTGCCCAGTGGATGAGGAAGGAAAGAATTTAAAAAAAAACTACTGCTTTACTCTTCGAACCGTCCTATAAATTATTGTCAGAATCGTCAAAATGTTACTTAGGCTCCCTTGCAGAACTCTCTTGAACTCCATTGACATCGTGCCTTCTGCAGCAGAGGAAGGGAAACCAATAATAATCTAATGACAGGCGATTAAATAAATTGTTGATAAGAAATCCAGTTACTGTTCACCTTGTTTAATAACCTATTCTGTTTTGTCAGATTTAAAATGCACCATTATCTGATTCAACGTTTAGAATGGATTTTAAATGGCCGGAGAAAAACGGCAGATGATGTATTCTTCAGACCCAGTCGGAAAAAAAGATCCCGACGAAATATGTAGTCTATTAATGCCTTTTTAAAGCAGGTGGGAAATTCAGACCTCAGAAATGAGAGGTTGAAAATGTCTCTAAAAACTCTAGCCCATTGGTCCGCACGGGTTTTTAAATCACGACCGGGTATACAATCAGGTCCAGACGCTTTCCGAGCAACTTCTGACGTCGGCCTCTGTGACTATTACCAAAATACCACCACGGCGAATGGGGGCTCGGGAAGGCACACCAGTGTTCTCCGTATCAAAGCGTTCGTAAAATTGAGCTGGTCAGGAAGTGATGCTTCGCTGACATTTGAGCTGCCTCCTGATTTCGACTTGTAGGAGGTGATTCAATTCAAGCCCTGCCACAGTTGCTGTAAATCCGTCTCATCATCCGGCTTGGAGCAGATGTCATTGTTGGTCTTTTTGATGGTCTTATCAACGTCGTATCTGGACTTCTTGTAGACCTCCCTGTATCTCCACACCTGAATGCCCGGGATCTGGTCTTAGGAAGAATGCGGATCTCATGGTTCATCCAAGGCTTCTGGATAAGAAACACTCGGAAGGTTTTTTTTGGGAAGCTACAAAAACCCCGCTATAGAAGTCAACAAGGCGAGAAATATGCCAATGTGTTCAATATTTGATGATCTGTGAAACCATAAATTTGTGGTAAATTTTCCAATCGGCTTTGCAGCTGTGCTTCGTGGCGAAGTCAACTATTACAACAGAATGATCGAGTGATTCGTTCTGCATTAATTTGATCGGCTTTCGTTTATTTTCACAGCTAATTCAATACATAAAAGAGAAGGTAAATCCATGACGTCCAGATATGTGTCTTTTCAACGATGCATATTTGAAGTTGTTTAATGCCGATGGAAATAACAACAATACCCCGATAGATATCGCTCCTCTGTACTTTGGAAACAGATGCAATCAATTTGAGATCGCCGTTTTTTAAACCAGCATTGCAAACCAAATCTACCTGTGTTCGTTCGCACACAGGCTGAGATAATTTCGGTAAAATATATCATGTTGCGCCAACAAAATGCACGTACTGCAAAAAATAACTTGATTCGCCTTCCGGTACTTTCCATGCGGATCGCCTGAATGCGCTTTTGATATAGTTTACGAAATGTGAAAGATTTGATTTAACCGGTTACGAAAAGAATTCCACTCTGATTTTATTAGTTTCTTGTCATTGATGAAAACGCATAACATGGAATATTAATTTGAATCAGAATGATGGTGTGATTAATTTTGTATGTTCAATCGGATTTAATTTATTTTCATAGCTAACTCAATAGAAGAAAGAGGAGATGGTAAGTCCGTTCCTTCAAAATAAAAATGAAAACATTTTCCCATCTATACTTTTGGGAGTCACTCAATTCTTTGGAATAAGGTCGACCAATTATAGCTCAGTCTAAGTTTGTTTAGAGATACAGCGGGGAAACGAGCCCTTCGGCTCACCCAGTCCACGTCGACCAGCGATGCCCCGCACATTAACACTATCCTACATAGTCTCTGGACAATTAACATTTATACCAAGGCAATTAACCTACATCTTTGTAGTGTGTGAGGAAACCGAATATCTCGGAGAAAACCCACGCAGGTCATGAGGAGAAAGAACAAACTGCACAGGTAGAGCACCCGTAGAAAGGAACCGACCCGGGTTCTGTAACTGGCGTTGTCAGGCAACAACAATACCGCTGCGCCACCGTGCCGCAGTTCTTGTGAACAAAGTATAATTGGGCAGGCTGGGATATTAAATCCACCGTCTACATCAGCACGCATGAGATATTGTTAAAGCGACCAATAAAATATTATTCAAAACATCACACATGATGGAATAATTGGCATTCGGCGCCACTTAATATCAAACAATTACTATTGTGAGAAAAAATGTCGTGTTCTTTAAAAAAAATAGTATCAGATAATTGAATATCGGTGCGTCCAATAGAAGTCGAGTAGTCAACTATGCTAATATCCGACTGTAGATTACTTGCTGGCCATTCTTCTAATTCGTTAAATATGAATTGGAGCCACGAACGCAATTGGTCTTTTTAACTGACGGAGGTTTTTGGAATTTCTAAATGTTGGATATGTCAGCCACCTTTTATTCAAGGAGAAGTGCGATCAATTGCAGGCTGCAGGACCGGACGGAATCCAAGGAAGGTTACTAACGGACTGTGCTATTACAGCTAGTTGAGGTATTCACGATGATCTTTAACTTGTCTCTATCTCTGGCAATGGTCCCCAAGTGCCTGAAGACAGTTACCATATTGCCCGTGCCGAAAAAGTCAATAGTCACCAACCTGAACGACTACCGTCCGGTTGCCTTACCTCCAATAGCCATGAAGTGCTTTGAAAGGCTAGTCATCTCTCACATCTAATCCAGCATCCCTGCCTCACTGGACTCACATGAATTTGCATATCCTCTGGTGAAGAGCCATCCTCTGGTTCTTCACACTGTCCTGACTCACTTGGAAAGACAGGGCACGTACGTGAGGATGCTCTTCATAGACTATAGCTCTGCCTTCAACACGGTCATGCCCACCAACCTCACCACCAATCTCCTCCAGCTAGACCAAAGGCGCCGATATGCGACTGGATCCTGAATTTCCTGACGGAGCGACCGCAGGCAATGAAACTGGGCCCGCTAATATCACCCTGAGCATCGGCACGCCACAGGGCTGTGTACTGATCCCCATGCTATATTCCCTCTTCACACACGACTGTGTTCTTGCATTCGACACCAACAACATAGTCAAGTTTACAGACGACACAACGGTGATCGGGCTGATCACCAACTACAGAGCGGAGTTGCAGAACCTGGCGGACTGGTGCTCAGGTAACAACTTGTCCCTAAACACCTCCAAGACCAAGGAGCTGACTATCGACTTCAGGAGGACACATAATGGGGAATACGCCCCAATCTTTATCAAGTGTGGAGAGAATGTCCAGCTTTAAGTTTCTGGGCACACACATTTCGGAGGACCTCACATGGTCCACCAACACCACTGCGCTGGTCAAGAAAGCATAGCAACGACTGTTCTTCCTAAGAACATTGAAAACGACGTGTCTGCCCCAACAGCTACTGACAACCTTCTACCGCTGTGCCACATGGAGCATACCAACACATGGCATCTCTGTGTGGTATCTCAGATGCACGGAGGCGGAGAGGGGTGCAGCCGATTATTTGGAAACAGCTACCAGCCTTGGACGGCATCTAATGCACCCGGTGCCTCAGGAAGTCCGTCAGCAGCCACAAAGACTACTCGCACGCTTGTAATAGTCTGTTCGAACTCTTACCTTCAGGCAGACGTAACAAGGCCTTCTACGCCCGCATCTCCAGACTCAGGAACAGCTTCATCCCCAGAGCTATCGCTGCTCTGCACCGGCCCTGCTGAGTGCTAGGGCTGAGAACTGAATACTCAAGGGTACACCTCCTATCGAAAAGACAAACATGTGGGCAGAGTGCGTGGGGTAGCGCTGTTGGTGAGGAATGAAATGCAGTCCCTTGCAAGGGTTGACAGAAACAGGAGATGTGGAGTCAGTATGGAAAGAACTAAGGAATTGTAAGGGTAAAAATACCCTAATGGGACATTTACAGGACCTCAACAAGTTGTCTGGATATAGGGTAACGTTGAGTCAATAGTTACAATTGGCATGTAGTATAGATAATCGCACGGTTGTTATGGGAGATTTCATCATATAGGTAGACTGGGAAAATCAGGTTGGTACTGGACAGCAAGAAAGGAAGTTTGTAGAGTGCCTCCGTGATGGATTCTTAGATCAGCTTTTATTGGAGCCAACCAGGGAGAAGGCAATTCTGGATTTAGTTGCGTAATGAACCGGATTTGATAAGGGAACATGAGTGAGGTTAAGGAGCCATTCGGAGGAAGTGACCATAATATGGAAAGATTTAATCTACAATTTGATAGAGAGAAGGGTACATCGGATGAGTCAGTGTTACACATAACGTGCGTCCGGTTCTTGGGGGAGGGGGGGGGGGGGGGGGGAATGCTCTTCGGACTGTCCTGTGGCCCACTCGGCTCTAGAGGGACAGGGACGGGAGTCTGCCCACTGGGTATCCCGGTTTCTGGTCGGGGTTTTTATCTGGTGTATTGTGATGCTTCATTAAAGGGCTTCTGAACCTGACTGGCGTCCAGCCTTTTTCTGACCTTGTCCAGGCCACTACAAAACTAAAATAAAAGTAATATAATTAAGCAAGGAGTGAGTCTGTACACTCTGACACCATATTGAGCTTCTGCTGTTGGAATAAGTTAAGTCAAGCACGGTGATAAAGATCCAAACACTTTATTAGCGTTATGGCACAGATAACTTCATCTCAGCACATAACGCAAAAGTGAGAGAGAAAGGGCAGAGAAGCTTTCTGTCAAACTAGTGGGCGTAGCTACAAAGTATGACTCATAACATGAGTGACACTGATCTACGGGGGTTGGGAGGGTGTGGGGCGTAGGATTGTAGTTTGGGGTTGACGAGCCTGAGAGTTTATGATTGTGGTTAACGGTTCTATGGCGTCTGTGCCTTGTTCTCGGAGATAGCATCAAGATGAGAGCGACATTGATCTTTAGTGATAATGTGCGGAAACAGGCCCATCGTATCCGCGCCGAGCAGCGATCGCCGCACATTAACACTATCCTACAGACACTGGGGGCAATGTACACATCCACCAAGCCATTTAACCTACACCCATGAATTTATTTGGTTTCGGTGGATAACGAAGATATCGAAGAAAACCTACGCGGTCACGGGGAGAAATGTACAAACTCCATATAGACAGCAACCGGGTCTCCGGCGCTACAACCGCTGTAAGGCAGCAACACTACGGCTGCGCCATCGTGCCGCCCGCTTGTCGGGTTTTCATGATATTATCTGCCTTCCTGATCTATTGTTTTCAGTGGATCCAATTGAAGGTAGGTAGATCAATAGCAAACATAGATCGGACTATGTGCATCTTTTTCTACTGGCTCCTTCGTTCTTAGTATTTGCGTTACCGAACCACGACGTGATGAGTAGCCAGCTAGCGTGTAACACTTTACGAGAATATTGGGTGCTACGACAAATCTACTCACACTTCCGATGAAGTGGACGTGCTGATGGGCGTGTCTTTCTGACAGCATTAATATGCGGTCTCCAGCGCAGATCTTCAGAAATGTGCACGCAAGGAATTTGAGATTATTGGTTACATCCACCACCGTCACATCGAATGAGCTAGGTTGATTGATGCTAAGGCTTGCGCTGCTAAGATGAGCAATCAGTTCATCTGTCGTGCTACATACTCAATTAAAGCACGGGGACTGGATCTAAAGCCAGCAATGCTCACGTCGAACAAAATGCAAACATAAAATGCCTCCACGTGACCGTATGCCTTCACTTCCTGCCTCTCGTATGCATATTCACAACGCCAGTATCATATCTGACTATCGGCCATCCAGCAATCCGTTCCACGCATCCACCATTCTTTGCTATGAATAAAAACGTGCTGCGCACATCGCTTCACTTGTCTTTGGCATGTTCACCCTGGAGAAAGGAAAATCTGACTGTCAATTCTATCTATCCCTCTCATTAATTGTATGTGTAACTTGATACATGCATTATGTCTGCCTTGCTCTTGCCCAGTCTAGGTTAAGACGACCATTTCTGATTCCATTAATCCAGGAGCCATTCTTTCATATCTCCTCTATACCCTCTCAAAATCGAATGTATCGCTAACGGCAAAGCATGTTTGTTGCTCTGGCACAATTCAATCAGATGATCAATCTCCCTTCTGAGGAACTGTTGTGTGTTATACATCGAGAATGGGGGTATTGTCGTTGAATGTACAAATGGAGTTGGAATGGTGCCACTACATAGTAGTGCTAAGTCCTCCACATACAACCTTGAATGCCTCAGTACAGAGACGAAATGAAATGGGTTTTTGCCAATTCTTGTTAAGTGAAGTCTGCATTGGTGTCCTTAGCGACGCAGTCGATGATTCAATTGCAATGGGACGAACAGAAAATAAGTTCCGAATATGACGAGGTTTACAGGGAATGATGACGTCCGCACATTGAGGTTGATGAACAACAGCCCTAGGTACATGTTCTAGTTGTACAAATGGTTTATTATCGTTATTATCGTTATTATTATTATTATTATTATTATTATTATTATTATTATTATTATTATTATTATTATTACTATTATTATTATTATTATTATTATTATTATTATTATTATTATTATTATTATTAATATTAATAATATTAATGTTTTAAATCATTATTCAGATGCAGATCAACTCTTCCAGGAATTATGTAAGGATCCGTTTATTTGTCTTGTTAGCAGTATGTTTTTGGTTTATTTTTAGCTGTGTACACGTGGATCGTGGGGGTGGGGGGGGGGGGGGGGGGGGGGGGCTTTTTCAATCGCTTCCTGGAACGAGGACGTGACCTTTTCCTTGTCGTGTCTCCGTTTCGCTGGGGCCTAACATCGGGGAGCTGGCGGCGTCCAACTGGGATCGACCTGGTGGCTCCGGTCGTAGAGCCTGTGGACTTACCATCACGGAGCTTGCTGACTTCGGAGGCTGTGGTGGCACTGTGGCTGCGACCTGACTTCGGAGCTTCCGAGGCTTCGTCCGCTGGCCCTGTGGAAGTTAACATCGGGATCTCGCAGGTGCCTGATAGGATACCGATTTTCGGGAGCTCCCGCAACCGCAACTTCACCCGCCCCGAATCGCGGGGTTTGAATGGGCCCGTCGCAGGGCTTTTCATCGCCCGGCGCGGCTTAATCGGCCGCGGGACTTTCCATCGCCTGCCGGGGGCTTTCACATCAAGAGCCTCGATCACCTCGACGCAGTAGTTTGACTGTCTGACCGCGGGATAAGAACAGGGAAGAGATAAGACTTGTGCCTTCCATCACAGTGAGGAGGTGTTTGGGGATTCACCGTGATGGATGTTTGTGTGAAACTGTGTTAATTGTGCGTTTCATTTTTTTTGCTGTTATGGCTGCAGGAAACGAAATTTCGTTCCAACTTTTGTTTGTTTGAATGACAATAAAAGGCATTCTGTTCTATTCTATTCTATTCTATTCGCTGGAAAATTGGACGAGTGAGCGTTTAGTTTATTGGTAACATTTCCTTAGTGTTTATGGATTAGAGAAAGCAACTGGGATAATAGAGATGCAGTGAGAACACGTAGGTAGACACAAAATGCTGGAGTAGCTCAGCTGGACAGGCAACATATCTAGAGAGAACGAATGGGTGCGTTTCGCGTTGAAACCCTTCTCCAGTCAGGGAAGTGGACGGGAAAGGGATAGAATGTATTCGGAGACAGTATGAATGGTGGGAGAACTGGGAAGGGTTTGAGAGAGAGGGAAAGCAAGGGCCATTTGATGGGAGATAAGTCAATGTTCACACCGCTGGGGTGTAACCTAGCCAAGCGAAATATGAGGGGCTGTTTGCGCTGGGCCTCACTCTGACAATGGAGGAAGCTCAGGATTGAGAGGTCAGATTGGGAATTAGAGGAGGAGTTACGTGCAGGGCAACAGGGAGATCAAGGAGTATAAGGCGGACTGAGTGGAGGTACTCAGCGAAACGATCGCCGAGCCTGCGCTTGGTCCCGCCGACGTCCAGGTGTTGACACCTGGAACAGCGGATACAGATGATAAATTTGGAAGTGGTGCAAGTGAACCTCTACCTCACCTAGAATCAGTACATGAGTTTGGAGGAGTGCGAACACAGGTTCGACGGGCGCGGTGGATCCGAAGTTTGTAGGGGTCCACGGTGTTTCCGTTGTGTATCTGCAATCCATACACTCTGCCGGTAGACGTTGAAATGGAGGGCATTGTTTGTCGTTTTTCTTTCAAATTGTAAGAGCACATGATAATATTTTCATGGATAATATTCAACTGCAGTCAAAATATTAACAAGATCTTCGTGTTAATAGCAAAATCGCAAGTGGAGAAAGATAAAGGTGATTGTTGTAGACATATTACGTTGAATAATGTTTTGAGATTTTAAAAAAATATATAGGAAAGTGACTTGTTCCGAGATAAGACGTTATGTTTCACATTCGATGGAAAAGTTAATTAAATGTCAATAAATTGTTATCAACATTCTGTCTATTCACTCCTCGCTCATTTCAGTCCGGCATGCCAAGATTCAATACCAGTCAAACATCGCCAATGCACATTTGAAAGCAGTTCTGCAGATTTGATTCTGTAATAACCGTTTAGGTAATGCAGGTTTACAAAAGTCAACAATGAAGTAGCATATGGATTCTGTTTAAACAGGCGTATAAACGTATTAGGTACAAGCTGCACGAGGAGGTGGTTGAGGCAGGGAACAACCCAACACTCATGAAACTGATATTTTCTAACTGATAGGTATATGAATAGCACACTTTGGGAGGGATACGGAGTAAACGCTGGGAGATAAGAATAATGTACCTGGGACACGTTGGCCGATGTGGGCAAGTAGGGCCGCCGCCGGGCCTCCCCCCCCGCTATACCACTCTATGACGCTATGACTCTAAACTGGGTAGAGATAAAGGGGAGATAATTTGTCACGCACATTATGACGGTCATTATATTTTAATTACATTTGAGCAATAATTTTACGGCTTGTCATAACGTCAATGATCAGATACCTTAAAATCTATTTTGTATCCCAGTAATCTGCTTGTTGTTTCTAACGATGTGTGATTGAATGATTAACGTAAAGATAATTCGTTTTTGAATAAAAATACATGTCAGTGCCATTGCCAACCCATTTTGATCAACATATTAACGAACTTGCCAATGGGCAAAATTAATCTATTTATTTTGATTATGTTACGATGATTTATAACTTAGAATATGGAGACATCAAATTTTGAAGGACCTGTGCATACAAATTGCCACTAAAGTGTTGGACAGTCTCGTTGTCTTCCATTTTCTTTTCCTCCCGTGCACGTTTGGTTAATGTATTTATGAGCTATGTATAAACAGGCACAGGGTCGTGAAACTTGTCATGATGTGTAAAGAGATCGAATGACATATAACGATAAATGTCTGGAAATATTTTGGGCTACATACTGGTGAATATGAACCAGTTTAGCGCAAAATGAGAAATACATGGGTTGTTTTATTCGGTGGACGCCAAGGAACCGGGGAAGGAAACGCAACATTTAAACACATCAGAGCCGGGACATGAAGAAGGAAAATAATTATTTTTGCTGCACCACTTCTATAACACTTGGTTTTTTTATGTTTAAGAAATTCGACAATTGAAAGAGACTCTGCGAGCTGCAGGTGAGAGATGTTCAATGTCCTGCAATCTTCAAACATGTTATTCCAATAGTTGAAACATATGATTACCTAGACTCTAATTAAATTTGTTCGACGAAGATGCCGGTGCACTTCCTGTAAAAAAAAACTCAGCGTAAAGCGTCATTTTCTCCGGGGTACCATTAACATGTGTCGTCTGAAACGGCTAAAGCAAAATAAGCGGAAAGAACAGACTCATTTAAAATTAATTGTTCACTGCCAAAAGTCATTTGGGAGCAAACGTGTTTACATAAAATCTGTAACATTGAGATTGCAATGTTAGCCCATGTCCTTGTTTTCGAATATTCGTTCTCTCTAATCTATATGTATTGCATCTACACAACTGGAAGAGCCTCAAAATAAGAACACAATTACATTAATGGGTAATTAAATCCGAGGTGCATAGGAATTTCCCGTCCCGTGGGATATTGAATATCAACAATTATTATGACCAAGTGGTTCTTGAAACGTGATCAATGGGTGTTTCGGTTTTTTTTTGGTTTTTTTGTTTTTAGAAATAAAGCTTGGAATCAGGTCATTCAGCCGACCGAGTTCACGCGAACCATCGATCGATTGTTCACACTGTGTGATCCCATTGTCTCATATATTTCCAACGCATTACAGGCTAGTTATAGCGAACTAGAGCGTTGAAAAGCATTTAAAAAAATGTGCGTCGCACTATTAAAGATAGGAAAGTGAGGTAATCTGTCAAATACAATAGAGTGAATAGTGTAAAAACATCTGCAGAACACAAACAAGCTGCAAACCGGTTAGGCCGCATTATTATTAATTGAAACAACCCGCTTAAACAGTGCAATCCGTAGAGCAAATGCATATAACAATCGGACGAATATTCGACAATATAAATGAATTCTGCGGAATTAAACCGTTAACCTGAATAGAGACAAATCAGTTCCTCTTTTTGTTATGGAAGCATATGCTAGAGAGGATTTAAGCGGTTTGAAGTCGGCACATGCCGTCAAGGAATTGGGACGTTTGGATCACATGCGAATGAAGGGGATTAGTTTAATTTACCATGGTGTTCACCATAAACATTGTTATTCAATGGATCTCTTCTTGTGCTGTACTGTTCGACATTGTATGTCAATCCTTATTATCATTGAAAGTGCGACCAGTCATGCAACCGCTCCGAACAACCCATTCCTTGCCACATAATTAACCAAACGCTATCACAAAGAAAGACGATAACACTCGATAACATAACATAGTGTAGGGGAGCCCAACCCTTCCGTTATATCATAGTCTTCACTAAAATAAAAACATGTTCACATCCTCCTTTGTTCCATATTCTGGAACTCCTCACTTAACAGCGGCCGTGGAACGTTTTTTTGAAAGTGGGGGGACTGAGCTATCACTGATCACCGGCCTCGGCGGTACTCGGTGATGGAGCAGAGTGCCCGAGACGGGGACGGGGGTTTGGGATGGTTGCACAATTAGTATTTTTTGTTCTTGCTCGACCTTTTCGTGATGAGGGCTATCGCGTTCTAGTGCTGTGTCACACAACGGTCTGAATGTTTATATCATATGTTTATTAGAGGAGAAGATATATCAGTTTCAGCTGGGTAAGCGAAGTAACATGTATAATTGCCCAGTCAAATTATTTGTCTTACTTCCATTTGCTTTTCCTAAAAATGTTAACTATGCATTAATTGAATCAGCCTGTTTATTTTTTTTTCTAATTCCAATTGCAAAAATGGTGAATAACATTACCCTGTTTGATTATTCTAATATTATTCCTCATCTCGTCAGAGCAAAGCAATCACATTAAAATTGATGGTAAGTATGACTCAAGTAGAATGCAGATGATTCACTGCACCTACAACAAGCATGAAAACGTTTATTTTGCCCTGCAGTTTAGTCGAATGTATTACAGAGCACTGCCAGAGGATTTCAGATTTACAGTAGCAAATTAAGAAATCTGAATTAAAATATTTGGGACTTTTCAGTATATGTTATTTCAGTTAAGACCGGATGACACGGAAACACATGAATACTTTATTGTCACATGTGACTAGGCACAATGAGATTATTTACTTGCATACACAGTATACAAATAACAGCCACCTACGGCGCTGACAAAGTTACTAAGCATGCCGCGTTTTGATATATTCCTATCGTAAAATGATCAGTTATAAAATGTACTACCAAATGAGTTCATAAATCACCCACATGTCCTCCAAATTATTTTATTGATTTTGGCGCTCGCAGTGTTCTATGTTCAAGGACCCAGTCATCGCTTGTGTTACCGTTTTGCAGAATATTTCCTTTTAATCTTGAAGGCCGGTTATAATCTCACCATTGTTACTCACTTAAATTACCAACACACTCAGCTTTAGGCTTCTGTGTCTTCGGCCCGCTATTTTGCTACAACAATATCAAGTGTATGTTCCACATAATCGCATATTTTCTCTCTGGGAACATCGAAGCCATTTGTGTTCACTGATATTTGTTTCGATTAACTACTTGTTTACATTCTGCACACATGTGACTTTACATTTTTATCTCGATGTATCAAGTTTATTAATTCCGTGTAGCTTATTGTCACAATTACCGAGGGACAGTGACAAGTTTATTCGTTGCGTGCTATTCAGTCAGGAGAAATACCAAATGTTTACAATCAAGTCGTCCATGGTGTATAGATACAACAAAAAATCGAATAGCTTTTGGTGCGGGATGAGATCGCGCACAGTCCGATTAAAAAGCGTCCAAGACTGTCCAATGATGTTGAACCTTCGTTAGGACCGTTCTCCAATTGGTAATAGGGTGGTTTAGTTGCATGATAACAGGTGTGAAAACAAATATCTCCTTGAATCTGGAACTTTGCATTTTCGCACTTCTGTGTCACTTGACTGATGACGGCGCGGGAAGAGGGGCTGTCCCTGGGTATGATTCGTCCTTGATTGCACTGGCCACCTTCCCGAGGCAACGTAATGTGTAGCTGGAGTCAAGGGAAGGGAGGATGGTTTGTGTGATTGTCTAGCCTCGTCCACGTGTGTCTGCTAATTCCTGCGCTTTTGGATGAAGTTGTTCCCAAAATATGCTATGACGCATCCCGATAAAATGCTTTTAATGCGCATCTGTAGACGTTAGTGACAATTGTTGGGGGATATTCCGAATTTCCAAAGCATTCTCATGGAGATGTAGATGTACTTTCCCATTTGAAAGTATGTTTTACCTTCATTACATACTGCCTTGCATCGCCAGAGACCTGGGTTTGATTTTGCCAACGAGTGCTTGGCAGCACGGGGTTTGTACACTATCCTCTGGACCTTCGTGGGTTTTCTTCTATATATTCGTTATCCTCTTACACTCCAAAGCCATACAGGTGTGCAGCTTAAGATAGGCTAGATTTAAATGTAAAATTGTCCCTAGTGTGTGTAGGATGGTGTTAGAGTGCGCGAATCGCAGGCCGGCGTGAACTGGATTGAGCGAAGGACCTGTTTTCGCGCTGTATCTCTAAACTAAACTAACCATTGGGCTTGAGCTGTCAGAAATCCGCTCATTGGCCTCTCCGTCCCTCTTCCTCTAAAATGGTGAAAGGCTTGCCCTGTTCCTTTTTGCTATGAGCTAAATGACAATTGAAGATGGATGTTAACTCTCGTTATCTTCCAATTATTTTACGCAGTGAGTATTTTAATTATTGATGGGTTAACATAGATTTGGAATCAATACACAAACCAGGCCTTACAAGTACCGACGACGCTAATCATGAAGCGTTTACACAGAAATGTGTTGCATATAATGTGATTAAATATAGCTCAGTCCGATTATTGGCACCACAGCATCGAAGTCCAAGTGCAATAGTACAAACACCTTGCAGATTTGATGTGGACACGAGTTAAACATAGGTATTCCATGAAATATTCATTGTTGACTGGATGTGATGTGGCATGGCTTATCATCAAGATCTTATAACTTCTTTCGAATTGTAGCACAATTGATGTATGTCTGCTCTGTAATTGCGCGGAGAAGCTTTCTCGCTGGCGACTTAATATTCGGTTTCCTTCTAACTGTACTCACTTAACACATGAGTTCCAATTTTGCGATTTGAAGATGAAAGCATGCAAGAATCGAAGCTTGGTAAATACCTATGTATTTTCTGCATTTCATTGAATTTCGTATTGTCAGCAAATACGTCTTTCAAAATGCCCAATTCTGGTCTTTTCATCTGGTCTGTAATTATGATCCATCTGTTACCGCATTCATCAAAGGTAGAAACAAAAGTCTAGATTAACTCAGCGGGGCAGGCAGTATCTCTGGAAAGAAAGAATGGGTGACGATTCGGATCGAGAACGTTAATCGGTGCATCATTCTGTGTAGTCTCTGTGCGCTCCACCGCATTCTTCAATGAGCAGATACAATTAATCCAATGTCACAAACTGCAACTGATCATGGGGAAGAATATGCAAATGAAACATACTCTGAAAAACGTTAAGTGGTTCTTGTGGGTAGATAAAGCAAACAAAAGAAGATCCGAATATGGCCTTTAACATCCTCATAAATACGTCACCCGAATAAATCCCCCTGGCACAACTTGCAATAAAAAATATTTTATTGTTATGTTTTGTTTTGCCTTGAAGTCTATCGTAAAGATAAAGGAGGAAGCCACAATTTTGTATCGTACTTCTCTTTGTATCGTAATGGCTCCAACTATTAAAATGTAATTTGCATGCCTCTCTGGGCTTCTCATTCTGCATCAGTTCCCACAATGTAGAACACACGACTTCACTACGTCATGCACATAGTTTGTATCTCACAGCTTCATTTGTAACAATATAGCATCCCCCCCCCCCCTTAAAAAATGTTCACATCCATTTAATCAATGTAAGCCATGCTACTGTTCGCTCAATATGCTCTTGGAAATATGCGCATGGCGATTGTTTCTGAAAATTCTATAAAGGGGAGTTACAGCCTGCTATTATGCAACATTACCAATCTTGTACTCATTTTCTAATGTCCGATGGAGTAAGAAGCTTATTTGTGGCGGCTTGGAGGAGAAGCGCGAACAGCAATGAAAAGGGCACCAACTTTCTGTTTCACCCACGAGCAATCGCTATTAAGTTTCAGATGTAAAGAGACTCAGAGAAGAGGCAAAGAGCGGAGGTGAGAAAAAAAGGCAGGTGTATGTGTTTTTTATCTCACGAGATATTCTCACAGGAAAGCAGGTATCCGTCGACGGCCCACCGAAATCTTTGTAAACGATGGTAATGATATATAAGTAAGAATTAGTAGACTGTTCGTTTGAACCTCTTAACTCCAGCGAAGGAGGAAAGCAGATGGATTTACTGTTCTATTCCTTGGGATATCAATCGGCTATTCGTACATATGTAGCAGCGACATCTGCGCTGCATGAGCTCAGTGGTGCAAAGATTAATCGGCATATTCGTCAGAGACTCAGGTAAATCGAAAGCATTTGTACGTTAATTGGCTTATGTGAAGTACGCCAAGGGTGTAGGATATCCTACCATTGACCATTCGTCGGCGCAGACTCGGTGGGCCGAAGGGCCCGTTTCAACGCTGTATCTAAAAAAAATAACTGAAATAAGTAAATTGCATTAAACTAAACTAATCTAAACGAAACACACTCTGTAATATTATGTATCGATATCTGGGATAATCCCTGAATTTCATTGGCATATGTTCGATTCCTTGTGTCCGCACATATTGTATGATTATTGTTTGTATTACTTTATTTTTACTTTTACTTTATTTTTATTTTTATTTTTATTTTTATTTTTACTTTTACTTTTACTTTTATTTTTCTTTCTTCTTCTTCTTCTTCTTCTTCTTCTTCTTCTTCTTCTTCTTCTTCTTCTTCTTCTTCTTCTTTTTCTTCTCTTCTTCTTCTTCTTCTTCTTTCTTCTTCTTCTTCTTCTCTTCTTCTTCTTCTTCTTCTTCTTCTTCTTCTTCTTCTTCTTCTTCTTCTTCTTCTTCTTCTTCTTCTTCTTCTTCTTCTTCTTCTTCTTCTTCTTCTTCTTCTTCTTCTTCTTCTTCTTCTTCTTCTTCTTTCTCTTCTTCTTCTTCTTCTTCTTTCTTCTTCTTCTTCTTCTTCTTCTTCTTCTTCTTCTTCTTCGTCTTCTTCTTCTTCTTCTTCTTCTTCTTCTTCTTCCTTCTTCCTCTTCCGAAAATATTCTCGTTTACGGATCTGCATTAATCACGAACGTTTGTCATGGCCGCCCCTTAGATACACGGGACTTTGTTTGAATTCTTTGCATTCACTATTGGCGTTTTCGGACGCATTATTAATCAGTCAGCACCTAGTAAAGTGCTTATACATACATATATATATATATATATCACTTTATTCTAGATGTGTTTCACTTTTTATTCTTACAAGAAAATACTGTTTACATTAATCACGAACCAATGAGGCTCCGCCTACTACACCATTCGTATTATCGCAACCCGACACTTGCTATTAGTTGGTGATGCAGCATGTTATAATTATATTGTATACGTTACTCAATAAATACGTTTGTTCCAGATCCATGAGTATGTGTAATTTATGTCAACATTGAATATAAGTCGGAGCGAGGAGTGAGCTACGCGAACCACTAAAACAATTATCCAGCCGTGTTTTGCTTGATATCGGTCGCCGGTGAATCTTGCAAAACAGTAGAGTTTTTGAAAATAATTTAGTCGAATTATTTTAACTGACAGAGCAATAATTTATGATTGCAACCTGATCGACCAGTTAATTAATCCTATAGAAAGTGACACTTGACGGACATAATACCACGTTCAATTTGATTCAGTGTTGTTAACTACCGACTGAGAACAGGTAACTCCTTATTGAACGTGAAACTCAATGTTCCTCATCGAGGATATTGACGATGATTGTTGTGCTTTGATATATGATTTTTGCACATAACCGTCCATTGTGGAAAATGAGCCTCGGAAGTACTCTTTCTCAGATTTTATAATAATAAATTATCGCCGTGCTGTCGACGGTGTTCGGAATTTATCAACCAGAAGAGATGTATCCATTTATATTCAATGTGTTCAATTGAGAGCACAATACATGTATATGTTATGTATCATGTTTGCTATAATGCATAACATTTAGAAAGAAACCAAATTTGTCAGAAATTAAGAAAATACGTTACACCAACGGTAAATCGGATTTCAGTTCTCTAACATTGCATTTCGTTACACAATCAACATTCCTCAAGGAAATCTTGTTTTGTTGCAGTCCTCTTGGTAGCAACTCAGCTGAATGATTCAGCATGGTCGTCTTTTTCCCCATTAGGCTGCTGATGCCTTCTCTCAGTTTTATTTCTACAACCGTATTCTGTAATAAAGGGCATGCAAAGAGGAAGCTATGGGACATCGTCTTTCGAAGATGTTCTGGAGTTCATTCTGGATGTGCTTCTTTTTTTGTCAGAGGGAGCGGTGGAAAAAAGTAACGAGGGTGAGTTATAAGAGCGGATCAGCGTATGATTAAACCATCTTATATTTCCATTATATACAGTAACATAAATTAATTATTGAGACCTCGTCAAGGGCACCATCCCGTTTGTCTCACACGCCGGTATTTCATGTTTCAGACGATATTTTATTTCGAAGTTATATTCTGGGTTTAAATCTTGACTGTATTTAATGAACTTACGCTGATGCGAAGAAGAGGCTTTAGACATTCAGAAGTATTTAGATCTTTAGGAGCAACTTTAATCTCATTTGAAATGATAACGCAAAGGTTTCCTCACCTGGCAAAGCGTTACAGCTTTTTATTGCCCTTTGAAATGCGGGCAAAATTTACAGTTACACATTTCTGGAGAGTTCCTTTTTATTCCACTCGGGCACTGATGGCGTTCTATTAGTTTATTTTCTGCAATTGTTTTCTCTAATAAAAGGTGAAAGATTAGGATACCACGGGTCATCCTCTTTTCCTTAGGCACTTCAGTTTGAGGACATGATATGGTGTGTTGAGCACGGAAACAACCGGGCGGTTTTCAGGAATACCCCAGGATCGTCTTGAAAAGAACTGCAGATGCTGGTTTTAATCTTCCCCTAGCTTGTTCCGTGATATGCTTTTGGACAATACAGATACATATTATGAGGACGATCTTCACCAGTGGTAAGCACCTGAATCTAATGTGTGGGTGAGCGGTTGAAAGCCGATCGTTTACATTTATGTTGTTTTATGAAGTGACGAACTGAGCACGAACGTCTTTAGCATCGCAGGCGCTGGGAAATTGAATGAATACGGATGGATGTCTACTCCCTGGCAAGGCCAATTGTGTTGAATGGCCTGTTTCCAAGAGTATCATTCCACGACTGAACATATTTATCTTCTTCATGGTGCTGGTGCTGCTGCTGCTGCATCAAATGCAATTTGTTGCTGAACACCTTTCCGTTCATTTTGTTACCTAACTCCAAAACTTACAACATTCTTAAATTTCACTGAACCGATTTTCTGTTTCTAATAATATTTCTAGTTTAATAATGTTCAACGCCTGTTGCCTTCACCCGTGTTGAAAATTAATTGGTCTTTTTCATACAACTGAATAATAAAAAGTGACTTCGATATTAAGTACAACACTTGCCTGACGTGTCCTCCTCCTATCCTAAGAAAATAATTGTATAATCTGCCCATACGTTATTTTCCCCTCTGGCTATATTTTTTCTTTCTTATTTGTCACAAGTTGAACAGGTCAATTCCAGAATATTGGGGTTCGGTGAACCATACTATTATTCCCATTACTCTTTCCTTATTGATTATTTTCTTTGGTAAGACAAAAATATCTTCTCAACCAAACTAAGTTACGTATATGTCCGTTAAGACCACAGCAATTATTAAGGCATTGGACAAGCGGTATATATATCCGAATGGCAAGTTTTTTTTTTTTCTGTAACCGCACTTTACTTTAGAATGCTATGCAAAACATAATAACACGCTAGCGTGTTTCATTAGTTGGATTCGGATCAGTAAAATGTATTTATTTTTTATCGATCGAAAATGGGAACTGGCTCCAACGGTTGCCGTAACCTCAAACCTAACAGCAATTGAATATATTTGTTTTACAGAACTTGAGATACTTCTGGAAGAGATGTGTAAGACTTTTTAGATATGCCGATAATTTTCATCATGTTATTTAGGTGAATTCTATCTGAAAAGTGAAACGTCCATATAAAAATAAGACAAGCAATCCTCGCCCGTTATTTGATATGAACTCAACACCTGGGAGTGAACATGTTTTCAAATTTCCAATACACAAGTTCACAAATTCGCAAGTTAAAGTAGAAGCATTAGGCGATCCCTACCATCGAGTCCACAGCCAATCAATCATTCCTGATCTCTGATTCCTACACCCATTTTCCTGCCTTCTCCTCATAACCCTTAAACATCGTTCTAACCAAGAATCAAGAAATACCTTCACTTGCATTGATATCATAAATATGCTTTGTGGGTTTCAGCATTATTTGGTCTAGGAACATTGTTTTATTCGTGGCGTGTGCCCATTAGTAGAAGGCATGCAGCGGGGTGCAATGATCCTCTAAATCGCAACGAGCAGACAGGGTGCACCCTTCTGCAATTCAACGTTCATTTTCCAATGTTGTCTCGACTCTGGATCCGTTCGTGTGGACTGGAGGGGAGCCAATGCAACTGCACCTTTTAAGAAAGGATGGAGACAGAAATTGGGGATTTATAGACGTGTTAGCCTTACATCGGTAGCTGGGAAGATGCTTTAGTTGATCATTAAATAAGTTATAGCAGCGCATTTTGAAAGCAGTGACAAGATACTGGCAAATTAAAGGGACATGTTGAAAAGTAGATTCAAGTCTTTAAAGCATCATTCTGCTGACAGTGTTTATGTCCTGAAGATCGTGTCCAAGCAGAATGCTCAGTCATCTCTGTCAGTCAAAGGCAACGATTCAAAGAGGAACTAACAGTACTAGAAGCAGGGTTTTCTTTTTGTCAAACGAAGCAGTTATTTGTACAAGCACGATCCGGCATTGGATGATGTAGTTCTGAGAGTAGGTGGTCGCCTGAATAGACTATCGATGCCCGAAGAGCCCAAGCATCCTATTATTGACTCGAAGGGCCTGCACATATCAACACTACTGTCATGATATGTGCAAGGGGGAAGAAAACATATGCTCTCTCGACTCCGTAAAAATACTGGATTATCAAAGCGAACTCCGCTGCAAAAAAGGACATCATCGACAGGCTGTAATCGACAGAGGTGAAGAGTTGGAGAACAAAAAATGGCAGAGGCTCCTGGAGAAGAGTCAACCATATTTGCAGATTTAGTAGACTACTTCGGTCCTACAGAGATCAATAGAGGACGAAGTCTTGTTAAAAGACTGGGTAGACTCGGCTTGTACTCGCTAGAATTTAGGAGATTGAGGGGGCATCTTACAGAAACTTACAAAATTCTTAAGGGGTTTGACATGATAGAAGCAGGAAGATTGTTCCCGATGTTGGGGAAGTCCAGGACAAGGGGGGTCACAGTTTATCGGATCAAGGGGAAATCCTTTGGGACCGAGATGAGGAAAACATTTTTCACACAATGAGTAGTGAATCTCTGGAACTCTATGCCACAGAAGGTAGTTGAGGTCAGTTCATTGGCTATATTTAAGAGGGAATTAGAAGTAGCCCTTGTGGCTAAAGGGATCAGGGGGTATGGAGAGAAGGCAAGTACAGGATACTGAGTTGGATGATCAGCCATGATCATATTGAATGGTGGTGAAGGCTCGAAGGGCCGAATGGCCTACTCCTGCACCTATTTTCTGTGAATCTGTGAATCTATGAAAATGTATGGCGTAATCGTCACCTGTATGGAAAGCAAGTACAACTTGAAGTTGCAACTACATTTGACACAGACTGCGGAATCCACGCATTATGAAGAATCATCTGTCGACGAGGTCAAGTTCCATTTTAAGATCAGACAGTGGCACAACTTTTATCGGAGCGGAAAGAGAATTGAGAGAAGCACTCAATGGCTTGAGCCAGGACAAGATCCAGAGGGCTACACTTCAGCGAGGGTTAATGTGGTATTTTAACACCATAGCAGTATCCCCTCACGGCTGTGTTTGGGAACAATATCGTCTTGCGTATGGCGTGCACAACCTAAAGTTGTAGGTTCTATTTGATCTTGTTTGTGCACGTCGAGTTCGTTACATTAGTAGAAACAGGATGGACCACGTGAGGGTTGCAATCTCCCACTCCTGGGAACGATTGATCCGCATGTTTCGTAATGTGCCGCGCTCTGTTGTGAACCAACAACTTCTGAAGGATGGAGGATTGCAAATTGAACTTGTGAAGTCGAAGCAATTTTTAATAATCGACCCTTTACCAAGAAAACTAATGATCCAACAGACCTGGAAGCACTCACATCAAACCATCTTCTTCTGTAGAAATTCAAGCCATCTGGACGCTTTGTAAAGGAACATAATAAACGCAGATGGAGACAGGACAAATATATGGCAGATTTATTTTTCAAACGTGGACACAAGAATACTTGACTAAAATCCAAGAACGACAACGGCGGTCAACAGTAAAGAGAAACTTTGCTCCAGGTCACATTGTAGCGGCGGCTGATTCCACTGCACCACGAGGCGTCTGGCTAATGGAGAGACTATTGGAGACAATGCCAGATGCACAAGGTGTTGTGCGCACAGTTTGATTTCATACAAAGAGCAATATCTTGGAGAGATCGATAACAAAGATATGTCTGCTCCAACAAGCTGAGACCTAGGTACAACAAAGACTGGTGGCCCTAAACATGAAAGTAAAATGAAGGAAAGGAATGCGAATGAAGAATCGCTGAAGAAGATTTCATGCCAACACATTGTACATACCTTCTTTTTTTGAAAATGTGTAAGGGAAAAGGGGGTGGTGTCATGTATATAGCTCCATTTATTATTTATTGATAATCGTTTTGTTATATTTTCTTTTGTTAAGACAATTAGGGGTCGCTGTGTGGAAACCATTTATTTTTATTGTTGGCATATCATATTACTTTGCTTAGAAATATCTTGCAGTATTATTTTGGACACGGAGGCGGTCACTAGATGCACAGGGTGGTGTATATGTAAGGGCAAGAGGGACAAGAAGGGGCAGGCACATGAAAGGGGCGTATACAGTGCAAACCAGACAGGGACAGGGTATCCAGGTACCACGTGCATGCATAATTAGGTAAGCCTGGTACGTTCATTTATTTGTTGGTACAACTAACTCAATAAACACCCTACTAAACTGGAAATAACGAGTGGAAAATCTATCCCACTGCGTCTGCGTATGATCCTCAAACTGTACCTGCGTATTAATGGCAGTTGGAAAAGAGGACACTGGAAAAGTTGAAAAAATGCCATTACAAGTAGAGTGTGTATTGGGGATGGGGCAGTGGATGTGGTGTATCTGGACTTTCAGAACGCCTTTGGTCCCAAACAAGAGATTAGTGTGCAAAATTGGAGCACATTGTAATGGCGGATGGTATTGACATGGATAGCAAACTGGTTGGCAAACACGAAGTAAAGACTAGGGATTAACGGGTCTTTACCGAATGGCAGGCAGTATCTAGTGGGTGCAGCAAGGCTCAGTGTTGAAGCAAAATTTATTTACGATATATATTACAGATTTAGAGAGGGAATTAAATGTTACATCTCCAAGTTTGCAAATGACACCAAGCTTCGTGACAGTGTGAACTGCGAGGAGGATGCTATAAGACTGCAGGGTGACTTGGATAGGTTGGGTAAGTGGGAAGATGCGTGGCAGATGCAGTATGATGTGAGGTTATCCACTTGGTTCAAGAACAAGAGGCAGATTATTATCTGAATGGTGTCAGATTAGGAAACGTGTAGGTGCAACAAAACCAGGGTGCCCTTGTACACCAATCACTGAAAGTAAGCATGCAGATACAGCAGGCAGCGAATAACGTTAATGGGATGTTAGCCTTCATTGTGAGAGGATTTGAGTTTTGGAGCAAGGAGGTCCTGATGCAGTTGCGCAACGCCCTGCTGACACTGAAGTATTGTGTGCTGTTTTGTTCTCCTAATTTGAGGAAGGACATTATTGCTATGGAGGGAATGCAATGAAGGTTCACCAGATTATTTTCTGGGGTGACGGGACTGACATCTGATGAATGAATGGGTCGACTGGACTATTATACACTGGAATTTAGAAAGATGAGAGGAGATCTCATAGAAATATATAACATTCTCAAAGGATTGGACAGGCCAGATGCAGGAAAAATGTTCCCGATGTTGGGGGAATTTAAAACCTGGGGTCACAGTTTAAGATTTAGGTGTAGGCCATTTAGGACTGAGATGAGGAAAAACGTTTTCACCCAGAGAGCTGTGAATCTGTGGAATTCACTGCCACAGAAGGCAGTGGGGGCAATTCACTTGATGTTTTCAAGAGGGAGTTAGATTTACCTCTTAGGGTTTAATGAATCAAGGGATGTGGGGGAAATCAGGAACGGGGTACTGATTTTAGATGATCAGCCATAGTCACATTGAATGACGGTGCTGGCTCGTAGGGTCGAATTGCCTACTGCACGTATTTTCATATGTTTCTATGTTTCTAAGCTAAACTTTGAATCATCAAATACAACGCGTGGGATATTACTTGATAATCCATGTGATCGACTAATGCGGCATCCGGCTTCAATATATTTGAGAAGGAGACCATCCCATTTATTTACCATGTTCCCATATATTTTATTATCTGTGCAAATTAAATGATTTTCAAACTGTACAAAGCGGTAGCCATCATTACAGTTTCGATGGCAATCAATTAACATTCCTAAGAGATAACTAGAATATAATGCAAGAACGTGGGGACAAATACACCCTGAGACAATTAACATTATTTCACCGTAGTAATTTAACGTACAAACTGATACGTCTTTGGAGTGTTGGAGAAGACCGGAGCACCGCAAGAACCTTCAAATTCCGTACACGATGGAACCCGGGTTTCTGTCGCTGTGAGGCAACAACTCTACCTTCTGTACTGTCTCTACCGTCACTTTGATTCTTGTTTGCCCACAAATCGTCAGTTTACATGACAAGTTACATCTTCATTTAAAATTGTTGCGTGTACGGTGAAGCAGGGGAGAAGATTCTTCACCAAGAGTACAAACATTGTTTTGCAATTTTCAGAATTCCAAGGGCTCTATCGTTTGAATTTATAGCTCCCACGATTGGAACAGAAAATGAAATATGAGGGTGTTGCAGAAAAGTCGTTGAAGGAGAAGTCCAGTTACTAACGACTGATCGTGTAGAATTTCGGGAGGACCAAGTAACCAAATCATGATCTCATCTCTTTTGTTATCACATTCCCTGAATACGTTGGTAACCTTAGAAGCACACTTTAATCCCGCCTCATTAAGTTAATTTAACGCTTCTATCGGTTTTCTGAAATGTTACTATTATGTACTTTGTATCAATTATCGCAAGTGACTTTCGCAGATGCGTCGCCAGTAATTGTTAACCGTGCACTTCTCTGCAGCATCATCAATGCTAGCAAAAGAAAGAGGTAATTAATTACCCATTTTTCATATATTCTATACGAATGAAATTAGAGCGTATGACATTAAGCGTTACGGCCTGAGAATATTTATTGTTATTTTCCCTTTTCTGTACATTTAAAACTAGCTTTGCAAGTTCTCCATGTTCTCCAACGCGCTTCGGAAGTCGATGGTGACCCGTGCGTCTGAAAACAATTATTAGTTAGAAGATGTAGGGCAGGAATCTTGAAAAATCGTACGTTAGAGTCATGTGGAAGCTGATTTTTCACTTGTATATATTTGTGTTCATAGCTCACTGCTTCTTCTGGTCTCCTAGCAGAATTATTTTCTGTTTCCTGAAATGGCCATGTAATATTGAAAGGATGCCCCAGGTTGTATTTTGAAATGTATAGAGAAATAATTTTCAGCTGTTGTTAACACACCTGATCACATAATGGAAACAGTTCTAGCATCTACTTGTCATTAATAAATTGTTAGACCGCAGTGTCACCGTGCTTTATGGCTTAAATGTTAAACGTACAATTACTGGAATACATCAATTGAATTTTCAGACGATGTGTATCTACTATATATGCCTCATAATGAAGACACACACACGCACACGCACACGCACACACACGCACACACACACACACACACACACACACACACACACACACACACACACACACACTCACACCATAACTAGACTAAGTGGGAGCCATTGGGACCCATGTTCACACGAGAGGGCTGGTCCCCCAACGCGATATTCCACCTCCCCACCAATTTCAATATTGGTTGCCATTGGGGGCGGGGGGTTTCTGCAACGCTAGTGTGGGTTTTGTGGGCCGAAGGTACTGGGTTCCAGTGGGCTTGTATAGACAGCGAGGGCCGAATGGATTCTTGGACTGGCAGCACACTCACTCAGGCATTGTGGGCTGGCAGCTCAGTCACTCAGGCCTGGTGGGCTGGCAGCTCAGTTACTCCGGTCTGATGGGCTGGCAGCTCAATCACTCAGGCCTGGTGGGCTGGCAGCACAGTCACTCAGGCCTGGTGGGTTGGATTCTCAGTCACTTAGGGCTGATGGGCTGGCAGCTCAAAAACTACCAGAAATTCTGCCCAAAACATGTGGGAGACTGTCTTTGAGAGAGAAGGGGGAGAGGGTGGCGAAACAAATTTAGACATTTTCAACTATGTCTGGAGATCACAGCAATGTAGGAGGAAAGTCTGTCCTGGCGTTGATCTCACAGGACGCCAATGAAGGGAGGGAGTAAAATACTGGGGTGATGTTTAATATTTGCAGGGGGAATAGTTACTGATTAGTCGAAAGGACTCCTCCTGGGATAGTACATACCTGATGGGATAAAGGGACTCTTTAAAACAAATCTGAGTGCAATCTCTGTGAATTTCCCTGGCCTGTCACGGGCCTTTTTCGCCAAAATGCTCTTCCTGATCTAATATGGGCATTTTTGGCAACGTTGACTGGTTTGTCGGCTAATAGGTGCCTTGTGGGCCGAAATACGTGGTTTCTGGCAGGTCGAACAACTTATTTCATTTCATTTCCTTTGCCATTTCAGTTTCAAGCACAAGGCAGGCCAAACAACTCTTCTCATTTTCAATTCATTTCATTTTCATTGCCATTTCAGTTTCAAGCATAGGGCAGGCCAAACAACTCATCTCATTTCATTTCATTTAATTTCCATTGCCATTTCAATTTCAAGCACAGTGCAGGCCAAACAACTCGTCTCATTTTCATTTCATTTCATTTCCGTTTCCATTTCAGTTTCAAGTACAGGGCACCCCAAACAACTCATCTCATTTTCTTAACAAATCATTTATTGCATGTACATTGCAGACTCTCATTTCAGTAGACTCACAGTTCAGTTGGCTCACAGCAGAATCACAGTTCTGGCCTCTACCTCGCGATCTTCCAGAGCGACTGACTCACGTCCAGGCATCCGGGTTTTATAGTCCTGCCCCCATGAAGGGGCGTTACCTTCATCATGGGATTGACAAGCGAGAGGACCAATCCGCTAATTTCAAGATATTTGGACATTCATAACTTTTTTTTTTAATTTTCATCGATCGGAAACATCTTCGGGGCTGCCTCAGCGGAGGAGGACAATGAGTAAGATGGCCAAAAATCATAGCGATATACGGTAGCGTTTCTTCTAAAATCAATATACAGCGCAGACAGGAAGTGGTCAAGATGCGACTTGTAGTCATAAACACACACACACACACACACACACAAACACGCACACACGCGCGCGCGCGTGTGTGTGTGTGTGTGTGTAAATATATATATATATATAGAATATAGTACATAATGTACGGCTGCAATTGATATGCATGATAGCTTAATACGGGTATGCCATCAAAGAAAACGGATGACCATAACATTATACGACTTTGCAAATTGGTCATAACTTATTATTTTGTGCTATATCTCAATTGTGGAGATAATCTGATTAAGTAATTTCAATGGTGCGTAGCTGTACATTATCCGAGGCAAGAATAATGCCGATAAATAATTGCGGGACGTTCAGAAGTCGATGTCAAATCAATTATCCTATTTCATTTCGGACGATTTATGATTATTTGATGGATGGGATACTGAACACAATGTAAACTTTTCCCAGCTGACGAATGTGAATTAATTTGGAAAGCATGCTAAGAAAGGTGAAGTGTAAAATCAAAACCTGGTTGGGCATGCCAAACTTCGGGCAATCACGAGTGAGTAGTGTGCAAGAGGATTAATAGAAGAACGATAACTAATAAAAGGCTCCACGCTGCCTTCATTACCCAGAAATACGCAGATTGAAAAGCTCTCTGCTTGGTAATGGTGAGTATGAACTTCATCAAATTGATATGTACATTGGAATTTACAGTGATTATGCACGATGGATGTAATAAGTTTACAACGTACGTTGTTTTAAATCATGTTTTCCTGTTAGAAAATTAGATCTTAAACATTACAATATAGTGGTTTTGTTTTGCGTTACTGTTTGCGCAGACACCTATGCGCGACCATGGAGAAAAAAAAATGTGTTCCTCTTGGACCTTCTTAAACTTAGTCAATCTCTTAATGGAGCAGTTGAATAATAGAATACGGATTCGTTAATGATGATTAGCTACGACTGCTCATTAGAAATCTCAGAAAATGCGAACAACCGTCAAAAGAATTGCATACGGGAATCAGGGTGAGTCGTTTATTAAACGATGGTATAATCGTGATGCACACAAACATGGGGGGCATAGAAATCCTGCTTTCGACATAGATTTAGATAACTAGTTTCAAGACGTTGAAACTTCTCGATACCATTTCTCTATAAAATTGAAAAATCGCGTGACATGCTAGTTGTGGATAATATTTTGCAGATGTATTACATGGAGTTGGTAGTAATGATGCGCGGCAAACAATACTACATATTTTCCCTAGAACACTACATGTAGGAGGACATATTGTACTTACATCCCCAAACGCATAGTACGTAGTGTAGATAAACTCTTATTAACCCTTATTAATCCGTGCCACTTATAACCATCACTACACTAATGTGCATGTGATCCATTTAACAGCACTACGGTAATCACACAAAGTCTCTCTCTCTCTCTCTCTCTCTCTCTCTCTCTCTCTCTCTCTCTCTCGACCAGTTGGTAAGCGAGACGCATGGTACTGTTGATAATGCTCAAGTATACTTACTCGATGTATTAAAGTTGGACTAACATGATCGTGTTCTATTTATTGAGCCACCAATACACAGGTAGTACACATGTGTAATTTACATTTTCATTAATGTAAAAGATAAATAATGAATTGTGAAATGGTAAACCGTTGATCACTGCCACGTGCACTTTGCTTGCAATGTTACGGAATTGATGACACTTCGTATTTTGCAAAAATATTTGCAGAATCTTGCAGAGCAACACTCGTGTTTTTCGATCTCCATGTACCTATCGCTCCATGGATCTTGCTGAAAGTAAATACTGGCAGAGATGTGCAACAGTACTGAATGGTGGCAGGGTTGGAATGTGGTTGCTTTGCGCTGGGGAGGGAACACGATAAAATTATAAGTTATACATCACCAAAGGCACGTAATGTGCTTGGAGAATATCAAATTATGAATAATGCGTTGCTATTTGCTGTGGCACGCAGCTGTTTCTGCGCCTGAAATTCCAGAGTAAAATTGCATGCAGTTCCATTTACAAGTATTGAAGCGGAATGGCGAAATAGGCAATGCCGATATCCAGAAGTCCAATCGAAAATCGATACAGGAAAAACTATCATTATATGTGAATATCTATCAGCGTCAGAAGCGCAATCAAATGTAGATTGATGTCGCTACATTTAAAACTGGTCGGCATATTGCTCTGTGGTAAATTTTAAAAAAGTTATAAACAAGCAGCTACTGTTAGGACTACGTGGTGCATATTGTTTTGCTACAATTTGGAAAACAGAAGTCTGTGAAATATATGCATGACTCAGTAACTTTATGTTTACCTCCATTCATATTTGTGTAGGTTAATGTTCTTAGCAGAACGTTGGTTACATCAGACTTTGCACAATTTCAGATATTAATAGTTAAATATATCTGCCAATTTTTATCAATCTTAATTGTTATCTCCATTCATATTTGTGTTATGCATTTTCTTAACAGACCCGACGAGCTCCATTGAACGTAAGTCGCATGCGACAATCAGTTATATGTAACATCAAACTTTGAACAATTCCAGATATTTATTCTTGGATACATCTACAAATTTCGTCCAAAATACTGGAAGCACAAGGCGTGTTTAACATACATGTATGTGACATGGTCCGTTTGAGCTAATGCACATAACGACCAGTCTACCATCTCGTCAGGTGGCAGCTCAATTTATAAAATAAAGTACAGTTTTATTTCAATAGCCGAAACAGTTGAATTGATTAAAATAGCCAGTCAGTTTGCAAACAATCCCATCGTGTACGAAGCATTGTCCTGGTGGGTTAATGGGACATTATTCCTCTTCAATTCACTGGAGAAACGCCAACGTTGTTCAGGCCAGTCGAACTCCGCGACGGATATGAATCGCTGTCTGTTTCACGTACGTGCGTTGGGCAACCTCTGGTGCAGCAAGCGTGTAAGCAGGTAAAAGCTGAAGTTCCAGATTTGGGCCTTAATTCATAAAGTGGCATGTTCATTTTTCTCTCGGGATAAGTGTTGCATATTACCGCGGCGATCAGCACTAAAATAATTTTCAGAAACGATAGATCAGAAGAATTATGAAATAAGCGTAACTGTTTTGGGCTTCTGACCTGTTTTCATGAGAGAACAATATTAACACGCATGTTGCCAGTCCTCCTGCTATGTGCTGAAGTTCACAGACAGTCGCTCACAGAAAACAATATAATTAACACTTACAAAAGGAAATCGTATTCATATACACGTCGCGGAAATCTTTCAAACCCATGTCTTTGGCATATCAAAATGCTAGAGGGCATTGTTCGGCCAAACACATACTTTTGCACATCCATTAATCAACCCAGGCTATCAGCTTTCAAGTTTCATTAACGTTTCAAAGTTGTGAGTCATCCGGATCCCTTCCATGGTGCTATCCGAGCCACGTGCTTATGCCAGCATTGTGACTTGGTTTTCCACAATTCAAACATGTGTCCTATGGTTTCTCTTCTGTTTTTCCTTATTTTTCCACACTACGACTGACAACTGAGTCTCCTTTACTTCCGGCAACTTATCGAAATGGTACGCAGAAGTGAGAATGCTGAGTAATAGAGATAAATAACTGGCAATACTACTTAAAGGCAGGTCGAATCAATGACGACACCAGAACTATGTCATCGAGTAATTAATTAGGTTAAATTAATTTTATATTTGCTATGTTAATGTGTAAATTGATATTGTCAGTTGATAAGCTGTACGTCACATAATGTAGAAGCAACACATTCTACTAAGTAAAACTGTAACTTTTCGCAATCTATTTCAGAATCTGAAACAACAAAGAGATCCGCCATACATACAGGTTTAGTTCATACTTAGGTTCGGTTTCCTGTTGAATTTTACAGAACAAAACTATTCCTAAATGCGTCATGTAATATCTCAAAATAGCTGTGCGTTTGTTTTCATTTCATCAAACTTAAAAAAGTGGCGAGACGTCCCCTGATTCCTTTGCATTGAATCGGGAGCCGAACGGAATCATAAATAAAATGGATCGCAACCCATTTGACATTTATGTGCAAAATGCATAATGGACACAGAAGCACGATGTTTTTCTATAAAGTATAATAACGCAGTCATAACGGTCAGGAGCATTCCGCCTAAAATATATTTCCTAGGGTGTTGAAATGTAGACCAATGTAGTCTCAATAAAATAAAAAGGGAAAATATTGAAAATGATATTTCCTGTAGAAAACCCATTTGATCAAGGATGAATGCAAATGATCTGGTACATTTGAATCTGGACCAGTCGTCAATGAAATAAATATGTCCACCTGTTCTCAAGAATAAATGTATTTAACTGCTGTACAGTGCTCATCTAAATAAAGACAACCGCCCTTGCGCAGCGCTGACAGGGTCTGGCGGGTTACCTCGTGCCACGATATAAATCTCTACAATTATGACGGATCGTGCGCACGAGGTTACGCGCGTTATACGCGTCTTCCCCGTGGTCAGAAATTCACAGTACTAGGTCGACATAACAATCAACCCATCTTCCATTTCATAACATATTTGCGAAATGTGGAAGCCCGACATAAAGTGAATTTGAATCCTGGATTTTATATATTTGCGGAAGAAAATAATGGTCTATTACGCATCGCCACCAAAACCGGGTGGCGAACAGGTGACATAACCCAATGAGAGGATATTGAAAAAAATTTCGGCTGATTTTAATTAATTTGAATTTATCGCAACTTTGCATAGTTTTCAATAGTTTTGCTGTAGACCGACCATAAAACAGTACAGCACAGGAACTGACTCTGCGCCACACGGTAACTTTTCCGAACATCTTGCCACATTAAAGTGATCCCTTTCCCTGCATATGTGTCTTATCCCTACATTCCGTACGTGCCTAATGATCAAACAATGTATTGGCACTTTAGTGCCACATACCACCTACCACACTGTACAGAAATCGTCCCTGTGTGTCCGGTTTACAATTTTCTGCCATTTCAAATAGCTTGCAGATATGCATTCTGTTGCTTGAAATGTCCACCCTGAAAAAAACATATTTTGACTAGATTCTATCCGTGCCTCTCGTGATTTTATATATTTCAATCAGGTCTCCCTCCATACGCCAGAGAAAATAATTGCGTTTGTCCAATCGGTAGTTATTACTTTCTAATTCAGGCATCGTTGTGTTACATTACATAGAAACATAGAAACATAGAAATTAGGTGCAGGAGTAGGCCATTCGGCCCTTCGAGCCTGCACCGCCATTCAATATGATCAGGGCTGATCATCCAACTCAGTATCTCGTACCTGCCTTCTCTCCATACCCCCTGATCCCCTTAGCCACAAGGGCCACATCTAACTCCCTCTTAAATATAGTCAATGAACTGGCCTCGACTACCCTCTGTGGCAGAGAGTTCCAGAGATTCACCCCTCTCTGTGTGAAAAAAAGTTCTTCTCATCTCGGTTTTAAAGGATTACCCCCTTATCCTTAAGCTGTGAGGATAAGGGGTACTTCCGTACCCTCTCAAACTCTTCCACACCCCTCCTGGCGTGAGATAAGGATAACTACGTTCAATACCCGAATGAAGTTTAACAATTTTGTCACACGACTTTCAGGCACTTATACTCAATTCTCCGATCGATAATGCCTAACATTCCATACGGCTTCTCGGCACTACCCAGTTGTCACCGTCCCCGTTGGAAACCAGTACCACTGCGTCGTTAATGTTTTCAAATATGATGAAATGAATGAATTCACCTTATTCACCTCTCATGGGATCTCATTGGAAACAGACTGACCAGTGAGAGCGGCGCCATTTTATCCTATTCGCTCGCACGAGTACTGCATATTACGGCAGGAAGTTTTCCGCTAACTCCCTGCGTGCCAACACTGTACTTGTTATGACATACTGTTAATATTTATTATCAGAATTTAGAAAGAATGCACCTGATCATAAATTACATGGTAATATTGCGAAATATGTTGAATTGAAGATCTCCATTTTGGATCTCTTCTCATTTAATTTTCACTTTAGTTCCAGATCGTGAGAATCACCATGAATGCAATGGTATGTACAAAACTGTCGTTTTTTTCGGCAACATCAGGCGGGGAGTGATACATTTACAAAATTGGTGGAATAATTTAATTCGACAATGACAGCTTTTGGTGTTCTTTTATGTCGTAACCAGTGCGCAAATAATTGCAGAATATTTACTGCTTCTACGTGTCAACATTTGGGGTCCCGCTCACTTCACTCCCACTGGGATTAACCTTGCATAGTTTGCTGAATGGAATGCCTAATCGCTCGTTAATCTACAGGAAAGTAATCATGTAACCACCACAGCTCCCACAGAGAATACAACTGAAACACTGAGTTAATCTGCAATGAACTCATTTACATGAGAATCTTGCGTAATATTTTGAGTTAAAGATCCGGTCTAATCGAACAAACGCAAAAATATATTACTAATTAAACGTAATGATTTGGAACAAACAATAACGTCATTTCTCGTCGTGGCATAGGGTATCATTACACTCTGCTCAGACAATTCCGTTTCGTTTACTGTAGCAGAGCAGACTATTCTGGCTATGAGTGACTAGCCTAATCCCATTATGAATATTTCGTTACATTTCGAGGCTATTTTCCACATGCAGAATAAAGTCTTCCATGCAGTTTATCCTGTTAAATATAAATATGGCTATTTTCGATATTAATTTTCAGAAATCGAAGAACTCCTTGAAAATACGTGTAAGTATTGCAGATGTACTCATGCTTGAATAACTCATAAACTTCACTGTAATTACAACATAATGTTTCAGTCATATTCAATCACTGTAGACGATGAATATATTTATCTCGCGGTCCGATTGAGAAAATAATTGCTTCATGAACACTCCCTTGCCACCCAAATCACCCCTCCCCGAGGCAGAGCTTCACTTGCACCTCCTCTAACCTAATCTATTGTAGCTGTTGTTCAAGCTGTGGAGTCTTATACATCGGCGAGACGAAACGCAGACTGGGCGACCGTTTCGCAGAATAACTTCGCTCAGCCCACCTGAACCAACTTGATCTCCCGGTTGTTGGACACTTGAATTCCCCTCCCCATTCCTGCACAGATCTTGCTGTCCAAATCCTCCATTGTCAGAGTGAGACTAGGTTCTCATTTCACACTACAGCAGCCTACCACATCATGGTCTTTATCTGTCGTTCCCTTTAACCCTTACCAGTCTGAAGAAAGTTTTCGACCCTGAACGTCACACATTCCTGCATGTCCCGCTAAATTACTTTACCGTTTTGTGTCTATCTTTTGCCTTCATGAACATGCGATTCTGAGAACGCAAAAGAAAAACCTCAATTGTGACTATTTAAACCACATAAATATTCGAAAATAGTACTTCTGCGAACGTTGAACTAAGGAGATAACTGTATTTCAAATGGCAATCACATATGGAATCGATTTAATCAATTTAACACTGCCTTTTAATATATCTGGTCAAATATAATTTTATTATTTTTATTTCATCGTACATGCCTCGGTCTGTATCTAGCATGGGGGGAAGCATGCTAATGTTTAGCTTTACAAAGAAGGAGAGCAGTGAGGCAAATTGCAATACGCTGACACGTGTTATTTCTTGGTATACAGTGGTGGTTTTCGGATTGGTAACCAAATAAAATATTATATCCCACAGGTTTTGTTGCTCTTCTAATAAAACTGTTCTTAACATATTGGATGCTGCAAAGCGTGTATATTATACGTGGATGCTAATGCAACCAAAATAGAAGCAGCACAAGGAGTGCAGCAGGTGCAAAATATCAAATGAAGAGACCAAGGTAGAACATGACAGTCAGCAGGGAGTTTGAAATGCTATATGCGGGGTGTAAGTTCCTCTATTGTGAAAGGTGGAATAAAACATCTAATAACATACGGACAAAAGAGTGGACAAATATCGTGTCCCAATGCCTGAAATCAAAAACGGGTTACAGAGTTTAAATAAAAAAATAGTAGAGAATGCCTTTTATTGTCATTCAAACAAACAAAGGTTTAAACGAAATATCGTTCCCTGCACTCATAACAACAAAACAGAAAACCCACACAATTAACACAGTTTCACACAAACATCCATCACAGTGCAGGTGAAGTTGCCGTTGCGGGGACTGTGAGCTCCTGATGTTAACGTCCACCGGGCCTGCGGCCGACGCCTCCGAAGTCGGGTCGCAGCCACAACGCCACCACAGCTTCCGAAGTCAGCCAGCTCCGTGATGGTAAGTCCACAGGCTCTGCGACCGGAGCCATCAGATCGATTCCAGTTGAAGACCGCCAGCTCCACGTCGTTCGGCCCCAGCGAAACAGAGACATAGCAAGGAAACGGTCGCGCCCTCGTTCAAGGAAGAGATTTAAAAAGTTTAGGCCACGCCCCACATACCCCTAACAAGAGGAAAAGAAGACAAAAAGAAAAAAAAGACAATCGGACTGCAGGCGAGCTGCAGCTGCTGAGGCAGCGCTGACACTTCTAACTCAGGCAGGTGAATGGAATTTAGGATGCTATTGGCAAGAAGGGGTGGAATTCAAACATCTGTAATTCTTTGTAAGTTTTAAATGCTTGGGTGCTACATTTCCATGAGAACTTAACGCCCCCGTATTTAGTTAGACGAAAAAAACATTTCTGGGGACCGTGTGGAGAATACTGATTCTTCGGTTTCGGTAGACCTATGGAAAAAGATTTAAAAGCTGGGTGCAATACCGGTATAGAATAGAATACCGGGATGCATATTATTTATAAATATGCTAGAATAGCCCCCAATTACAACCAATAACTGTGTAAATACTAATCCACGTAACATAACCAAAACACATGAGTGTACATTAGCTTTCAGTCTAGAATTCCAGGAGTTTGCTGTAGTCTATGAACAGAAGCCTGACTTAATGTGTTTTAGTGCGCATGTGGTCCAGTGTAGAATGGAGAACCAGCGCGACCACATTATCCATGGGCCTGATGTGGTGGTAGAAAAACAATAGTGCGTCATGATTTCTGCTGAGGTAGATGTTGATATGTGCAATAAACAATCTGTTGAAGCATTAAGTCAACTTGGACGTTAGTGCCACCAGTCTGTAGTCATTTGAGCTTGGCACCGTATTTGTTTTGAGCCTCAGTATTAAATACGCGCTTTTACAACAGGTGGGAATCTAAGTCCACAGTGATCAGATATTAAAGATGTCCGATATTGAAGATGCCCGCTAATAAGTGAGGAGTGTGGGGAGGGGTGAGCTCTTCGGTCGCTGCCTATATGCAAGAATAAGGAGAGTAGCTAAATGTTCGATTTCTAATGGAGAGAGCGAGGTTTGGAGCGATAGATATCTGATGGTGGTGTAGCAGTATTTCAGGGCGTGTTATCATTGGTCATGTGGTACACGTGCTTGTAATCGTTATGGAAGTACACAAAGTGCTTGTGTTGCCCAATGCGTTATGGATATATTTCCTCTTTGGAAGGTAGAAGTGGAAGGCCGGCTGCGTTAGGCGTTGCACTGTGTAGAACAGGATTTGGAGAGGGATGCTACTTTTGAGCATCCCGAATAGTTTCCCATTCGGCAGACATAATCTGATGTCACTGTTGCCCACGTGATGGTGCATGCTCATGCAAGTCATGCCCGAGCATGCAGGTGCAGCAGGCAGTACAAAAGCAGCATGTTGGCATTCATAGCAAGAGGATTTGAGTATAAGCTCTTCTACGGCAGTTGTATAGGGTCTTGGTGAGACCACACCTGGAGTATTGCGTGCAGTTTTGGTCTCCAAATCTGCCAGACTGATTCCTGGGATGTCAGGACTGTCTTATGAAGAAAGACTGGATAGACTTGGTTTATACTCTAGAGTTTAGGAGATTGAGAGGGGATCTTATAGAAACTTACAAAATTCTTAAGGGGTTGGACAGGCTAGATGCAGGAAGATTGTTCCCGATGTTGGGGAAATCCAGGACAAGGGGTCACAGCTTAAGGATAAGGGGGGAATCCTTTAAAACCGAGATGAGGAAAACTTTTTTCACACAGAGAGTGGTGAATCTCTGGAACTCTCTGCCACATAGGGTAGTTGAGGCCAGTTCATTGGCTATATTTAAGATGGAGTTAGATGTGGCCCTTGTGGCCAAGGGGATCAGAAGGTATGGAGAGAAGGCAGGTACGGGATACTGAGTTGGATGATCAGCCATGATCATATTAAATGGCGGTGCAGGCTCGAAGGGCCGAATGACCTACTCCTGCACCTAATTTCTATGTTTCTATGTTTGTGATACGGACAGAACGTAACGCCATGCCTCCGTTCTGCCCATGCGATGGACGGAATAACCTTCGAAGTGGAGGACTGAGTCTGGGGGGATGGCGAAGAGACATGTCACTGTGAAACAGGACACGCAACATTCTCCAATCTATCGTTGATCAATTAACCTTTACCTTAAATGATCCGCTTCATTGTCCAGTTATTAGTTATACCATCAACTCAATAGACAATATATAATTGACATTAGGTGCACGAGTAGGACATACGGTCCTTCAGGTCCAGACGTCCCAACTCGATACATCTTTGCTCTTGTTTTGCAGAGATTGTGCCTGTGCCTGTGCCGTTCAGTTACTGCAGCACATTTGTGAAAACAAGCTACTGCGATTCCTTTTGTTTGAACCTTTAACATGGTTTGTATGAATGAAGGTGCATGCAATTTACAAAGTATTCGCTTAATTCTTGCTTTCGAGCTTCGAGATATTCAAATTGCATTTCTGGTAGCTGTTCAATGATATATAATTTCTCTTTTTTTCTGATTTACCTATTCTTTCAGCAAGGAAATTGCTAAAAAAGGAAGAAGGTAAGATTGCCATATATTCTTAGACAGCAATGTCGTGATCTCGAAATGATGACGGTTAATGTTTCCACGGTTTGGTAATACATGCCAGGACACACATTTGTTTTAGTAACTGCAACCGCGTTTTTTAACAAATGTATCTTTCATATTAAAAACACTTTTGCGGAAGATAAAATTGATTATAAAATGTGGCCAATGCTAATGTCTGAAATTGTCGACGTGGAATTAATGCAAGACAGCAACGCGTGCCTTCGGGAAAATGAGAACAAATGGCTGGATATCTTGGATACACAATACTTTGTCATTCGTTTACATTTTGGAGACAGAACCGTGATTTTATTAGACTTTAACTATAATAGAACCCGTGTCGAATGGCCTCATCCCGCTGGACCTTTCAGAATTTAAAGTATTTTGCGTTTGGTTCCCAACTCCTATGTTTCCGTGGACCTTTTCTTTCGAATTGAGACAGTACACTGTATTACGTTTAGATTGATTTGCTGCACATTGTGTTATCTTAAAGTTATTTTTGTTTTTTTCAGAAATTCGCAAATGGAAATATGATCTGGGAATAAAAGGTATGGGATGCAATCAAAACTTGTGTTACAGTTGTGAGACATGCACGGCACCAATAAAATATCGTTGTTTTATTTAAAGGTATCATATGTTGTGGGGATAAGAAATCAATAAATAATTTTTAAACTAACATTATCGTTCTGAATATCGGATGTACCCAATATCACATGGTAAAATACAAGTAAAAACCTTTTGACAATTATTTTCAAAATGCAACTAGCTTGCTAAGGCAAATACACACGGTATGTATTGAATCAAACTTTATTGATATGCTGCATGACATGGAGAGGAGGCGAGTAGATAGCCAGAAGGAACAATCTCACGCCCATGCAACTCTTTGTCAAATTTTCTTAACAGCAAGTCAGCATTTATTTTACAGTATGCATCTTAATTTGCTCGATCTCAACTTGTCTGTGCAATGTTCTAAATTGAGAAACGGTTGCAGCAAATCAGGACTGAACTTCTACATTCGTGATCACTGTCGAATTATGAAACATATTCAGCCATAGCGAAGGAAAGCCCAAAGTAATGATGGTCCTTGATACAACTGCAATCCAATGACATTGATTTCGACAAAAATAAGTTTGCGCTGAGCTATGATTTCATAAAATCTGCAATGTCATGTTCTATATAATTGTCAATAGATCAATACTTCCTCGTTGATGTTGGACGTTGGAGGTTGTTTAGCCAAATTATACTACAGTTCAATGTATTGAAATCAGGGATCTGTCTGTGTGAATGTAAAAAATGTTCAGACATTCGTGCATCAATATTTCATTTTATGGATTACGAATGTGCAATTTTCAATAAACATCGACGTATGCTCGGATAAGACTCAGCAGTAAAGTGAAATGCTGAACATAAATGAATGTGGCACTACTGAGAAATGGTCGTGCCTGCTCTATGATATGGTCTGCCCAATTATTCCGCCATGTTTCTAACGGGTACTAAGGAGAATATCAACTGATCGTAATAGTAAAGTCAAAGAGTCAGTGAGCAGCCAGATGTGTCCTTCGACCGAAATCGTCTATGCCGACCAAGTTGAGAGAGTGCCATTTACAGCGCAAGGTCCTTATCCTTCGAAATCATTCAGAACAACTATCTTTCTGGTAGGAGACAGAGCAATAGCGGCAAATGTGAAGTACAAGTGTTGAGCAATTAATTTCCGTCGGATACGCAACAGCAGCGGATGGTTCAAATAATGTGGTTTGATTCTACACTAAAAAGCACAACACACAGGACGAACATGGAAATGTATAACAGGGTGCGACATTGGGAGCGCGCAGAATGAGAGAGATTGCGAATTGAAACCAAGTGCTGTATTTGGGTATACGTACTGAGAATTTCGCACAAGAAGCTTCGTGAGGGTGGTGACCAAATGCTGGTGACATTTATTTTATTGTGCATAATTCTTCCTCTCCTTAGCGGAGAGGTAATACTATATTAGACTAGAATAAGTGCAGACCAGTTGCTCCGCCAAAGCAATATTCCACCACGCACCCTTCCCCCAACGCAACCCGTTTCCCAAACACAATATTCCATCACTCAAGCATTGCCCCCAACTGCGCAGTCGCAGCTCTTTTCCCCACATTCCCCAGCACTCCCGGCCACCGTTCCTCTTCTTCCCCCTCTCCACCTCCCCTCCACAATCCCTCCCACACCTCTTACTCCCTCTCCTTTCCCCTACCCTCAATCACTCTTCCCTTCCTCCATAACTACCGTCTCCTCCCTCCTATCCCTCTATCCCCCGCCTCCCTCACTCGTCACCTCCCCCTATCCCCGCTATACTTCATCACCTCCACCAGTGCGCTCTTCTCCATCTTTTTCCCACTCGCTACCTCCCCACTTCCCCTCTTCTCGCTGTATTCCCCCTACAGCTCCACTCTTCCTCCTCACTTCACCCCCTTCCCCCCCCCCCCTCGCCCTCCCTAATCCCCCTCTCTCTTAACCCCCCGATTCCCCCTCCGCACATCCCCAGGATATTTCCCCCTCTGCTCCTCCCCTCCCCAATCCCTCCCACACCTCTCCCTAACTCTCCTACCCCCTACCCTCAGTCATTCCCTCCCTCTCTCCGTAACTGCTCTCCACTCCCCTCCTATCCCTCTATACCCCACCTCCACCACTCCACATCTCCAGCTATAGCTCACTATCACTCGTCACAAACCTACTGCCCTCCACTCCCTCTATTCCACACTCCCTACCCGCCCCACTACATACCCCAATCCACTCCCTCTATTTCCCTTCCTCCTCCACCAGACATGAGGCAGGAACAAAAACCTGAAAAAAAGAATATGCGATAGTCGTGTGGCCCCACCGCCACTGCGCCCCCCGTCGCCGCGAGACCCTCACAGCCGCGGTCTCGATGCCTCGTGGACCACGGCACAGAACCCCGGCCGGAGCCTCGCGGGTAGAAGCCCGGGACAAAGCACCCTTCGGCGCCTGCGGCTGGGAACAACGGAGGCCGTGAAATTGACTCGGCGGCTATAATTTCAGTGCCAAGGCATGGATCACCTTGCAGTATTTACAATGGTTAGAACCCTTTGCTTGTACTATCACCGAGATCACCCTCCCCCTCATGCGTACATGAAATTAGCATGCCACCGAAAATGTAACACAATATCTCTTTTGTTTAAACATGTATTTTCCAGATGAAATTGTGAAACAATATGAGAAAGGTAAGGTGTTATCAGCCATATACGCAATATTATCTTTAAAAACATGGATGGTCTTCCGTTGAGTACAAATATAGCCATTATCATCGAATCACAGATTCGGATAAGACTGAGGCAGGCCCGTCGGACCAACTCGCCTGCCGTCGAAGATGCATCATCTAAGAATCGCATTTCCCTCGATTGGTCCATTTCCCTCTAAACATTTCCTATCCATATCCAAGTGTATTTTCAAATACTGTAATCGTACCTGCATCAACTAATTCTTCTGGCAGTTTGCCCCGACTGAAAGAATTTGCTAAATTGATCCTCTCTCACCTTAGACGTAAGCCCTTTTATTAAATATACCTAAAATAAAATTCACCTTATATATTCTCTACATGATATTTTACACCTCCATAAGATCGCCCATCAGCCGATAGCTCTCTCACAAGTCCTGGCAACACACTCGGAATTCGGTATCTAATTATTCCAGATTAATGATATCCACCCTAAATAGCTTGATCAAAACTAAACACTTCCAACCAATGTGAGGCTCACCGATGTGTTGCACAACTGTAACATTTCTTGTAACGTCAGTATTTCCATATCCAAAACTCTGACTTTTGAAGGCCATTGTACCAAAAGCTTTCGAGACCATAGTATCTATCCATGACGTCACTTGCAAGGAACCATATACGTATACCCCTCGATCCCTCTGCACTACAACTATTTCTACTTCTCTTCCATTTACCGTGAAGATCCTGCCCTGGTTTTACTCAGCCGAATTGAACATATCCCACCTATCTAAACCGCATGAACCATTCTTCAACCCACTTACCCAGCTGAACAAAAGCCTGATGAATGTTTTGATAACCATCTTCAGTATCCACCATCGGGATACTGAAGCTGACACCATCAGGACTCGGGGGATTACCTCGGCGGCGTATGCTCAGCTCTTTCCTCAACTGTTCAGCCTTGATGGTCAGGTGCTAAACATAGAACGGACAGAGGAAGTGGACTCTTGTACCCTGTAATGCTTCTCATATCGCTCATCGCGTCCTTCGTGTTGTACTGCTGATGCTTCAGATGAAATGGTGAGCGTTTGACGACACTGGGCCTGTACATGCTGGAAATTACAAGGTTGAATGGGGATATTGAAACTTACCGAATAGTGAAACCTTGGGTAGAGCAGATGTGGAGAGGACGTTTCCATTCTTGGGAGAGTCTAGATCCAGAGATCATAGCCTCAGAATTAAAAGTCGTACCTTTGGCAACGAGATGAGGAGGAATGTCTTCAGTGAAAGGGCGATGAATATGTGGAATTATTTGCCACAGAAGGCTGCGAAGGACAACCCCATGGGTATTTTTAAGGCAGATGTAGATATAGTGTTGATTTTAATTCGGAGTCACGTGAGTGACTACGTCAAGAGCCCGTCAGCCTGCATGCGCGTATTTTTGTCTAACGCATGGCGCACGACCGGCTGGCAGGCGCGGTCGCTCCTCCAGCGGAAGTTTTCAAACCCTCCAGGTAGGTTTCAAACGTATTTTCAGGTTGTGCTTTTACTTGCTTTTGCAGAGTTCCTGCTGACGTTCCGGGGTCGAAATCCCGACGAGGAATTTTCTGTCGCCATGGTTGAAATTACGTTCAGTTTTTCGTAGAAAAAATATTATAAATGTATGTAAATGTAACTATAAAATTAATTAGATGAGGTCCGCCTGGGATTACCTTTGCTGATAGTTGTTATTGCTGCTTTCGTTATAGTGTTAGAAAAAATGAAGCGTGACCTACAAAAGAAAGGTATTATTATTGACATATACACCACATCCTTTGTATTTACCCAATGCCC
This sequence comes from Leucoraja erinaceus, assembly GCF_028641065.1. Classification (NCBI taxonomy): domain Eukaryota; kingdom Metazoa; phylum Chordata; class Chondrichthyes; order Rajiformes; family Rajidae; genus Leucoraja; species Leucoraja erinaceus. Next base: position 21,196,961 of record NC_073400.1, on the reverse strand, counting down.
GATGTATTTTAATTGTGGAATTCAAGCTTTCGCCAAATTAATGACGAGTAATGGTTAACGATCATGAAATCGTAAACGCATATTTATAAATAATGTACTGATGTTTATCCTCGCCTGTAGATTGGTTGTAACAATGCCTTTCTATTTTACTTGAAGAGAAGGGCCAAGCGAGAAGAGGTTCGCAGGATACAGGTACCAGTTTGTTCTATTTGTTTTAGATATACATTCTTGCACTACGCTGTCGTCAAATAACACCTGGCAGTTGCAATGCAGAATTTCTGTTGTTTTCAAAGTAGCAGCTGTAATGCTGCGTGCACCTTTTCGGAGAAGCGTAGGTCAGAATCCAGCTCGTTGGACTGTACACACGACATTATTTCCAATAGTCCCGCTCTCAAATGCTTTCAAAAGTTCACCTGTGCTTATGAAATAATCCCCACCCTTACGCTAAGTATGTGGGCAAGTCTTCTCAATCATATCAATGAATTTAGATTTAGTGAATATAATTATGTTATAAAGTTATTTGTTAAGTTTCAAATATTCTTCCGTTGAAATAGCTCCTTATTTTTTATTTGCTGTTCGTTATTTTCTAAATTCCCAATTTAAAACAAATTGATAGCTGTCATGTTGCTCATAACTAATAGGTGACGAAAAGGAAATGCCACCTGGTGAGCATTGAATAATTTTTCTGCCATTTACCGCTTCTCCACAACCGAATGTGATATCGGTTCGGAAATGTTCGCAACTCATAGCTGGCAATGGTTTCAATTGAAAAGTGTGTGCCTTGTAAACTACCTTTGCAGATGACACAGAACAAATGTCGGAAGTAACAATCGGGAAGAAGGTTGTCAAAAGGTTCTATATAGAAATTAGTTTATTTTGTCAAAATAAACTATTTAGATCACTTGAAAGTATAGATGGCGAAATGGTAGGCGTAAACTCGCCCAGTCAATTGTGAGATGATGCAATTGAAGAGGATAACAGGAGGGAGAAATACTGTAGTATTTGGCCCTATTGTCCGGAGCAATTTTTTGTTACTCAATTTCCACCCGATAAAGACAAAATTGTCAATATTCATCTCTAATAATGGCACCGTAATTAGATCTTCCAGTAAAGATGAATATTGACAATTATGTCTTCATCGGGTGGAAATTGAGTAACAAAAAAATGGTCAACTTATTTAAGCTGTACAATATTTTAGATAGCCCACATTTGCAGTGTTGTGTGCAGGTCTAATCGCCTGAAAGGAACGACATACAATACCTAAATGAGGCATGCTGCCTACATCTATCTGTATTTACACACGCACAAACGCGACAGCCTAACGCTTTTGATTACTCGCCATTCTCCTGTGCTGCAAGTGCCACAAGTTTTGTTCCAATCGATGGTATATTTTAAAATGTAATAAGGTTTAAAAATCTAAAAAAAAACGCGCATTGGCAGATTGGTCTCCTCCTCTGTTAGTCAGCGCCACGCAGATGGATCTCCACTCCTGTCCGTCAGCGCCACGGCCGGATCTTCGCCGCCCCTTCCTGCATCATCGCCGCCCGTATTGGCCGAGTCCGCTGTCAGTCACCGGCGGCGCCCGCCTCGCCCAGCGAGGAGAATATAAAGCTGAAGGATCCGAGTGAGCAGCACTAGTAAACAGAGTGGGCATTACAGCAAGAAGAGGGTGGAACAGGAGAGAACAGGTAGTATTAGCAAGATTGAGGATAGGACACACCCACCTGAACAGCACATTAAAAATGTTGGGAAAACACCCTACTGGGATGTGTGAGGAATGCCATCAGCCGCAAACAGTTCAGCATGCTCTAGTTGCATGTAGAAGATATGCAACAGAAAGAAGAGTTTTGATCAATGAACTGAAGAAAATTGGAATGACAGATATATCAGAAAAGAACATTCTAGAGTATGGAGGGGAAGGAAAAGGAGTAAATTTGTTGTTTAATTTCTTGAGGGCCTCCGGCCTTATAAAAAGGATATAACGTAAATACATGAGGACTGTGGAGTGAAGCCAGAAGGTGGCAGCAATGCAACATTGTGGATGCCGGCTGCCGTAAAACTCCAAAGAAGAAGAAGAAGAAGAAGAAGAAGAAGAAGAAGAAGAAGAAGAAGAAGAAGAAGAAGAAGAAGAAGAAGAAGAAGAAGAAGAAGAAGAAGAAGAAGAAGAAGAAGAAGAAGAAGAAGAAGAAGAAGAAGAAGAAGAAGAAGAAGAGCAGCACTAGTGTTCCGCCGGGTGGTGCTGCGTCTGCAACCTCGAGATCCTGGGAGGTGAGGAGGAGAGGTTAGGAAAGGAAAAGGTTCAAATGGTGGAGGTGAGGATGGAGGGAGGAGAGAGACCAGAGCTAGAGGAGCGGTCGTCGGGGAGCCAGGGAGTGGGGAATCGAGGGAGAGGTGTGCAGTGGGGGTGGTGAGGAAGGATAGTGCGGGGGGATAGGGGGAGTTGAGCAGTGGGGAATTGCGCGATAGAGGATGGAAGGGAGGTAGGGTGGGGAGAGGTGTTATGGCGGGACGGAGGGAGGATGGGAGGTTGCAAGGGGGAGTGAATGAAGGTAAAGTAAATGAGAGGGAGGGAGAAGTGAGCGATGAATTGGTGGAGGGGAAAGATCCTGGGGAGTTGTGGAGAGTGGGGGATTGATGGAGAGGAGGGGGTATGGAGGGAGAGGGGAGAATGTGGGGGAGGTGAGGAGGGAGAATGGGGAGGAATGGCAATAGAGGGAGATTCGGGGGAGTGACGTAGGTTGGGAGTTGGGAACAGAGGGAGAGGACGGCAGTGTTTGCGGTCAGGATGGATAGTGGGGCGATGGGAGAGGCTAGGAGTGGGGGAGGTGTGTGAGAGGGATAGGACGGGAGGTACGGAGGGGAGATGAATTATGGAGGGATGAAGTGTGTGAGGGTAGGGGAAAGTAGAGGGAATGACTGCGGGTAGGGGAAAGGGTAGGGAGGGAGGGAGGGATTGGGGAGGGGAGGAGGAGAAGGGAAAGAAGAGGCAGGGTGGAGAGGAGGGGGAGGGGGTGCTGTGGAATGAGGGGAAATGAGCCGCGCCTGCATAGTTACGGACTATGAGGTAGTGGTAGAATATTGCTTTGGGGGAAAGGGTTGCGCTGGGGGAACGGCTGAGTGGTGGGACAATGCTTTTGGGCAGCAGACCCAACGAGTCTGCATTTAGTCTAGCTGAATATTAATTGCCACGAGGAACAGCTGCTTAACCTTATCGAGTTTTTCCCGCCTGGAGATTTGTAAAATTAGATTATCCTTATAGAAGTACATGCACGTTTTATATTAAACCAAATTATAAAATTACCATAGCTGGAACGGTCAAATACAAGACGGCATATGTTGAAGTTGATTTTGGGAAGGTTTAAAGGAAGTGTATGATTATTTAGTTTTTGCACAGAGCGTGCCCGATGCCGTACACACGCTGCCAGCGTACTGAATACATGGCCACGTTTAAGAAATGTTGAAACAGATACCTGAACATACATGGTGGAGGGATCCAGAAAATGCACCTGTAGCTGAGGCTAATTAGATAGGCATCATGGTCGACACAGTTCTGGGGTAGAGGGCCCAGTCCTGAACCGTACTGTTTTAATTAGCATACATATGTTGCAGTGGCCCTTTTCAGTTGTTTTCTGCTTGCTTCAACCTTATTGAATATCGTATGGATATTATTATTGAATATCGCGCAGACAGCAGTAGGATTCAGGGACCTATATTTATTCTATACGATTTGCTGTTGGGTTTTGGGTTATATGTTGTTGAAATGTAATTGAATATCTTCATAAAATATTCTTCCTAATGCACTTTCCCTTTAAACCTTCATGCGATTATTCCTGACATAACGTTGGGAATTAAAGTCCATGTTAAGGATCATAATAGTAAATACATTTTTCCATTCCATTGGTTCAAATTTTTCTGCCGTTCCGAAACGTAGATTAAAACCAAAATAGAACACATTTAATTTGAAATATTCAATGTTTTTTTGTAACAGCGTTCATGCAACTGTTAAATTATTCCTTCTTTCCTATTTGGAACTGTGTGCCTACATGGCCCTATGAATCTAGGATTGTTCACAACAATGTGGTGGACAATATAATTTCATTCTCTTTCAGAGCCACTTCAGCAGACGTATTCAGATGGTATGATCAGCTATTTTCCTTGAATTATAATTTGAAGTGTGAAGCGTGTATACTTTGGCTGAATTGATAATGTTATTGCACGTTCTTCAGAGCTTACCGGGGCAACTACTAAGGCATAGTTTCCCCATCATGTCAGGGACTGTCACAATGCACTAGCAGATGAACTTCTTGATGGGAGTACAATATTCACAAATTGCCATCACTCGGTTATGACTATTGCCCTTCAGCTAAACCAATGAATGATTGCATCCCAGGATAAATATCGAGCAGTGAACCATCATTGCATGAAACCGTGAAAGCGAAAGCAAATTTGCAATAATAATTTATCTGATATTGCACTAAACATTAAACCAATGTACATTAGAATATATCTCGAAAGCCTACATCACGATGATTTTGGGGAAAAATAACATCACCTGCGTTTTGTTGTTGAAGCACGTCATCCACACGGTTTAAGTAACGTGAAAACACGTCTAATCCAAATGCTAACACTGGAGAACCACATAGAAATGTGCATATAACCTCGAACCGTAACTGCACTGCAGGAACAGGCCCTCCAGCCCAAAGCCAGCGACGGTCATGATCTAATTAATGTCAACTGCATGTGCGTGATCCACACCCCTCTATCGCACATGTTCCGGTGTCTATTGAAATGCTTTAACTACGTTGCAGCCCTGCTCTTCCTCTGGAAGCGCGTTCAAGGGATTAATTACTCTCTGTATGAAGCAATGCTACCTACATACGCATACTTTACACATTCTCGCTGTCAACTTAAACATTGAATCTCGCCGTTCAACCATCGGTATAAAGAATATGGCAAATATTAAAAGTATAGGCTATTGATTTTGATGGACTAGAAATAACCCCTTTAATCTTTGAAATTGTACGACAAATACCCTAAGAACCACAACATGCGACAGCTAGCAAGCTTAGCAATTATATGGACAGATAGCAATCCAATACTTATCGGGACTCACTGCCGTGCCTCAAAATATGCGAATTTGAAATCATAATTATCCCGAATTCACAACATGAAGACATCGCTCTGAGAACAAAAAAAAAAGAACCAAAATTAAATGTAATTGTCAGTTAAGCGCTCGCGATCTTCAGTACTTCATATATTTTTTTGCGATAATACTTTGTTCCGCAGTTATCTATCGCTTTGCTGATTTTTATTTATTAGCTTTCTATTTTGCAGTAATACTTGTCATCTCTGTACTTCTGATTTTGCATAACAACGTGCAATAAAACTTCGAATGTATTTATTACTTTGTACACAATGTAGCATTTGATTATCTGAAAGCATAGTCGCATTCCTGTAGTTTCTAGCGCAACTTGAGCTAAGGTTTCCATGCCGTTTTCATATGGTGACAACTTGTTGATTCGTTTATCGGTCACTGAAGGAGATGGACATAGACATATTTTCCCTCTACCACAGACTACAGAAATGCAGCAGTCGTTTTAATAATTATCTAATTCCGACCAGTTTTTCAGTGGCAACCAACCCCTGGCATTTTTAATATATGGTTTATTCGTACAGAGTAAATAATGGAGCGAAACAATTCCACAAGTAAAGCAACAAATCAAACCGCGCATTCAATTACCAGGAAGAATGACCTGGTTATAGTTTTAGCGATGGTTTTGGACCACCATGTGCTGTCTGAGAAGCGATGCATGACATGGATATTTTTTCCTGCAATCGAAGATTAGGTCGACAGGAAATAAAAATATATGACATACCTTCAAATTAAATAGTGAATTTTTAATTTTAATTTTCTCGTGGAACTTCGTGTTTGTCGTCCACTGAAGGTAATTATATCTGTTACGTATATTATAGAAACGGCAAAAATGAGGCAACTTTTAGAAGACACAGGTGAGATGTTTGTTAAAAAGTTTTAAAGTTATTTATCAATCATCAAGTTATTTCTGAATCAAATCGTGCCTCATTCATGTGCAAAATTTACGTGCAGTTGCCTTCATTTTCAATTATTATTTATTGACTCAGAATTGTCATTTGCCATACTGACTTGACTAATTTCAATGACGAGAAGCACTTCCGCCACGGAACATCCGCCCATTTAACTATAGTGTTTTAAATCGAAAATTATTGTCTCTAGATAAAACTCTCAGTTGGTGTGAGAAAGGTAGATTTTTTCTGATGCTGTAATAGAACTTTGAAACATTTTCAAAAATTTGAAAAGTTTAAAAAAAAATTAAACTAAACATGCATATTAACTGCGTGTAATTGTTATCTATACATATAGTATTGAGTGATAATCCTAATCTGACCGGTAAGTCAATCGAAAGGGAAAGTATTCATACGTCGGTATTGAGTTATCAACCTAAATTACACATGATCGTGTATGTATTTGCTTCGGAATGTCGGAGAATAATTAGGGGCATGTCGACGTTATCGGTGTTTGACAGAAATTCCAGATCCTACATTAGACGTCGGCATTGCACGCCGCAGTTTCGACATGAGCAGACGACAGAAATTAACTAATAAATCACGAATTACTGGTACTAGTGCCATTGACACGGGTGATTTACCAAGGGCAGATTATCATGGGATTACCAGTGACTTAATAATAGATGACAGAAGGTTGCGGTGGAAGGCAATGTTCAGGCTGGGATATGTGATCTGTATTGTTCCGCAGGGATAAGAGATGTGTCCCGGGATCTCTTCTGCTTCATATGTTTTATATGCCAGATATTTATAACCCTACACACACGCACAATCATATACATATTCGCAGACTCTCTCTCTCTATCACGCACGCACATGTTGTTTGTTGAAATTTCATGCTTCCAAATTATTCTTACCGTGTCGCCACGTCTTCCAGTGGCGTAATTTCAAGATTTTTGTTGAAGTCCCTCAAGACTACTTCAACAGCAGCATCATTTCGGAATCATAAAGATTTTGAAATAGTGTACATTCTCTTCAGTGTTGTGGTTCCAGCGTGTCACCTGCCTCTCGAAATTCGTTTTGATACGTTAGTATTCAAAACATTTCCTTATAATCTTTCGCAGACTAATGTCAGATACAGCGTGTACAATGAACTGGGTTCTCCCTGATGAACCAATTTTTATAACTGTAGCACTTACAGTTCCCCCCAGTGATATGACATAGCTTAGATGGCCATAGAGGAACTCTTCTGTCAAAACAGCAACAACCGCTTACATGTGCAACTTGACTTCAATGGATGCACTGTCCAATATAACCACACCCAAGTCCGTCACAATTTCAACTAATTTATCATTTACAGTGGTATTTTATTCAAGGATACCAGATCCCTTCTCCGCATTCTCCAATTTTTTTTCTTTGCTTCCGGTACCGAATGCACGTGTGTAGATGTGAGTTCAGACTTACACCCGTCGGTTAATGCTGGCCCCGTCCTTCTACGCTTACGATATATTGGTCGATGTACTACGCTTTATTTTGTAGTATCATTGCATTCTTGGACACTACGAATTCCCGTTGGTATAAGTAAACAACATTATTAGAATATGTGATCATTGCATCGAGAATCAACACGGATTGGAGATATTTGAGATCTGACCGCTAGTCCATGCGGCAGCAGACGGGTTAATGATGGTTGACAGGTTAAGGATGGTCTAATTATCGCGATTTTCTTACCTACTCTCCCGTGTATGTCCATATAATTACGGCGTGTGCATTGTATAATCTTCCGCAACACAATGTTCATATCTTCCAGCTCATAGAATGGAGATGATGTGGTCTGATCGCTCTTTCATCGCTTTCGAACTAATGGGAATAACATGTCATCTGATATAAAAAAAAACAATGGGCTCCCTGTCCAAAAATATCGATCCTGCATGCCCATGATGTCTTCTGCGTGGTTTCATCTTCGTAATTCAATAGCTTGTAATTAAAAACAAATCGTAGCACCGATACTATAGAGAATATAATCGCCAAATTGCATGCAACATGAGAAATAAATAAGCAAATTTACTTATCTGAATATTGCATTTTTGGTTAATACAGATATATTAAAGCTCAAACAAGATCTGCAAGATGCAGGTGCGAAACCCTAGAGGCGTTGCACGTGCAACTATATGACATTGGCTAACGACCAGACCAGTATTTTGCTGAAATGGATCAATAAGTAAATATCGATGCATGTCATTTCCATGTCGATTGGAATGCACACTTAAACGTGTTTCCGAGCCATGTGCCCTGCTGACGTTAACGTGCGTATCTATGAAAAAACACTCACAGCAGAAATGTATATACTGTCTTCTAAGAATAATGATGATGATGAATACTATAAATTAATATAAACTGTTAATTAAAACATAACATTTAATGCAACCTCATCGCCAAGAAATGATGTCTTGATATTTCAGTATTCGTTTCTCAGTGTTCTGAAACTTTAAAATATAGAATACGTGATTTCATGGGTATAAGATTTTTTGAACGACGCTGGTGTTGATGAACACTGTGGCATGTGCATCCTAACTATTAGTGCCTGACAGGTTGTATGAGCGGAACATCAGAAACGCGGGGCATTCCGAAATTGAACATTATAACGTAAATACGGTAGGACAAAATGTGGCAGGATTTGCTTAGGAAAACTATTGTTGAAATTGAGATAATTTTGAGAATTGCATATTGATGTAAGGCCACCTGAAATAATATTTTCGATAGTAGCCGAAATAAACATGCAAAGGATTATGGTTTTATTTAATACTTCCGACAAGGAATAGAGTACGGTAAGAAAATCTTTTTGATAAGAAATAACGAGTGTAAACATGATCACGGTTAGTTTTCATGGAGCACTGAATGGATATAAATGTGAATGTGATTGCAATTGCAGAGAGATAGGTTTGCCTGCAAATCGTGCACTGGACCTGGTAGTATTATGGTTCATGCTAACATTTTTTTAATGCCTGACATAGCGTAATATGATATTTGTAGTGTGTTATTTTATGTCCACGCAGATTCAAGATTTGAAAAGTGTAAGAAAGGTAAGCTGGCCCGAATTGTTAAGTATTTGATGACCACGATGTGGCCACCAACCAACGCCGAAAGTGGGCTGCCTCGCCAACGGTCTATCCCGTCTTTTTCCTTCTTTGTTGTTTTTGGTCTGTGTAAAGTTTGATTTTTAGTGGGCTTTTAGTTTGGTATTATATGGGAGGTGGGGTGGAGGCACCTTTAAAAAAAAAACTCTTTCTCCGATGGAGATGCGAATTCTTTCTGTATCGTATATCCGGCCGCGCTGCGCTCTAACATCGAGGAGCTGGCGGTCTCTTGCTGTGGTTCAACCTCGGGAGCCCATACCGCGGGAGCCTGAGTACTTAACATCGTGGAGTTCGCGGTCCCTTGGTTAGGGACCGACTTCATGAGCTCCAACCCGCCTGTAGATGGTTCGACCGCCCCGATCGCGGGAGCTTCGTTCGCCTCGAAGCGGGAGCTCAAATGCATATGAGGGAGTTTCGATCGTCCCGCCTGTAGATGGTTCGCATGCCCCGAGTGCGGAAGAAGAACAGGAAAGAAGATAAAACTTTATTGACTTCCTTCATAGTGGGGAATGTGGTGCAGCCGCTGTGGTGGATGTTTTTTGTTTAATTTTATGTAGTTGTGCGTTCTATTGCTATTTTCGGTATGACTGTATGGCAAGTCAATTTTTTGTATGTTGCAAAACATACTCGGCTAATAAAATGACGATGACTATTACCATAACGTGATTATCGTCGACGTCGTTGTTTGAGAAGAATAACATCCGCTTTACTGTTTGCATATTTAGATTTGACACAACGAGCGGATTCAACGGGTAAATATTTCCACGAGGCACTTAATTTACTCTGGAATTTTGTGCGAGCAACGGCAGCAATTTACATAAAACATGCGTTAGTGAAATATATAACGGCATCGTTATCATCTATGGGATTATAAAAATAATAATGTAACGGCTGGAATGATTACATCCTTACTTCAGATGGTATTTATCATAATAATGAACTGCAAATTCATAAAACCGTGGGCAAATAGATGTACGAAATCAAATTTAGGTTGAGCAGTCCATCATTCCTCGTGATGTAGTGCAAATCATGGGTTTATTTTTTACAGTGATCGTTTCTGTCCTTTATGAGCCGTGTGTTATCTCCAATATAGGTAACCTCATACAGATTCAAGCGTTCTCATTTGTGATAGAGGTAGAACAAAAATGGCCATGGCAAAGTTGTCCAAATTAATCAGCACGTGGTGGTAAGGACATAGAAGTAAGGATGAAGAGAACAGCATCATCGGCAGCCTCGGTATTCCGTGCTTGATTTAGCGTAAATTTCCCGAAACTTTAAATAGCAACAATGGGAATCCTGTTCATTCAGTCAGGCCCGTAGCCCATCAGAGGGCAAACAATTACGCAATAACTTACTGTAAATGCAGCGACATCTTTCCCGCAATGCCTGGATGCTAGTATACGTTCAAAAACATCTCTCAACTGTGACCTTAGGACCAAGAAAAACCACTGGCACTCACTGCCAAGTGAATGGGGAACCGCCAATCGACATATTTCAAACCAACAAAAATAGCATAATTCTCCCATAATGCGATTTGGTGGAAGCACATCTAATTATTGGAGGTCAGAGACCTTAAGTGGCGTCACCCGATTCCACGAATCAACACAAGGCAACGTTACGGAAAGACGATGCAAGGGACGTTGCTTCTCGTTCCTGTACAAGCCGCAGCATAGGACATTTCCAGAACAGCGGGTGCTTAGAATTGTTTCATATGTCTCAGAAATAGGAGAAATAATGTGTTTTCCATAAATTGTCATTTCAACATCATCCAAACATTCGCGGGTAATTCCTCACTAAAAGACAGCTGTAGCAATATCCGATCTCTCCCTCTATCGCGCTCCCACACCCCCTCTCCGATTGCTACTGGTTCCCTCCATCGGTCGTAACATGTTTAAGCTATTGATTCCTTATATGACACCATCTATGTCCTGGAAAAGAAATGCAGATACTGATTTAAATCGAAGATAGACACAAAATCCTGGATGGACGGGCAGCTTCTCCGGAGAGAAGGAATTGGTGACGTTTCGGGTCGAGACCCTTCTTCAGACTGAAGTCAGGAGATAGGCTGGAGAGAGAGATAGAATGTATTCTTACTCTTTCAGATTATAATTATATCAGAGTCCCGCCCACTCACCTGACATCAGCCTGTAGAAGGGTCACGATCCGAAACGTCACCGAAACGTCACCCATTCCTACTCACCAGAGATGCTGCCTGTCCCGCAGTGTTACTACATCATTTAGTGTCCACCGTGCATGTCCATGTTTCATTTCGTCGCCCTTTTCCCCATTTTACTACCCGCTTGTCTGCTTTCTACTTGAGGATACACCCATATATCTATGCAACCTCGTCACATTGAATGGCGGTGCTGGCTCGAAGGGCCGAATAGCCTACGCCATGGTTTTCATATTTTTCCCACGACGTGGGAATGCGTTCCATTATATTCTGCATATGTCTATTTACATTCCATTCTAAAGAAGCGTAACTTAACAAAGCTCTTCTACTTGCAGATGTAGCAAAGCTGGAACATGATTTACAAAACATAGGTGCGATATTTGTTAAAATTATGTACAACGGCTTCCTCAATATTTACCCACATATTTAGTATTAAGGCTGGTTATAATGTTCTGATGACAAACCTTTATGCGCTGTGCTTGAGTAATAGAATGTAAACTGCAATAGTGATAGCAATGTGAATATTTTTCCATGTAAGGTAACCTCATCTATGAAACTATAGCTACGGTAATGAAAATACCAAGCCGATTGGTAGAATATGAAAATAATTCTCGTTCGGTATAGTGAAGGATAATTCTATTTTAATGTTTTATATCACCTATCACATGGTATTTAACTATCTGTGAATGCCAAGCTTAGAAGCTTCTACCTGTCCAACATGAATCCACTCTTCTATCACATCCACGATGTCCATTTAAGTATGACCCTTGTACTTGCAAATATATGTCTATATTTTACAACGCAGACTGAAGCAATTGCTGACGAATATCCCAAAGCCACCTTTAAATTCTGTCGACACGACTCAGAGGGAGTTTCTGGATTATGACTGCCGCAATCAGAATATGAAATTGGCTGGCATTCATATGATCGGACTACTTTCCCTTGCAGACGTCTACTGCACAGCTCGTGATTGAATGTACATATCCAATATGGTTGCCATCACGGACGCAAAATTCATAGCTGTATTACCGACCGATGTTCAACAGAAGGGATGTAAATTTGAGACCTGCATGCGTTAGAAACATCAAGCTGCGGCTTTCTATTTAAGTGGAAAAGCTTAATAATAATACATTGATAAAGCAACTCAGAACTTAAAAGACGTGGGCTGACGAAATCAAGGATAAGGAGTTATATGATGTTGTAGCATCTACGGGTTACTCCAGTTGATTATAACTATAGTTCTATTATTTGGTGTACAGTAAAAGTGCATTGGGAACATTTAATTCCGTACACGAGATTGTCTGACGTGCAAGTGTATCGCTGCTGCATCACTTGACTGGACTGCTTAATTTTAAGAATGATACAAACTGATGGAGTAAACAGGTGAACCGTGTTCATTGTTTGTATCAGTCCTCACTATTTCTGCTGTTAATCACCAAACATTTTAGCTCAATTCGCTCTAGCCCAGCGCAGGTTAGCATGTTGGACATGTTTAATGTTCCACATGTTGCAATGGTTTTAACACTTTTACTAATGTACACATATTTTTACTACCGAATTACCCAAGGGGCATATACGCTCTGGAACGGTTCCAGCCAACTTGGCTACATCATTTCAATTGTATTCGTTTAATCGGGCCACGGTTTTGTGGAACGCAAACTTAACTTTGCGATCTTGACATGTCGCCATACTCAAACTTTAGGTTTGTTTTGATTCCAATAATGTCGTCGGATGAGCTAAATCACCTAATGTTTAGAGTTGTTTTATTCCAAATTCAATAACCCCCCCCCCCCCACCAATTCTATCAATATCATTGCCTTGTATGCTTTCTTTCGCATTTAGAAGAGAAGTTGAAGCATTGCGAAAGAGGTAACGAGATCAAAATGATGTATTTGAACATACTAAAACATCTAAATGTACCTGTTTTAGAACAAAAGACCTTTACTTCATATACCATTGCATTGCTCCGTGCATTTCAGAGCTGTACGAGAGGCCAGATGAGGAGGGTAAGTTTACAAGTTCTTCCCGGTTTACTTACATATTATTGTCCACTGCGTTCAGGAAATTACGAATGTGTCGCATTTCTGAGAGTACTACATTTACTTGCGTTTTCAAACGATGAATAAACAATCTATCAAAATCAATATATCAACCCGTGTCATATATCTCACATTGGTGGTCGGTGTAGACTGCAGCGTTGAAATCGCTACCCAAGCTGCATCTTAACATGCTAATTAACAACTGATAATTGAAGTGGACTGTTTGAGATCTCTCCTTGACCATCCTATGTAGATATCGTTTCAAAAGAGTGTATGAAGTTGTAAATCAAATAGCGAAATAGAAGAAAATGAAAAACCTACAGGTGTTCTCTAATTTTGTCAATGAAAATTCAGCAACCCTATTAAATAGCATTGTTCTGCAAAATACACACAAAATACCGCTCACGTGAGGCTGAACCACCGAAACTAAATGAACCCAAATCAATTCGCTTGCCGGTTCAAGAAATCATAAAAAGCGAAACACGTGTCACGTCTGCATCTGACCGAGTTTCCGCATTTCGTTTGTTCAGTTTTACTGCAATACCAGGCAATATATTTGCAAACTACTCCCAAATAGAAACAAAAACAACTGATGCTAAAACGTCCTGGTAAATTTCAGGTGTTGCTTAATTGATTGTAGTATGACCTTCCGGCGGTTTATTTCTATTTGTCACTCTGTTATTCAGTTAATCAATTGGTTTTCCTGTTTGTCTGTAAGTCATTCAATCGAATGTGGCCATGTCAGTTTCCTGCATGTGTGGATGTTCAGCTGTCTATGAACCTACCTGCCTGTCTGTTTACATATCTATCTCTCCATCTGTTTATAAGTTCAATTTTATATTTATAAAGATGTGCACATGAGCGGCGTCGTACATACATAAATATTTGCATTGCTCAACGATGCAAGTCTCGTTATTATGGACTCACAGTATGCTCAAAAATAAGGATATATGTACAATGGGAGTAAACTCAAATAAATAACACGTACATTGTCGCACGGTGCAGCATGGCTCCCAAATCTTTGCTGGTATCGCGTCTAGTTCAAGCCAATGTATAATTTGCTTCTTCTTGAAAGCACGTAAATATAGAAACAAGTATCATTGGACAAGAATTAGTCCATTCAACCCTTCCATCAAGATCCGACAATGAACTTAAACATCATATAACTTGAAGGTAGTATTTCCGTTTTCTGAGCCCATTAATTTGCTATCATTGCCTTATCCGCTTAACTAATGATTCGTAACTTCGTTTTTTACCGAATTATTGTTTTACATGCAATAATTTCAGTGACAGGGACTATGGTAGTTTTATCACATGATGGGAATGTTTTCTACTTTTGTGTTTAAAGGATCACTTGGCTGTGACGCCGTAAATTCCCCGCCATTGCAAGCATTGGCACCAAATCTGTTCACACCTTCTAAAAGTTTTAGATTTGGAAGATATCCTTCGGCATTTCCTTGAAACATAGCAAATTCGGTTCAAGATGACCTCAAGCCCCATTCACTGGTTAATGCAAGCCGTGAGTAAATCCCACTGAACCTTAATTAAACGTGCCTGAAAAGAAGACAGTTATTTCGTTAATTAATCCTGCACAATATTCCAGGTGCGATTTAAGCAAGTTTTTTACTGTCCAAGTCCATGTCAAACTGAAGGTATGCATTGCTGTTTTAACAGAAGTACTAAAACTGAAAGAAGAGATTCAACACGCAGGTAACAATTATTCCTCATCTTTCATCTCCGTTAAATTGTGTCTTGTTTACGTCAGCCACCTTTCCGCCCTTGAGTGCTCTTCCATTGAACATTTCAAACTTCCGATTCGGCTATATTGGAATGATAGTTTATTGCCAAACATGAAAGCATTATCGCCAATTGTTCGCCATATTTCTACTGCCACGTAATACTTCAGATGATTCCTTGTTATAGTGAAAACTGACCACTGAAAATTGACCATTATATTATCTTTCAGAATCAAAGCTCCGGAAGTGTGAAGAAGGTAAAGTGCCAGAGGAAGCAGTGTTTAGATAGTCCCAACTTGGTTTGTTGATAATTTAGTATTTTAAATAATACCCATCTTTACCTACGCTTCATAGAAATGAAGATGCGGCCTGATCATGATGGTAGGACTCCGGATTTATTTCCCCTGAATCTATTGTCTATTAGCTTCTGTCACATCTGCAACATTTCGGTGCAAAATACATAATGGTTTTTTATGGCCAATTAGGCTTGAACTCTGAATTATAGGCATACGAAGGACTAGATTTGTTAATTTGAATCATGCTGCAGTGAGCTAGATTTCCTTTCTCTTCTACGATGGGAGTTACAGGCACGTAGATCGTTATTTATTCAGTTTACACAGCTTAAATAATTGTCGTCTGTCTCTTTCTTCCCATTGTGTCTGACTCAGCCAAACTCCGTAAATGCTGGGTAATTATGTATGTGCTGTTTTTATTATCCATTCAATGATGAGTGTAGGAGAATCCGCCATTTAACACTCTGATCAAATTATCGTTTCCGACATACCAAATTCACAACATGTATTAGGCTGTCACGTATTCCCAAGTTAATTTATTAATTCCGGATTAAATACTCTCTCTCTATTCTGGTTCAGTAAACCACTGAGCCGAACACTGGAGACTTCTTTATTTGTATACAACACCGCGGGGCCGGACACGGATCCACTCACTCGAGCCCTCAGCATCCTCGCGTTAACAGAACAGAAGGAAATAAATCGACACGCCCCAACAAAACGATCGCCCTTATATACCCCTATACAGTGGCGGTAAATTACCGGCGCAAAACTACAGGGGAAGGTAACCCCTTTAGACTAATCACGGCACCCATTCAATACACATAAACAAAGCAGAAACATCTTCAGTACAAAGTAGAAACACACAGAGGAAGGCAACCCCTCTGGACGAATCATGGTTACCGGCGGGAAGATACAGAAACAAAGTAGAAACTTAAAACTCCCCTAACTAATCACAGACAGGGAACAAGCGACAGAGTATTGCAACATAACAAAAACGTCTTTATGAGCCCAGAGTTAGTGGCAACAGGTGGATCACATGGGAAGTAGCTTCATAGAGCTTCTTCAGAGGTCCAGATTTAGGGGTACAACTAGGTCTCATGGGTCTCCAGCACCTTGCAATGTAATGTCACCATTAGTGAAGCCAAATCTTTCACAGATACCTGCCATTTCCCAAAGCGCCTAAAACCCTGCATATTCACAATCTCCTCCTTTTAACATTCCATGATAACCAACTCCTTTCGTAAAGGATTCCATTACATGATCTTTACAAGCAAGGTGACATATCAACTGTCCATAATTCTGTAGTCCAACAGTGATGATGGTGAAGTTCCGCTCGGCGTAAGTGTCCACCTCCCGACATTTCATGGGCGTGAATTACTTTGGTCCCATGACGTCAGCATACTTCATTCTCACGACCGGTAGTCCAACAGCAGCGCTGTGCTCATTTCACCCCACCATCTCTGCTAAAAATAAATCTCTTGAAGAAAAGAAGAAGTTAGCAGCTTAAGTTTTACTACTGGTAATTACTACTGATAATTGTACAATAATGAAGGTGGGTCCACGTATTTCACCCACCTACCTTGGCAGCAGTCGGGATTGTGAGGAGGACATGATAAGAACCTTCCCACCGAGCATTCAGATCCTTTATTACCCAAGTTGTTATAAACATAACAACATCACATTACGGTACAAGAGTCAATTATACAATCTTAAGCAAGCAGCTATAGAACAAAACTAAGTTACGCAATCATATGCAAACAGCTATAATAAAAGTATAATTACGCAATCATAAGCAAAAGCATTCAATATAAACACTTCAAACTTAGCAGAATTTTAAGATCGAAAAATTTAAATCGCACAGTCCTAGAATAGAAACATAGAAACATAGAAATTAGGTGCAGGAGTAGGCCATTCGGCCCTTCGAGCCTGCACCGCCATTCAATATGATCATGGCTGATCATCCAACTCAGTATCCCGTACCTGCCTTCTCTCCATACCCTCTGATCCACTTAGCCACAAGGGCCACATCTAACCCCCTCTTAAATATAGCCAATGAACTGGCCTCAACTACCCTCTGTGGCAGAGAGTTCCAGAGATTCACCACTCTCTGTGTGAAAAAAAGTTCTTCTCATCTCGGTTTTAAAGGATTCCCCCCTTATCCTTAAGCTGTGACCCCTTGTCCTGGATGTGACCCCTTGTCCTGGAATGTCACAGACGCGTCCTCCCAATCTCTGTATTAATGGGCACAGCAGCTATGTTAATCTACCTCAGTAATTATCCCCAGTACCAACTGGGATTCGAACCCGCCACGGGCAGGGACTCGAACCCCAGGGACTATAATCCTGCTACATATAAGGTACTGATCATCAGTAATTATCCCACTTAGAGCTGGCTCACAGCGCCGATCTTTAAAGTAAATTTGCCAATCTCACCTCTGCGTGGATTATCAGTATTTACCCCGTTTAGTACTGATCCTTCCCAGCATCGCTGTTCAAGGTACCCTGCCAATTCGGACCACAATACTGGGCGGGGACCCAGGCACTTTAACCTTCAGGGGCTCTAACTCTCCGAGGTGGGGACTGTAACCCTTCATGGAATCCAACCATCACCCAAACCTGGGACAGGAACCCTCCAAGGTGGGGACACTAACCATACAGGGACTCCAACCCTCAACCAAACCTGTGTTCACCAGACTACTAACCGTATTCGATCTCGTCGGGATTCCACGCAGAAGACAGCGAATGGCCAATTCGTCGTCAGATTAGCGGAGTGTGGAAAACTGATGCAGCAAAAGCTACTCACACCGGGTGCCCAATTTCTCCTCCCGGATCCAAGACGATTTAGCTCCTCGGGCGCAGACTCGCGTTGGCAATCCGTTGAGATCCCGGATGAGCCCCCAAATGTTCATTCCGGATCAAATTCTCTCTTCCTATTCTGGTTCAATAAACCACTGAGTCGAGCACTGGAGTTCACACCCTTCTTTATTTGTAAACAACACCGCGGGGCCGGCCTCGGGTCCACTCACGCTAGCCCTCAGGAGCCCCAATTAAACATAACAGAAGGAAAGACAACCGACACAACCCAACAAAACGATCACCCTTATATACCCCTATGGAATGGCGGGAAACTAACGGCGCAAAAATTCAGACGGGGCAAACCCTTTGTACCAATCACGGCACCAATTCAGCACAAAGGAAAAAAAAACTCTCACCGAAACGGCGCACACCAGCAAATGTTGTGGCAGATGTGGAGATAAATAATTACTTTGCCTGTAATTATTTGCGGCGGAAAACAGAGGAGGTCAGTTCTCGTCTCCAGGAACGATAGACCATGTGCCCCAAGTCAGTGGTAGGGAAACAATTGAAGAACATTTACGAGATGCGATTTAGTTCCACTTGCATTGAATGGACTAAATAGGGATAGACAGTGCGCTTTCTACGCGGCACTTCGCGTCTCATTGACGGATTGAGTATTTTGAGTAGGGGGCAAAGGACAATATAGTGGCTAGATGTCGTACACATGGGAGTATTCCGTTGATCCTCACGGTAGACTGTTCCAAAGGATTAAGATGTATGGGAGTCACGATGGTCGGACTTCTATGATATACGCAAAATGCTGGAGTAACTCAGCGGGTGAGGCTGCATCTCTGGAGAGAAGTAATGGGAGACGTTCTTAGTCGAGATACTTCTATAGACTGATCTATGTTCTATGTTCTATGGTAAGTTCGCTGTTCGTTGAGAATTTCAAATGAGAAAATATAAACATGCAATGTTGTATTGAAATTCACTGTCATCGTTACTTTCAACACTTTCGACGTCGTGCACAGTATCATTCACGGGGACCGCACTAGGAGCAGCAGAATGCATACAATACTTAAAATCACATCAAATACAATTAGGCGATCGGTTTCCTGCTGCAACCAACTGATATAGTGTATCCAGGGTCCGGAACTCAGAGCAAACCATCATTTGTGTCCCACATATTTCTAATATAATTCGTCCAACATAATATTTGGTTATGGAAGGCCACTCGCAACGTCACAGAGAAATTTAAAAAAATCACGCAGGCATGCATGTAGGTGCGCTCGCGCACACACACCCACACACACACACACATACACAAACACACAAACACAGACACGCACGCACACGCGCGTGCAAGCTCGCGCACACGCACACGCACATACACACACGCACATATACACACATACCCACACACACATACACACTCACACACACACACACACATCCACACACAAAATGCACACACACACACGCACACACACGCACACACACACACACACACACACACACACACACACACACACACACACACACACACACACACACACACACACACACACACACACACACACACACACACACACACACACACACACACACACACACACACACACACACACACACACACACGCATACATACATACATATACACATGCATCTTCTACAGATGCACCACATAAACCATTTGATCAGGACCCATCACAGCTTTGTTTAGGAGCAGCTCGATCCAGGGCCGTAAGGAATTGCTGCTAATTACGGATGCAATAAGGCCATCACAAACCGACCTAGCATCTGTAGATTCAATTTATACCTTGCGCTTCCTCGGCAAGGCCAGCAGCATAATCAAGGACGAGTCGCACGCTGCCCACTCCCTATTCTCTCGTCTCGCACCAGGCAAACGATGTAGATATGTGAAAACGCACACACCAGATACAGAGACAGTTTCAGCCCAAATGTTATCAGCTAAATGACCCATCCAACCACAACCAGGGAGCAACGCTAAACTACTATCTACCTCTGATGTCACTCGCAGTATCCTGTACCGGACTTTGCTGATTTTGCCTTGCACTAAACGTTATTTGGTTATCATGATTGATTGTAATCATGTATACTCTCTTTGCTGCCTGGTTAACACGCAACTAACTAATTTATTTGCACCTCGGTACACGTGACAATAAAATAAACTGAACAGAGCAGAACACACACGCACGCACGCGCACACGCACGCACGCACGGACGTACGCAGCCGCACGCGCGTGGGCGTGGTCAACCAGTCTTGTAAGATAATTATTTCCCCATACACAGGATTTTCTCCGGTCCAAAAAGCAAAACAAAACTTCTCGACTGAAGCCCATCTGATTTTCTCAAGGAAATTTAGGAAAGGAAAGAGCTGTTGGCGTAATGTGAATGATCTATAAGGACATAGGAGTAAAGAATTGAAAATATTTGGCCTTTGTCATGGTGGAAAATTTTAATTGCTGTTGAGATATTTAAAATGCACATGTTATGGTAATTTAAATAAATCCCATTTTGAATTATAGACGTACATAAAATGAAGTACTATTTGAACGATACAGGTAAAATATACATCAATTTCTGTTAATTACAGAATCTGTAAAGCACGATGGTCCAGTTCGAGTGGTGCATATATATCATTTTAAAATTTAATATAGGATTGAAAGGAGAAAGTGCAGATACACACTCAATAATTAATTCCGCTTGGTAGAACATGTTATGGACTGTTATTATAAAAGCAATATGCGGGGTCATAGTTGTTTAAATTTCATATTAACCAATTAATATCTGAAATGTATAACACATTTTCCATTTGTCGGAATTATCCCTGACTAAGTGAGGCCGGACTTTGCCGACGGAGGAAATGGATGTTGCGATTGTTGTTGCGCGGTGATCTACTCCTGCATACCAGAAATATATACTACTAATAATCATTCAGAATTGGAAAGTGTTGGAAAATATTGTTCAATGCGTGTAAAGTATCTTCTCTCGACGACTAAAGCATATATACAACACATTAACTTTTCAGTGAACAATGGAACGGCTGCACAGTGATTACCAATACCAATAAGAAAGTAAAATATAGAATACATATTCACAACGATAGGGATTTTAAAATAAAAACTATTTTGATAAACGTTCGCGTAATATGCTAGATTACCGTTCGAGTACTGCCTACTGTTCACAATGAGATGTTCTTAAACTGAGAAAAAAGGTTATGAGTGCTGGAGAGCTAATACCGAAGAAACTAACAAGGGTGAGGCGAGGAAGGTGGGATGGTACTGACATGAATTGATGACTTCTCTTGGAAAGAAGGACTGAGTGATATAAACTAGGTCCTCAAAACAATTTAGAAAATAACATGCGATGACCATTTTATGTTTCGAGCCTTGTTGCTTGACGAAAACTGCATAATCAAAGGTCATAAATGATGTAATGCGACCATGAAATGTACTAACGAGAACATGGCTTCTATTCCTTGGGCTGTGAAAGTGTGAGAGTCTTTCGGAATGATTTCGAAATAGATAACATAGATAGATTGAAGGCTAGTTTCAATTTACGCGATAAATAAAGGGGACCATTTCTGCAGTGGTACATTAAGTTGCAAATATATCACATGAAGGTTATGTGCGGATTATATGCTGAAAACATTTAATTAGGCCGACTACACCGTTAGTTTAGTTTAGAGATACAGCGCGGACACAGGCCCTTCTGCCCACCCGGTCCGCGGCGATCCCCGCACATTAACACTATCTTACACACACTAGGGACAATGTTTACATTTAACAAGCCAAGTAAACTACATGTCTATACGTCTTTGCAGTGTGGGAGGAAACCGAAGATCTCGGAGAAAACCCACGCAAGTCATGGGGAGAACATACAAACTCCGTACAGAGAGCATCCGTACTCGGGATCGAACCCGGGTCTCCGGCGCTACATTCGCTGTAACGCAGCAACTCTACCGCTGCGCCACTGTGCCCCCTTTTTAAGTGGTTAGAAAACAAACGGTTGTTGAAGTAATTAATGTATCCTGCTTCTCCACAACACTCCACAAATCGGTTACCTATTACCCCTCATGATGTCAACAATCGCCTCATCTGAACATTTGATTCGTTATTTCCCGAGTTATATCTTCAAATTCTTCACCAATCTGAGATTTTTTTAAATCTAAGCTGACGCGAGCTGATGAACTCACACTGGTTCTGCTCCACGAGGCCAGCTGCGCAAAGTTTTGAACGCGCAGACTCCTGACCAATGTTTTCCACGAGCTGCCACCATTTAGATAATAGTCTACTTTCCTGTTTTTGCCGCCAAAGTGGATAACCTCACAGTTATCCACACTATACTGCATCTGCCATGCATTTGCACACTCACCCAGTCTATCCAAGTCACCTTGCAGCCTTCTACCACCCTCCTCACAGCTAACACTCCCCCCCCCCCCCCCCCCCCCCCCAGCTCCGTGTCATCTGCAAACTTGAAGATTGGAGACAGTGGCCGATTAGGAAAAGGGGAGATGCAACGAGACCTGGGTATCATGGTACACCAGTCATTGAAAGTAGGCATGCAGGTGCAGCAGGCAGTGAAGAAAGCGAATGGTATGTTAGCATTCATAGCAAAAGGATTTGAGTATAGGAGCAGGGAGGTTCTACTGCAGTTGTACAGGGTCTTGGCGAGACCACAGCTGGAGTATTGCGTACAGGTTTAGTCTCCTAATCTGAGGAAAGACATTCTTGCCATAGAGG
Source organism: Leucoraja erinaceus (assembly GCF_028641065.1). NCBI lineage: Eukaryota > Metazoa > Chordata > Chondrichthyes > Rajiformes > Rajidae > Leucoraja > Leucoraja erinaceus. The sequence goes on along the minus strand of NC_073400.1, from coordinate 21,173,980 downwards.
GAGTACAGAGAAGGCTCACCAGACTGATTCCTGGGATCTTAGGACTTTCATATGAGGAAATACTGGATAGACGCGGCTTGTACTGGCTAGAATTAAGAAGATTGAGGGGGGATCTAATAGAAACGTACACAATTCTTAAGGGGTTGTACAGGCGTGATGCAGGAAGATTGTTCCCGATGTTGGGGAAATCTTTTAGGACCGAGATGAGAAAACCATTTTTCACACAGAGATTGGTGAATCTGTGGAATTCTCTGCCACATAAGGTAGTTGAGGCCCGTTCATTGGCTATATTTAAGAGGGAGTTAGATGTGGCCCTTGTGGCTAAAGTTATCAGGGGGTATGGAGAGAAGGCAGGTACAAGATACTTAGTTGGATGATCAACCATGATCATATTGAATGGCAGTGCAAGTTCGAAGGGCCGAATGGCCTAGTCCTGCTCCCATTTTCTATGTTTCTATGTTTCTATGACAACACTTAAGCATCCTGGAAATCTAAGCCATCGTTTGGTGGTGGTTTCATACATAGTTAAAGGCCACATGGTTATTGGTGGTATACCAAATTGGAAGCACCACAGCTTGAGTTTTTCTGGTTGCAAGATCTTGTTGATGCGAGCTATGTGCATGATGGTATACTTTTTTCAGTTGTTCAAACTGCTCGGTGTCCTTTAGCATTGCATCATACCATCGGCCCAAACTCTTCACTGGCATTTCTGAAACTGTTGAAACAGGTATTCCGTTAATATGAAATCTTTGATCCTTGACTTGACCTTTGACAATGGAGATGCTTCTGTAGTTGATGGGTTTAATCTTCATCCTTACCCATGTGATGTTTTGATGAAAATTGTTCAGAAGTCTTTTGGTGCAGGGGATAGCTGTTGTTAGTGTTGTAATATCGTCCATAGAAGCTCGTATAGGTGGGAATCGCTGACCACACTGTAGCCGTTTTCCTCCCACAGCCCATTTTGATGCTCTGATAATGAGCTGCATTGCCATAGTGAAGATGGGGAGATGGTGCTTACTTTCAGAGGTTGCCACGCAGTGGTAAAGTCTGATGTTGTGAGACAAAATTGCAGATGCTGGAAGTTGTTTGTTTTACAAGATTTGCTATTATTGCCTGCACCTGAAATAATTCAAAAGCAATCCACTGTAGCGAATGAGGAACTGGTCCACAGGGACAAGACACGCAGATAATTTAGTTATTTCTTAGCAGTCTGGATTTGATTCCATGTGGGTGTGTTTTGGGGGGTGGGTGGTTCGTGTGTGTGGGGGGTGTGGGGGGTCCCCCTTGCTCTAGTATTTCCTAAACGTTGAACTGGTCATGCATGAACATATAAAATGTATCGCTGTGTACAATATGAAAGTGTATCATTGTACAATGCGGGGACATATGGCCCTCAATGCGTGCGTCCAAGATTAAGCCGTCACACTAATTTTCTGTGCCCGCATGAAATCCACATCCCTGTATTCCTCGCATATTAATATAGCAGAATATTTGTAAGCAAATGTATTGGTGGACTTCATATATTTTAATCATTCCGCATTATAAAAAACGATAGCTCAGTGTCAAAATCAACATATTCATTGTCACTATATAAATAATAATCTGACTCAACATATCTTTGCAGAACAAAAACTGAAGCAGTGCGCGAAAGGTAAGCATATGCACAGCCGACGAATATCTTCTGAAAAGATCAAATATAATTTGCAGTGATCGCCTTTATCTAAAATTTACACGGGAAGCTGATGCTGTTTCCAAAGAAAAATGGAAGGTCACAAGGTCATAAGTGATTGTAGTAGAGCTAGGCCATTCGGCCCATCAAATCTACTCCGTCGTTCAATAATGCCTGATCATTCTCCCCTCCTAACCATATTATCCAGCCTTCCCCATAACCCCTGATACCCACAGAATAGATCTACCTCTGCCGTAAGAATAGCCATTGACTTTCCTCCATACCCTTCTGCGTCATAGAATTCCACAGATTCACCACTCTCTTACTCAAGAAACTACTCCTAATTTCTTCCTAATGAACGTCATTTGATTCTGAAGCCATGACCTCTAGACCTAGATTATCCCACAAGTAAAAATATCCTCTCCACATACACCCCATCCAAGCCTTAACTATGCAGTAAGTTGCGTATAAACGTTGTCTCCTTTACTTTCCAAAGCCATCCCTCGTCTTTATGTGGATACGTTATCATAAGTCAAGTCAAATCAAGTCATGTCAAGTTTATTTGTCACATACTCATACAAGATGTGCAGTGAAATGAAAGTGGCAATGGCTGCGGATTGTGCAAAAACACCAGAACAACGGAACAGAATACAACATAACCAGCGTTTACAGTTTAGATAAATAAATAAATAAATACACAACAGTAAATTAGTAAATTAGTTCTTGGTGAGATAAGAGCTTACATTCCTGACGGCCTGTGGGAAGAAACTCGGTCTCATTCTCTCTGTTTTCACAGCGTGACAGCGGAGGCGCTTGCCTGACCGTAGCAGCTGGAACAGTTCGTTGTTGAGGTGGAGGGGGGGGGGGGGGGGGGGGGGGGGGGGGGGGGGGGTGGGTCCCTCATTATGTTGCTAGCTTTGGATCTGCAACTCCTGGTGTATAGGTCGTGCAGGGGGGTAAGTGTTGACCCCATAGTGCGTTCGGCCGAACGCACTACTCTCTGCAGAGCCTTCCTGTCCTGGGCAGACCTGTTCCCAAACCAGATTGAAATGTTGCCGGACAAGATGCTCTCTACAGCACCAGAGTAGAAGCACTGAAGGATCCTCAGAGAGACTCTAAATTTCCTCAGCAGCCCGAGGTGGTAAAGGCCCAGACTTGCCTTGCTGGCTAGTGCGGTAATATCTGTTGTCCATGTTAGATCCTCTGTGATGTGGACTCCCAGGTTTTCAAAGCTGCTCACCCTATCCAAATTAGTATACAATCTTTAGTTTTCGTGCCATTCAAGAGGAGGATGTTATCCTGACTACCTCCCGGTAGGCTTTCTCTTCGTTATTGGAGATCAGGACCACCACCACAGTGTCATCAGCAAACTTAATGATGTAGTTGGAAATTGGGGGGGTTTCTCTGGTAGTAAGTTATAGTCCGTAGCCCCTGCCAATGGCATCCGGTGTCCCGCTGCTCCATCTGCCACTCCATCCTGTTCCTGTACCGCTTTGCTTTTTTCTTCACTGCCCTTCGCAGCCTGTAGGACTCTGCCTCGTAATCATTCATATTGCCGGATGCCAGGCCCGAGTTGTAAGCAGCCGTGCGAGCATTCAAGGCAAGGCGAATAGACCTAAGCACCGAGGGTTTTTGATTAGGAAAGATGCCAACCCTTACCATGTGGACGATGTTATCGGCTATTGTTGCAATGAAGTCCGTGACCGCTTCCGCGAACTCACTGACGTATCGTGTGGAACTTGTTTATATTCCGGCGGCTGAAAAATGGCTGTTTGGACAGATTTTCGACGCTGGGAGGGAGAGAAACGGCCTTGTAGCCTTTTCTGAACGGCGTGTAGCAGTGGTCCAAAGTTATTTCCCCCCTGATGTCACACGTGATGTGTTGGCAGATGTTAGGCATGAACTTTTGAGATTTGACGTATTAAAATCTCCAGCCACCACCATAGCCGCATCAGGGTTCTTGTTTGGTGTCGACATAACACATCGTGTTAGGCCGATAGTGCCACGTCGGTGTCCTCATGCGGTGGTATGTAGACGGCTGTGATGATCACTGTGCTGAACTCCAGAGGAGAGTAGAATGGACGGCATAAGGTAGTCAGCTATTCACCTGTCGTATATCGGCTTCGAACGTCATGGAGTCACAACGTCACACGGCATGGACACATGCCATTGGGCCCAGCTGCTCCATTCGGGCCAAGGTGCCCCATCCACACCAGTCTTACATTCCTGGGTTTGGCCCATACCTCTCCCAGAGGTTCCTATCCACACATCTGTCAAAATACTGTATATTTTCAATCACAACATTTGGACTGTCTCGAGTTGCCATCTTCATTCGGCAGGGTAATACAACGTTGGAATTCACATTATGAATGTACAGAAGATTAGGATGGTACCCATTAGCTTTGTATGGTATGGGGACTACACATTTGTAATTCCCATTGCATTGATTCCCTTCGTGCAATCGGCATCAATTGTGTATTTTTACAAGAACGGCACAGGTGTTTAAGCATATAACGTGGGGCAGATCTTGCTAATTCCTTTATCGCTGAGCTGTTTCGCCATAAATTTGATTAAAAGATTCATTGGTACGCTGGAAGTCATGAAGAAAATTACATAAAACTACATAGACTATGTCAGTTGTGCGTATTTCGATTTCATAAATATGTGCCAAGAGATTTTGATGAGAAATATTGTGCCTGTATCCGCTCCCCGAGGATAGGCCCAGCTTGATTCTGCATCCTGGACAGCTTGTGAGCTTAGGTCAGTAATGAATGCTGCCAGAGGCCCGTTGCAATCCGCGTGCATCCTACAATGGTTCTCATCTGTTCATTTTCTAGGACGGATTTCAGTCTGGAAAATGCTGTGAACCAATCACATACAGCGAAACATAACTCAAATGACACCCAGGAATTGATGATTAGTACTCTGCAGTCTGCTGAAACGGAGAACAGTTGATCAATTCCAGTAACTGCCAATATTTTTTCTGACGACCAGGAAAAACATGCCAATTCGCAGTATCAACAGCGTCAGTCACAATCTGCGGAATACCAAAATTCACAGTCATATTTTCTGCTGCCGTAGCAATATAGGGAATATCTGAGGTATTGATTAATTCAGCAATTCCAACAAAGCGTGATGTTTTCCGTCAGATTAGTGACAGAGCAGCGCACACACAGAGCTGGTGCATTTTATTGTGCAAGGTCCAACTGCAATAAATGGAAATTGTGAGAATGTGCATTCAACAACAGTGTTCTAATGAAACAGCGCTGCTTAGTAACGCTAAACAGGATCAACCATTTTATGTGGGTTTATTCTCTGGAAGAGAGACAGGGATGAATCTGACTGCACCGTATTCGATTTCAAATAGAGGTATTGGGGAATCCAGAGGAAATTAAATATCTTTAAAATATTTTAAGTTATTATTTCTCTTCTGCTATGCAAGGAAAATGTTGTCCACCGAAAAAATCAGACAAAGGGAATGACCATGTTGCCCGCAAGCGTTACATAGTGCTTGGCAATCAATGCCTGTGAACTGACACGCACACAGGCACACACACAAAATCTATATTTACATACATACATATCAAATATATACATAACATTCAAAATGTTTATATTTATATATGTATGTACTACTGTACATATATTTGTGTGTGTGTGTGTGTGTGTGTGTGTGTGTGTGTATGTGTTTTTGTGTGTGTGTGTGTGTGTGTGCGTGCGTGCGTGTGTGTGTGTGTGTGTGTGTGTGTGTGTGTGTGTGTGTGTGTGTGTGTGTGTGTGTGTGTGTGTGTGTGTGTGTGTGTGTGTGTGTGTGTGTGTGTGTGTGTGTGTGTGTGTGTGTGTGTTTTGAATGCGCAGCAGAATGCACACTCGCACATTTATTCAGCAGAATATATGTGAGAATGTACCATCAGTGGGAACAGATGAAATTAAAATGTGTCTGGAAATGGGTTAATGCAAGGGTATATTCATTGATATATTAAATTATATATTAGCAAATCAATGGAAAGCCGATGCTGGCGCATTGCATGTAACATGGTGTATTTGTTGAATTTTTCTTCGTAACGGGGAGTTTAAATTCGTTTCATTTCGATTAAGTAATTAAATCCATTTGAAACAGCGTCAAATCCGACATATATGGCCCTTCCTCCAGAAAACAATGGAGCATTCATACCCACATCTGTATGTAATTCAGAGGTTTCGCAAATTTTCTAAATTACGTGTACTGCACGATTGGGAGCACCGTTGTTATTTCTATTGGGTTTCTGGTGGGGCGATTACAACCCATCAGTAAGAAATATAGGATAAACTATAATGAAACGATTATTGACTTTCTAGAAATCAATGAACAAAGCATGAAATAAGTAATCTCAATTCAACCATTGTACACGTTTGTCATTGATATGGTTTGAAATGCATCGAATCAAGTGCAACGTACCCACATTTTGAGCGATATTTTAAATGCCATGTTATTGAGTCAAACGCGCTAAATTCATGTGCACATCAACAAATGATGGCTGCGTCGTTGATGAGCTTATATCTGTTTCGAAAAATATGCCAATAACATGTGGTTGAAAATTAAAGACAATCAAGAGCGATATACGCGTAGTTGCATTTACATTGTTGTCTTCACGTTTTGGAAATATATCCGTTCTTCAAAATGGAAGGTGATTAATTATATTAAATTAATTAAAGTTGCAGATGCTGATAAAGAAAAAGGTAAAAATAGCCATGAAGATTTCTCATGATGTGAGTCAGGAATATGCACCGTAACTGCTTTAATGCACGAGCGGATGGTACAGAGGAACCCATTTATAGGTTTGCATTAGCTCGTTTGTGCTAATTTAACTGGGTTGCGGAAGGAAATCTCAGATTTTTGGCACCTCAGCCACTCTCCTATAAATTCGGAACTGCTTATCGCCAACGAAATATGTTTGAAGCGTCATATGATTTGGTGCCGGATTGAGTCCCTCCACTTTCGATATCTGAATCAGTTTTGACACCGCAGTGTCTACGAGTAAGTTACAGGATTCTTCGTGTTTTAAATTCTAAATTAAGCAGCTGTTTGACACGATTATAAATCAAATCATAAAGCGCGGAGATCTTGTCACACACCTGGCCTGTTAAACATAATTGAAGTAAGCGGCATATAGATCTGTGCAAATCCTTAGACACAAAATGTGGAGTAACTCAGCAGGAGCGCTCCATATTTCAATTGAGAATTCCTTATGATTCTTGACATCTTCTTTATGCGGCTTTTTTTTTTTAAATGACTACTGGTTTGATGAAAATAAGGGGAGCATTTGTTTTTTTGGAGGTAGACAAATTTTGTTTGGGCTAAAAAGTATTAACATCCTTTTCATGTCTTCATGTGTGATGCGGCGAGGTTGCACATCGGCTACCTGGCGTCATTTTTCCTTAATCCATTACCATACGACTGACAAATGTAACGTGTCTCAAGCTGAACTTACATTTGATCACGGGATGAATATTTATTGTTTTAATAATAATAATAATGGATGGGATTTATATAGCGCCTTTCTAGATACTCAAGGCGCTTTACATCGCATGATTCATTCACTCCACAGTCACACTCGGTGGTGGTGAGCAACTTCTGTATCCACAGCTGCCCTGGGGCAGACTGACGGAAGCGTGGCTGCTAAACTGCGCCTACGGGCCCCTCCGCCCACCACCAATCACTCACACACATTCACATACATTCACATATTGCCTTATAACGTTTTATTCAGGCGCATGCTTAGTTCAACAAGAGCATTTCAATATGCGGAGTGATGTTATCGGAATGAGTGTTTATAACTTATCCCCTGCCAAGTTTTCTCATCACCGGGTTTACGAACGAGAGACTCTGATTTCACTATTCGTGACAACACCTGAAAAAAGCTAAACTCCGAAAGAATACATTGTCGTTAGATTTTTTTTTAACTGCTTCTTTTACAGACGTAGTCTGCTTGAACGAAAAGTTACAGGATGCAGGTGAGAAATGTTTCTCTTCAAATCGTTGTTTTACTTTTCATGAATAATAAGGAACTGATCTCCCTACGACATTTATTTCGCCATCCAGATATCGAGGGGATGTAATGCATGTTAACGCATAGTGCTATTGTGAATATGTTACTTTGTTCTGCGCGTTTTTTTGTTGTAAATTTCATTGTTTGTATGATCTCCTACTTACACTGCAGCACTACAGGGCCATATCACTAGCCCTTCCCAACCCAGATGGCTGGTATCCCTTATGCCTGTTGCCTCACCAACAGATATTGAATTCACAACGTCTAATGATTCCCTCAAGTTGTTGGAATGCATGATATCTGAAAACGTAACAAAACAGATTTTTATTTCACCAGCTAGATGTTACGGCATTGAATGCATGCGATGGCCTGGAGAGTACATTCAATTGGGACATCCCAAAGTGAAATGTTACACTTTCCACAATAATAAAACAAAATTATACTTTATAAGTGGAATGCCGTGCATTTACGCCTCATGAGCGCACGTGCTCTCATATTTGATGCAACATATCTTCAATGCAGTGTGTTTGCAGTCATAATTCCTTCCGGATTTTCTGCATTACAATCAAGTCGGAAAAATCTAAGCCAGGAAAAGATTTCATGTCATACATATTTGCAGAAACTAACGATTAGCAACGATACGAAGTGCAATTAGAATCAATAATAAATAATTCCTCCATAGCCTCCGTTCAAAAGTGAGAAGTAAACATGGAAAAGAGAAGTACCGTTACAATTCAGGTTGCATGATCATCGACTAAACTGCAGAATTTGATTTCAAGTTGAATTGAAGGTGGATGAAGGACGGATGAGAGAAGGCCTTTGAATGCGAAAGGGCGAAGTACGGATTATCATGCGATGAAGGGGATGAGAGTTTTACACGGTAGGGGATAGTGAGTGGATGGGCAGTTAGCAGAGCGCCAACACAAGTGTTAATGTATACGTGCAATAGGCTATATGCCGATGTATTCAGGTAATGTAAAAAATGAGATAACTATAAAGATACAACATCGCCAATGGTTGAACCGCAGCAGAAACCTACAACTTTGATACAGACAGCTGACGCAAATATCCAGGTGTTATAGAACTATATGTCGAGTCGAGAAAAGGTCTTGAGTCAAGTGCGAAATGATGTGCCTTTCCTTATGATTATGAGGTCGTTTATTTTGCTCACCCTCCCTTTCCAGGGATGTTTTCTGATTGCAAAATATCAGCTTGAGTCGCCCCTTTCGCATGTTTATCTCTAAAGTTACTTTCAAGCTCAGCGAATAATTAATTGGTATATGCACCGCAGAAGAAGGTATTTAAATGATCTTTCTCCCATGTACTTTATTTGGAACATAACTCGTTCATGTTCGTTCGTGTTTGTTGATATTGAAACCATGCTCTTGTTTTTTTCGAACACAAACGAATCCACGGACACAATTCACCTTCGTCACATTATCATTCAAAATTGTGCTTTTGCATGATCTATGTATTGCCTCAATGTTTGGGTAATTTCTCCATTTGAATTGTGTTGAATCCGAGTAAGGTGCCGTCAAGTGTTAGCTGTAAAAGAAACAATTGAGATAAATTATTCTTGCTCTGTGTTTATCGGCACAGCATGGACAAAAATACATGTATAAGCAGGTGCTTATCAACGCTGATGTTCTTCTATCTGTCAGCAAACAGCCTGAAAATTAAAGAAAAAGGTAGGTTCGAATACATAGTTTTGTTTAGTCTTACCTAACCTTGCCTGCATTTAATCTTAGCTAACCTAGACGTGTGCTATGTTCACATTCTGACACGTATAAAACTTGCATCTTCCCCTTACCGGAGAAAGATCAGTGACCCTACACAATAACACGGATCTTACTGAAATTCCTCAGCAAAACATTGAGAAGCGATGTGATTGATCGTATGTCACCTGTACATAGCGTTAGAATGTGTAGACGGAGTCAAGATGTTTGAATTCAATTAGGGATTTCTTACAAAACGTCTTTTGAGTTAGGAACATTGTGTACATTTTTATTATTTTGTAATATTTTGAAATATTGTTTGGTAATTTATTAATCTTGTAATTACGAGGGTTTCAGAATGTTAGTACCATTAAATATTTCAACATCACTTGGCATAGAACAATTCATAGCATATTTGAATGTCCTCAGTATTACATCCAATAACAAAAATCCGGAGTGGCGGCGAGACTCTGGCTGCAGCGGCTTACCGGCAGTCCCGTTGTTTTGTGTTTTTTATGTTGTTTATTTTGTTTTGGTTATTCTAGTTTTTTGGTTTTAGTTTGTATTTTTTTTTGGGGGGGGGGGTTGAAACGGGGTTTACAGTCTCTCCCTGCGGGGGAATACGACCTTTTTGTCGTATTCCCCTTCTCTGCTCCGTCTGTACTGAGGCCTAATGGAGCTGACGTCCTCGAGGCTCCGGAGGCAGACCTGAGCTCGCTCCCGTGAGGGTGGTCCGGCTCAGGGCTGGAAGAGGTTGGGACGCTCCCGTGAGGACGGCCAGCCCGAGGGTGGAACGAGGCTCCCGTCGGAGCGGCCGAGCTCGGGGAGGTGCGGCGCTCGCAGCCCGAGGGAGGTTCGGCGCCCAAGTCGGGGCAGCCCAGCCCGGGGAAGAAGCGACGCCCAAGTCGGGGCGGCCCGGTCCGGGGGAGAAGCGACGCCCAAGTCGGGGCGGCCCAAGTCCCGAGGCTGAAGACGGCGCAGTACTCACGTGAGGGTGGCTGGGACGGTGTTCTGGCGGTGGTGGCCTGAGTCCGGGGTTCGGCCGCGGGCCAGCGGCTGCGTCTGCAGAACTGGTGGGCGGCAGCTACGACCACCCCGGGCCGCGGTGTTTGAGCCGCGGGACTGTTTTTAACATCGCCCGGGGGGAGGGGGAATCGCCCCAGCGCAGAGGGAGAAGAGGAGGGCAGAGACTGCAGACCTAAGACTTTTGCCTCCATCACAGTGAGGAGATGCTGGGTGGACTCACTGTGGTGGATGTTAATATGTGTTTATTGTTGTTTTATTGTATTGTATTATATGTATGACTGCTGCAATTTCGTTCAGACTTCGGTCTGAATGACAATAAAAGGCTATCTATCTATCTATCTATCTATCTATCTATCTATCTATCTATCTATCTATCTATCAAAAAGCATTTCACACTAAGCAAAACATCTCGCCTCAATGTATTACGAATCTAAAATATTTTGAACGTATTCCTTTGTTAAATTCTTTCAAAATGGTCAATGATTTGGTTCAGAACTGTTCGGGGACCATTTCGCTACAGATGCAACAGAGGGTCTTACCGCATGACAGCAGGATCCAAAGATTGATGTCGTCTATCTTTCCACAGCTACGCCAAGATTTATTCTGTGTAAAATTTGGGCTATATTTAGATGTCTATATTGTTCGTTGCTTCTTGTATTTGCTGACGGATTGAACACATTTGTTTTAAAATTCGTACTAATGTAAGCATCGTGACCTCGAGGCCAGAGCACATTTGCCAGCTAATTTTCCGCTGACAACTGCATAGTTGAATTTTTGTAGAAATTAAATGATGGCTATTCGGATACAACGTGTTTCGGTTATACGCTACCGTGGTAACGAGATGAACCCTCTCGAAATGCAAAGCGCAACTTTATTTCTAATACGAATTGGGCTGGATGTATTGGGGCGAACATTGGTAACAACATCATAACCGTTCCCTATTTCTGCAATGGATGTCACGTCTCTCGCATATTAATTGCGCTCTTGGATACCCAAATCGTCTGTGCGGGTGAAGGTGTGCGTATGTCTGGTTCTTTACATGATCAACCACGTATTATCATGTATTATCAACCTTTGCCATGTGTTATCAGTACAGGATTTGGCCGATCAGAATTCAAGATCTTGCAGAATTAAGTCACTTTGTTCCACTAATCCTGCAAATGACGTTGTTTCGATCTGATTTCCTTGATGTTCTTTCTTCGTCAGTTGACCAGTGTGGGGGCACAGATATAGTGAATATTGTTTTCAGCTCCTACAGCTCGATCGGTGGTAACGTCTAAGGGGAACTTTATGAGAGGGTGGACGCGTAGACTAACAGGTGATGCTAATTTCCCTGGCGGAATCCAAGACGTTACTGGATGCTTGTTAAGCCAGACCGATTGCATTCGTGAGTAGTAATTGTGAGCGGAGTAGATCGTTGGATTCATGAACTCCTATCAGTCATACAAGACATGCATGTCTAGTCACAGTTATATGTTTGAATAACATTTCGGAATCCTTGAAATGAAAAATTCTGCATTAATATTTACATCGTTCAACGGAATTCGTGTCAAAGGGCTGAATTATGTAATGATGGATGTGCCATGGATTGATGGATTGCCTTTTGATTTGTCCTGGAAACATGGCATCACATTTCCAAAATAAATGCTTTTGAAGCTGGTTTTTATTTGTATTCTCACTTTCCTAGGGTTGAGCACAAGTGTACCAGTTTCAATGGCAAATATGCGGTGTGTCCTGCAACATATCCGCAAATGATTGCTTATTATTACTGAAGAGTTGATAACGGTGGAAAACAATATAAGCGCATGAACTATCGTAATAGGGGTTCTCGTGAAGATGGCTTCGAACAATTTGTGAATCTAGGGAACTCGATCCCTATAAGACACCTCGTTAAACAGTTGAATTTAAAGTAGTTTTCTTCAGGTGAGGCAATAGGTTTATATTGGCGGTCACAATTAAAATTGTCTTGCATTAAGCAAATGCATAGTTACATTCATAGAGACACATAGAAAATAGGTGCAGGAGTAGGCCACCCGGCCCTTCGAGCCTGCACCGCCATTCAATATGATCATGGCTGATCATCCAAATCTATTCAGCCAAGACCTCGCTCTCCGAAGGCTTGGATGATAGCCAATGGCGTAGGTTCCACTCTTCTGCTGTTCGGGGTCGTACTTATATTGAGAACAAATTAAATGCGGCGTGGTACATGCTTGTTTTGATAAAATACAAAAAAAACCTGACATTTCTAAAGTAATAATTAAATATGAATAAGTCTTATATTTGTCTACTTCCTATTATATGCAGAACTTCAAGTCCTGAATAACAAGTATCTGACTTTATGTAAGAATATTTTTCCATTTGTTCGTATATTTTTGCTTAAGGCAAACATGCCTCTTGCCGAATGAAGACCTCCGCATGTTTGCAACCAACCGAATTAATCTCCTTTGGTATAATGTACATAGCATTGGATACCTGTGAGAATTCAGACCGAAAAAGAAGCGAATGATTACAAAGCAGGGTTCTGTAACACGCCCATGACATAGTGTCAGAACTTTCCTCTACATTTGTTTGAGTAGTTAATAATGGTAACGTTGATTTCAAGTGTCGTGACAAGAGTTATAGCTATTGGGACACAGAACGCAATACAATAATTACTCGCTGCTACGGATTTTACAATTAAAAAAATATATATTTTGCCAAGTATATAATGCAACATACGAGGATTTAATTTGTCAAATCAGTCTTACAAATAAAAAGCAACAGAACACACAAAATACATGTTAACATTATCACCCACCACAGTGATTCATCCTCATTACTCACTGTGATGGATGGCGAAAAAAAGTTAATTCTCTTCCCTGCTTTGTTCTCCCACGGTCGGGGGCCTCGAGCCTTCCGATGACTGGACGCTGACGGCGGCCGCGCCCTCTACATCGCGGCGTTCCAGCTCTGGCATCGAGCGGATCTCAGTTACCATGCTCCGACTGAAGAAGGGTTTCGGCCCGAAACGTTGCCTATTTCCTTCGCTCCATAGATGCTGCTGCACCCGCTGAGTTTCTCCAACACTTTTGTCTATCTTCGATTTTCAAGCATCTGCAGTACCTTCTTAAACAATATAATAGGAGCAGGATCTTGAGTGTAATGAATTGTCATAATGCGGTAATGTATTAGGTCTGTTTACACATTATGAATGACGAATTAGTGTTCTAATTTCTTCTGCATTGTGATCATATTATTGTTCTTGTCTTTTTACAGCAGATGACCTTCAACAGAAAATAAAAGGCAAATGCATATCCGAGTAATATGTTAGTACATCATGTGTATTCGTTAGAGGAATGTCGCGGAATGGTGTTTCAGTGATCACAATTAGCAGTGGTAAATTAATCGGTTGACTGTGAACAGAATGTTGCAGAGTTGACAATGAAGTTTAAACAACATCAAAACCCAAACAAACTGAGCAACAAGGAGAAAAGCGTTGGTATTTGGTTATCTTTATGCGTTAGACTGCCCTATCACAAAGGGTATTTCAAATAAATCTCATATTGCAAAGTCGGATTACCTGTTTTTTTCTCAATGACGGACGATTAAATAATGGCAGCCATAAGGCAATCAAGGGACATGGGGAGAAAGCAGGAACTGGTTTTGGATGATAAACCATGATCATATTGAATGGTACTGCTGGCTAGATGGTCCGATTGGCCTACTCCTGCACCTAACATCTAAAACACACCAAATGCTGAAACACTGACATAGAAACAGATAATGTTGGACGTTCCATCAAGTCAGTGAAAGGGTTTCTTTTTAAAATGATTCTGATACTGTACTAGAATGCAGAACATGCAGCCCCCACCCAATCAGGTTATCCACAACACGTTCCCCTTGACACTGGCCTTATGTGGAAATCCCTGACCGAGTTATCATCAGTAAATAACATCGGATTTGTGTTTCATTTGCTTTCTCCTCTACACCACCGGGAGAAACAATACTACCTAATCTTTTTTCAGATACATATTGTCATAATATTTCAGCCGCTCTCTTCCTTTGAAATGTGCAGGTGAAGAGTTGGAAAGGAATGAAAAAGGTGAGCGATGTCGGAATAACGCGATTCCTGCTGTATTTATTCGAACTGTATTTATTACTCTTTTTCTTCCCCTTGCTGTTCTGTTCGGGCTTGTTCTTGTTAGTTTTCGTATACTTTTCCGTTTTCGTCTTCTTGTCCTTGCTTTTGCTGTTATTGCAGTTGTCGTTTTCCGTTTTCGTCTTCTTGTCCTTGCTTTTGCTGTTATTGCAGTTGTCGTTGTTGTTCTTTATTTATTGTAAAATATATATATATTTTTTTCTTCTTCTTCTTCTTCTTCTTCTTCTTCTTCTTCTTCTTCTTCTTCTTCTTCTTCTTCTTCTTCTTCTTCTTCTTCTTCTTCTTCTTCTTCTTCTTCTTCTTCTTCTTCTTCTTCTTCTTCTTCTTCTTCTTCTTACTATCTTACCATGATAATGCATTGCTAATGAACTACACTTTCGAATAAATCACCGCATTTAATCACCAATTTAATCTCATGGGCGTAGATGCGGAGTAGATTGAGGAATTGCATGAAGCAAGGTGGGAAGGGGTGTGGTCGAAATTCTTGTGGAAGTCAGTTAGTTTGTAATAGACGTCGATCAGTAGTGTATTTCCTGTGATGGAGACTGTGAGATCAAGCAACGAGAGGGAGGTGTCGGAGATTGTCCAAGTAAATTTGAGTGTAGGATGAAAAATGGTGGTGATGTTGATGACGTCTATGCGTTCTTCATGGATGCAGGAGGTAGCACCAATACAGTCATGGATGTAACCGAGAGAGAGTTCGAGGATAGGGCCAGTGTACGCCGGGAACATAGACTGCTCAATGTATCCTGCAAAGGGGCAGGTAAAGCTGCGGCACATACGGGTGCCCGCAGCTACAACCTGGAGGAAGTGGGAAGATACAAAGTAAACGTTTTTGAGGGTGAGGACCAGATCCGCATGGCGGGGTAGAACGTTAGTGGACGCGAAATGGATGGTTCTGCGGTCGATGGAGAAAGGGAGGCCTTTAAGGCCTTCCTGGTGGGGGGTGAAAATGTGGGGTCGGAATGCAGAAGTCATTAAATTGACGAAGGAAATGTGAGGTATCTGGACCTATTGGAACAGGTGGGAAAGTATGGAGTCGCGCTACGTGGACATCATTTCCGTGCGACAAGAGCAGGCAGACACAATTATCTGCCATGGCAGTTGTGTTTGTGGATTTCGTGGAAAAGGTAAAACGGATTGTGCGGTGCTGGGAAACGATAAGGTTGGAGGATGTGGAAGGCAGACAGCCAGAAGCGATGAAATCAGTAGTGTTTTTGATATTAAGGCCTGGTGTTCATCTGTGGGAGCATGGTCCAAAGATAAGTCGCAGAAGGTGTCTGAGAGTTGTCGGCTTGCTTCAACCTGGTAGAGGTCAGCGCACAATACTGCCACGGCATGCATCTTGGTGTCTTAGAGGTGTCTTTATTCAGTTGGTTTTCCAACATGTTTTGGAAATATTCCATACTGAACAAACATTGTAACTGGAACGTAGTTACTTGCAACTAAATTTGTACTCTGCCGTGTTCTAATCAGAGAACTGTGTGGTGTTCATGGGGAGAAAATGGTGAAACTTAGGACATTGTTCGTATAAAGGAACTAACAAAACGTTCGTTCGAAATTATATGGGCATTTCGATGCACAGAACACAATTCATAGTTCAATTCGACATGAATATGCAAAAACAAATCCAGAGCAAATATATTGTTTTCCGACAGAAGCGAAGCTGAAATTAAAAGAATTTGGTGAGTGACTTGAGCGTCTGTAACGAGCAGACGCTTGTCTTAACTGTTTTGCTTAGTGTGGCCCTATGTCATATTCACAGAGTATAAAAACATCGTTCGCCGCTTCAGTCCATGGCGACCATTCTACCAGATCAATGGCTACACAAAATTATAATATGCATCTACCAGTTCGCGCTTGGGTCTTCTTTATTTCAGAGGATTAAATCATTAGCTTATCAATGTTTACCGATAACAGAACTACTTCTTTCCAGGCTGCATCCCAGCGAATATTCTCTACATTCTTCGTGTATGGTCGAATGATTCGTTGTTTGCTTATGGCAGAAACTTTCGTTTGTATATTTTATGCAACAAACATTGACGACAGGTACACTGTATACTCTCTTAACATCATCATGCCTACACGGGCTTGTATTGTCACTTGCATAGAACCATGGATTTGAACCTATAACCATGTTCCAAACTCGCATGAGCAAATTATCATTCATGGCACTTCCATTAAACTTTCAATTTGATTTATTGCCTGCTGTAAAAGTAAAGCCCATCCCTTGCCATCTACAGCACCTGCAGTTTGAATGTCACGAATAAGCTTACAAATAATGAATTCTACATTTGCACCGCAGTTATTAATATCTATTCGTTTAGCTTAGTATTAGTTTAATTTAGTTTATTTATTGTTTTGTTTAGTGAATTTTCACGTGTACTGAGTTACAGTGAGAACGTTTTGTTGCGTGCCAACTGATGCGCAGAACGTTAATGCATGATTTCAATCGAGCCACCCTCGGTGTACATTTACACGTTAAAGAGAAAAATGTTTCGTGCTAGCTAAAGTCTAGTAAAGTCCGATTGAAGATAATACGATGGTCTCCAAAGACGTTGACAGTAGCTCAGGACCGTTATCTAATTATTGAGAGGATGGTTCAGTTGCATGATAACAGGTGGGAAGAAATTGTCCTTGAATCAGGAGGTAAGCGTTTTCATAATTCAGTACCTCTTGCCTGATTAGAGAGGTGAGAAAAGATACACTGGTGAACCTCGTCCTTGATAATGCAGGTGGCATTCATCAAACGTGCCAGCATGATTGATCACAGCCTTTCATTTGACCTCCAACATTTATCACTTGGCTGTGACCCCAATCATGGAAGCATTTTTGGTTCGAAATTGACAGCTTGCGTTGCATTAACTTGAATTGCCAAGGAAGAACACAACAGTCCTGCTAATTGCTGGTAAACCCGAATGTTGCATACGTTAAATTGTTCACCAGCTTGTACACAGCCTGGAGAATGGCATGTAGTTGAATATTGTGCAGGTATGAATCCCATGCAATCTCGTATGTGCATTTTTAGTCGGATACATCTTTCTTTTACTAAAATACGATCTGTATTCACATTATTGATTTTGTTCTTCAAAATGAATTGTATTGAAAATTACTGTTTCAGAACTCTCAGCGTGCAGGGAAGCAATGAAAGCATTAGGTGAGTATTGAGCTACACGTTTCCAATGATATTACACTCGGGGAAAACGACTAATATTTTGATGTACTGAATACTACTCGTTGAAAAAAAAAACAGAAATTGGATGTTGTTTCGACAGAAGTTGCTAATGCTCTAGTTTCAACATCATAATTTTCATTCCAGCCAACACAGTTTTTAGAATTTACATAAATCGTTTCATGTTCAGATCGAACATTAATCGGGATCTTATTACAGATCCTATAATTACTCAAGTATTGTCTGTTCATAACGGCCCAGCTAAAGTATCAAATATAAGATGGCTTTGTGGAAGAGGAGTGGCAGGTGAAATAGTGAGTGTGGGGATTGGCTGAGAAGGTAATATCTTGGGGAGTTTTTCAGTATTTTCTCAGGAGCGGGTGAATTACAAACCGGTCGGGGCCAGCCTGCAACACATACCTTCAAGTTCGGCAAAGGAGCGGCAGGTGAAGGTGTGAGTGCGGGATTGGCTGACAAGGTAATCTCTTGGGGGAGATTTACACGTTTTTTTTTCACGATAGGGTGATATAAAACACGGTCGGGGCCAGCCTGCAACACATACCTTCAAGGTCGGAAGGTGAAGGAGTGAGTGCGGGGATTGGCTGAGAAGTTCATCTCTTGGAGTTCTTCAGTATTTGTACAGGAGCGGGTGATTTTAATCCCGAAATGGGCCAGACTGCAACACATACCTTCAAGATCGGCAGATGAGCGGCGCCTGCAATAAGTGGCAGGTGAAATAGTGAGTGTGGGGATTGGCTGAGAAGGTAAACCATGTGAGTGTTTCAGTGTATTTTCAGGAACGGGTAATTTAAAAACCGGAGAGAAGGTGAGTGACGATGTGGAAGGGAAGGAAGCTAGGAGTACACGGCACCCCGGGATATGTACTTCGTGAAAACAGGTTCACCCTCTTGGAAGCTGTCGGGCGAGAAGACGCTGCCAATCTGAGCGCCGGACAGGTTTGCGAGGCAATAGGTGGAACTGAAGCTAAGCCGAAGAAACATACGTCAGGTAGAGTCGTGTCGTAGTGCGAGTTACAGACTTGGGTTTCTGCGGCAGCAAGCGGGTTGAAAGGTTGGGTTCCTGCCTCCTTGGCGCCAGGATCCAGAACGTCAAGGACCGATTGAAGAGCATCGTCAAGGTGAGTAGCCGGAAATGGTAGTGTGTGGCGGCAAAAAATGTCGTCCGGAAGAAGAGGAAAGATTCTGCAGCGTGACATTAGAGAGCTCGGAAAAGCTCAAGGGTGGTTATCTCCGGGTTGCTTCCAATTCCTCGTGCTGGCGTGGGCAGGAACAGGGCGATGGGGAATCTGAATATGTAGCTGAGGGGCTGGTGCAGGGACGGGGATTTTTTAATTTTAAACCACTCGGATCTGTTTTGGGGTAAATGCGAATTTTACCATTACAACGGGTAGCACCTTACAAGGCGGGGGAATCAGCATTCTGGCAGGCAGGTTGTTTCAGGAGCGGCTGGTTTTAAATCTGAGCGGCTCCAGCCAGCAACACATACCATCAAGTTTAGCGGTGGAGCGGCAGGTAAAGGAGTGAATACGGGGATTTGTTGAGAGGTAATCTCTTGGAGTGTTTTAAAGTGTTTTTTTCAGGAATGGGTGATTTTCAAACCCGCCTGCAACACATAACTTCAAGTCGGCCGAGGAGTGGCTGGTGAAGGACTAAGTACGGGGATTGTCTGAGGAATTTTAATAACAAAATGACTTATTAAGTGAATTTGACAATTTATCAGCTAATATAAGCAAGGTTTGCTCTCGTGGAGCGGCCTTGTCGAGGGAAGTGCCTTGCAAGGAAAGTGCGAGTCTTTGGCGAGGAGGCTGAAGGAGGAGAGTACTCCAAACATTGGAGAGGGTAATACTGTGTGAAGAAATTACGTCTCGGACAGTATTGTAGAATGATAACGGTACGAAGACACTAATGGGAGTTAACTACAGGCCCCGAAACAGTGGCCTTGATGTGGAGTGCAGGTTGCGGCAGGTGTTAAAAAGTCCATGTAACAAAGGTAATGCCACTGTGTTTGTGAAAGATTTCAATGTGCAGGTAAACCAGTTTTAATCTTGTCCCAAGAAAGGGAGTTTGCAGAGTGCTTCCGAGATGGATTCTTAGAGCAGCTTGAACTGGAGCCTAGCAGAAAAGGTAATTCTGGATTTAGTGTTGTCTAATGATCCAGATTTAATAAGGGAACTGAAGTTAAAGGAATGGCTTGGAGGTAGTGACCATAAGATGATAACATTTAATCTGCCATTTGAGAAAGAGAAGATTTAATCAGAAGTGTCAGTGTTGCAGTTCAACAAAGGAGATTATGAGGGCATGAGAGAGGCGCTGGCAAATGTTGAATGGAAAAGGATCCTAGCAGGAATGACGGTGGAACAGCACCGGCAGGAATGTCTGGGCATAATCCAGAAGATGCAGGATCACTTCATTCCAAATAGGAAGAAATATTCGAATGAGAGTAAGAGGCAAACGTGGCTGAGAAAGGAAGTTGGGGATGGTATAAAACTAAAATAAAAGGTGTATAACGAGTTGTGGGAAGCCAGAGGATTGATGACTTTGAAAGGACAACAGAACGGAATTAAATGGGGAATACGGGGTGAAAAGATGAAATACATGGGTTAACTGGCCAAGAAAGATAGTAACAGCTTCTTTAGGTATGTTATGAGAAAAAGATTAGTAAAGACAAAAGGGAGTCCCTTGAAGGCAGAAACAGGTAAACATTATTATGATGAACATGAAAATGGCAGAAGAGATGAACGGGTACTTTGTTTCTGTCTTCAAAAAGGAAGACAATCTCCCAGATGTACTAGAGATCAGAGGATCTAGGGAGACAGGGGAAGTGAAATACATTTAAATCAACGAGAAATTGTATTGGGTGGACTGATGGGACTGAAAACTGATAAATCCCCATGGCCTGATGGTCTGCATCCCAGGATACAGGAGGAGGTGGCTCTAGAAATCGTGGACTCATTGGTGATCAATTTCCGATGGTCCGTACATTCAGGATCAGTTCCTGTGTTTTGGAGTGTAGCTAATGGTATCTCATTTTTCTATAAGGAGCGAGAGAGAACAATTATACGCCAGTTACCCTGACATCGCTGAAAGGAAAATGCTGGAGTCAATTATTAAGAAGTAATAACGGCGCATTTGGATAGCAGTAAAATGATTGGTCCGAGTCAGCATGGATTTATGTAGGGGAAATCCTGCTTGACTATTCTTCTGGAGTGTTTTGAGGACGTGACAAGTAAAATGGTTGAGGGAGAGCCAGTGGATGTAATGTATTTGGACTTTCAGAAATCCTTTGATAAAGACCCACACAGGAGATTAATAGACACAATTGGAGCACGTTGTATTTGGGGTGGGGTATTGACATGGATGGAGGATTAGTTGGCAGACAGGAAACAGAGTAGGAATAAACGGGCTCAGATTGGTAGGCATTGGCGAGTGGTGTGCCGCAAGGCTCGGTGCTGTGGCCACAACTATATACAATATATATTAATGATTTAGATGTTAGAATTATAAGTAATACTAGCAAATTTGCAGATGACGCGAGGCTGGATAGCAGTGTGAACCTAGAATATGATGCTAGGAGTTTGCAGACTGACTTGGACAGGTTGAGTGAGTGGACAGATGCATGGCAGATGCAGTATAATGTAGATAAATGTGATGTTGTCCAATTTGGCTGCATGAACAAGGAGGCAGATTATTATCTCAATGGTGTCAGATTACGAAATAAAGGGAAGTCCAACGAGACCTGCATGTCTTTCTTCACTGAACGTACACATGCAGGTACAACAGGCAGTGAAGAAAGCTAATGCCATGTTGTGCTTCATAACGAGTGGGTTTGTGTATTGAAGTGCAGATACCTTCTACAGCTGTACTGGGCCCTGGTGTGACCACATCTGGAGTATTGTGTGCAGTTTTAATCTCCTAATTTGAGGAAAAATATCCTTGCTATTGAGGCTGTGCAGCGTAGGTTCACGAGGTTAACCCCCGGGATGGCGGGACCGTCGTATGAAGAAAGACTGGGCTTATATTCACCTGAATTTTGGAAGGATGATAGGGTATCTTATGGAAACATATGAAATTATAAAAGGGCTGGACAAACAAGGTGCAGGATTTCCCCCCAAATGTTTGGGGATACCAGAGCCAGGAGCCACGGTTTACGAATAAAGGGAGGCAATTTAAAACTGAGATGAGAAACCTTTTCATCCAGAGAATTGTGAATTTGAGAAATTATCCGCCACGGAAGGCGGTGGAGGCAAATTCGCTGGATGCATTAAAAAGAGATTTGGATAGAAGTCTCGCAGCTAGCTGACTCAAGGAAATAGGGAGAAGGCAGGCACAGGTTACTAATTGTGGATGATCAGCCATGATGACAATGAGTGGCATTGCTCGCTCGCAGGGCCAAATGGCCTCCCCTGCGCCTATTTTCTATGTTTCTTAATTAAAGTTGTATCCTCGTCAAAGGAATATTTCAATAACGAAGAGTATAAACTTAGTTTTCCGTTCTGTCATTCCAGAGCAACAGTTGAACAAAATGACTACCGGTAAATATTATTCGCAATGGTGTATCCAGAATTGTATGTGTATTTGTGAAACAACTGTAGAAAACGATGAACTATATGCAAGAACATCCAAATTGTGAATTGCTAAAAAAAAATTAAGATGATTGGGAATCGGAAATTATGACAGCGCTAATCACGATATTGGCGATAATTTGTGGCGATAATAACTGGATATCAAATGAGAACGTGTCCAAATTCTGACATAGATTAGAACCAGAATAATGTTCAATATATTCAAAATGCCATCCACGGTAACATTAGTTGAACGGAAGCTGAGACAGGTAGTAGTATTGGTCTTACAATAGCTATGGGAATGTAGATACATTGTGCACAAGTCCTGAAATCGATCAAGGCAAGTTTCAACGGTATTGGCCAAGGAATTACAAAGTAATTGGAGAGTTCGGCGGGTGGCCAATTTAAAAGATGGAGGGTGATGATATCTGCATATATATTGTTCTTTTATTGTCATCAGAACTGAGATGAATTGAAAAATTGTTTGAAAACTATCCACTGAAATTATATGATGCACAATATGATTCAATGCATTCAAACGCACAAAATAAATCCAAACTTAGAAAAACAGGTGCAGGAATATGCCTTTCGGCCCTTCCAGCCAGTTCCGCCATTCAATATGATCGTGGATGGTCATCTAAAATCTCTACACCAATCCTGCTTTTCTTCATATCCGCTGATATTCCCTAAGAGCAGTGAATTGGCCACCACTGCCTTAGTGGCAAATATTTCCACAAATTCACAACTCTCTGGTTGAAAAGGGTTTTCCTCATCTTAGTGCTAAATGGCTTATCCTTTTATTCTTAAACTATGACTCCCTGGTTGTGGACATCCCCAACATCGGGAACATCTTTCCTGCATCGAGCCCGTCGAATATTTTAAGAATGTTATACGTTTCTATAAGATGCCCTCTCATCCTAAATTAGAGCGCAACAGTGCCTTAGACCCATTGAGTTCGCACCGACCAGCGATCCACAACACTAACATTGTCCTACACACATATTCGCGACAATTTAAAACATATTAATCCATTTAACCAACAAACCTGTACGTAATTGGAATGAGGGAGGAAATTGAAGATCTCGGAGAAAACCCACACGGTCGGGGAGAACGTACAAACTCCGGAAAGCAAAGAAGAGGGAAAGACATGGGTGGCAGTTCGGGAGACAGTTGGATACGAGTAGAAGGTTCGTTTTCTCATTAAGAGCGCGTTTTCATGGATGTATGTTGCTGCTGCATGCAAAGAAAACTATTAGAAATGGAAGGGGATATGGCTTGAACTTAACCATAGTATGTTCCACATAGCGTGATTGACAATGGAGCAATATCAGAATGCACGTAAATAAATGCATTGTATGAAGTTTCGGAAACATTCTAAATTGGCAGACCTCCGACATACGATGTGATAACAAATGTTGAGAACATTACAATATAGGTTTTGCGCAGTCTGGAACATACATCGACAGCGCGATTCATAGTATTCAAAATGGTGTAACGTGAAAGTGGCGATATGCAAGTGAAGGAGGACTTTGAACCGTATTATCGTAATACCTTTGTTTTTAATTCATGTCTGTTATTATTAATCATTGAATTATCACGTATGCATTTTCTAGTCTGATATTGGAAGCACGAGATTTGCCTCAATGCCATTTGATTTGTTCTCTGATCATCTTGGCATATCTGACTTAATTTCAATTTAAGAACTGCAAGATTGCAAGGAAGTTCCAACTGAAGCAGGTCAGCCTCCACTGAATTTCTACATACACAGAAAATTAAAATATCAAAGCAGGGAATAAAAATGTCGCCAATTCTAGCATGTTCAACGCTTCAAAGTGAACGATGCATATATTCTAACAACGTTTAATTGCTAGTCCGTTGCTACACACCTTATCTAACTCACGAGTGAAGTAACGAGGCTTACGTGATTGCAGACAGTGAAATGTTTAATACGAAACAGATTGCCAGAGGAACTTAAGTTAACCATGATCTGAGGAAGAGAGTAAGCAGGAGACAATTCCTATCGGGGCCCTTCATCAAGTTGATGGAGTAGGAAAGAGAAATTCAGAAACGCGAAGTAGCCGTGGGCCATTGCCTGGTAGGTGATGAGTAGATACCGCTGAAGGGACGTGATTGGCAGATGCACGGAGAAGGTAACAAATATTCGAGGTGAAATGGAGAAACAAATGGGTCAGATGAAGAAAGAAAAG
Organism: Leucoraja erinaceus; assembly: GCF_028641065.1. Lineage (NCBI taxonomy): Eukaryota > Metazoa > Chordata > Chondrichthyes > Rajiformes > Rajidae > Leucoraja > Leucoraja erinaceus. The sequence goes on along the minus strand of NC_073400.1, from coordinate 21,149,442 downwards.
CGGGAATGAAATGTAACCCGGACGGTGGGTTATGGGTGATGACGAACGGGTGCGGCAGGATGAACTTGGGCGCGATGATGGGCTAATTATCTGTGCACAAGAAAGGTTAATGTGAATCGTTTGGCGGGCAGATCGGAAATTCAAGCGTTCAATTTAATTTGCATTTAACAATGTCGACTACCCAAAACTGGAACTTTCAGATGCATGCCAAGCAATATCCATTTTTCATTACTTTTCCAGCCTTTGACTGCGGCTTCCCCCTCTCCCGAAATGAGGCCACATGCAAACTGAGAGAACTGCACATCGCATTCGAGATTGGTTGGCGTCGAACTCCATCGCATGGACGTTTTACTTCAATAGAAAACCCTCACCCGTCCTCTCATCCACCCTACCCCCACACTCATCTCTCCTCCTTCCAGTCATCTCCAACCTCTCCCTACTGCGATTCACCCATTCCTGTTTTATTCCGCCCGTCTAATTTCCCACATTCTCTTCAGGTTGTGCATATCACTATACTATTATTTCATTACCTGTAAACGTTTGATTCAATTACACATTCAGCCTTTAACATTGCATCTAACCATCCGTTAGTTACTCCGTTATCGGCATCCGTCCAAATCTTTCCAGCCGTTACCAACGGTCAATTTACTTTTACAGCTTTTCCAAAAGTGTGAAGACATTTCCCGCACCGAAATGATGTATTTCACCTTCCCGCCATAGATGTTGGCTGAACCCATAAAATCATCCTGCACTTTGAATTAATTTACGAGTGAAGGCATTTCCCCGGTGTCAGTTCAGATTATTTTGCCGTGTAATCAATGTCATACCCCATCACTTCATATAACCAGCTAGAGGAGTCGTTCTCCCTTCTGCCAGTCTTTGCAGCCGAGATAGTATTCGGTGTGTATTTTATATGTTTGAGTGAGATCCCCAGTCATAACGAATGAAGAGCGGCATAGTCAATCCATTCTTCCCTATGCGACGATATTGCCATTGCGGAATCAGCCTGCTGAAACATCACTTCACCCAACTCATGAAAAACCTCACAAAACAGGTCGGGCGTTTTTCGTCGTGGCAATGTATATTTACAACACATATTTTGTTCCTGTATTCACGTTCTTGTAATTAACGTCAACATGCCATTACCTATAATACGTGCAGTAAAATAATGTCGGGATCTTTTGCATCTCACATTTTCTATATCTATCTCCATTCATATATTGCTTTTATATTTTCTTCCGATCTGGGCTGTTTCATATTTTTATACATTATAGTACACTTGCATCTATCACCCCAGTTACTCAACTTGTATATAACTCAATGGAATATTTCCCCTATCCTAACAGGCCACTATGTCTTGCCGTTTTACAACTGCAACAATGGCAAAATAGTATTATTTTTTTCAAATGAATCGCTGGAGTCCAATCATTGTTTCTTTGGTACAGCGCTGCTCATTACATGACACCAGAATTATGCATCGTTTGCAGCTTATTTTTACGGAACACGGGTGGACCTCCCGGTTCCATGACAACCAATTCCAATTGACTTCCAAAAACAATCTAACTACCCTCCGACAACGTGCGTGTTCCACTGGCGGTAAGAAGGCACAAGGAAATTGGAAGAACAATGGCAGATATTCCGCTTGGTCAGCCCATTGAATTTTGCAACTTAGGTAGACCCATCTCCCGTTACAACCCCGGCAAACAACTTTATCTGCCCTCCCTCCTACACGGGTCACCTCTTTCATGTCGTTTCTCCACCTCTTCAATCCATTCATTACCCACACTTTTCCCCACTCAGGGATCCACTGCTTTTCATTTACACACTATTCACTTTCGTCTGCCTCGATATTTCACTCCCCGCTTTTGCTTGCACTGGAGAGTGGAAATTGATAATTATTTGATCAGTACATGCATATAGCCTCGCCAATGCCGGCTCGCTGGCATAATTGGCCAAAAATTGATGTACCTTTACAGCAGTGCGTAATATTGACCAAGGAACGATACAAAATGAACGTTTGAAATACAGGTGTTTGGCTTCTTTGGAATTGTTTGGAATATACAGCTACGGTGTGGTATTGTAATTAGGTAATGATTTTATTTTGAAAATATGCATAGTTGGCATTGATTGTTTATTTTACTTACTATTGCAGTGCTTTCAGCGTGTAAAAGTCGTTTGACAAAGACAGGTAATGAATTAAAATCCGTATTTATATAGAAAGTATTGTCGTCAAAATGCATGTCCATTATGTTGAAAACACTCATAGAAAACATGTATATGTTGCTTGTTTATGTGATGTGATTGTTTTGCTTATCCTGTTGATAATTCATATCATTTGGATAAATATATATATATATTACCGTTTTGCTAACACTCAGCAATGCCAGAGTTCTGATAGCTAATCTATATCCTCCCAACAATAAAAAAAGTTTATGATTTTTTAAGTAACATAGATACGCGGCAGGCAGCACCACTGGAGACACGGATAGGTGATGTTTCAGCTCATGACTCTTCTCAAGGCTGATTGTGGTAGGAGAGTGAACGCTGGAAGAGGGGAATGGTAAGGCAAACGTTGGCGAACGATACGTGAATGCATGAAGGGGAGGCGGTTATAGTAAGAAGGTTGGACGAAGGTTGGTGATGAAAAGGCAGTAAGTTGAAATATACAGTATGTACAGTAGAGATGCGAATATGGAGCCAGAGAGAGAAATACGAGTGAAAGCGGGGAGATGCGTGCGAGTCCACTGGGGATAATGGTGAGAAAAACATGAAAGATGTGAGTCTCGGTTCGTAGACTGAAATTGGTGAATCCAATGTCATACCATTAGGATATAAGCGGTCAAAGCGGAACATGAAGCAAAGGTCATCCGGATTGCGTGAGGCTCATTTTTTAACGGCAGATGTGTTGTTAAGGGTGCGTATGGGAGTAAGAAGGGGACTTAACCTGATTTGCAACGAAATGTTTGCTGGACCGTCGGCAAGTATTCGGCGAAACGGTTGCTGAGTCTATGCCAGGTTGCGCCGATATCAAAGTGACTTCATGGGAAACACAGAGTGCAGTACATGAGTCTAGTGTCTAGACAACATGCACACAAACCTTTGTCTCACCTGTGAAATATTGGCGGTTTTCCTGCACAGATGTGAAGTAGAAGGTTTAGGATCACTTGCTACATCTCCTGCGGTTACAGGAGAGTATACCTGGGGAGGTTATGAGTTGGGTGTTGAGGGTTGAATGAATCAATCGAGTGCAATGAAACCGCGATTGCTTCACCTGACATCATCTATCCAATCTGACAGATCCGAGCTGTTTCTGTAACTCTTCGTTGAGCTTCCGATATCATGATGCGACCTTAATGCAGAAGACTATGGTCTGTTAAAGCATAAATTCTGACGCAATATATATAATTAAGTAAACGCCCGTGAAAGTATCCAACATGGCAAATATGAGCTGATGAAACTTCCGCCGTAGCTTTAGTATGTCAATCGTTAAAAGGTTCAAATGTAATCTCTCCAATGACGAAAATGAAGGTTGATGCGACGTAGATACCCTGGGGAATATGGTCGGCAAATAATATATTGCACTTCACGAGAAGATGATTGTCTAATATGACTAAGGATATTGAACTGACATGTCTTAATGTTACAGCGAAAACAATTTTGGGATATTATTTTTAAAGAAAGTTTTCAATACTTCTCGGAGGACCAGAGAGAAACATCCAATATACGTCTAGGTATGCAATTGGACGTATGCCGATTGTGAATGTGTCGGTGATGTTAATATTGCAAAACATGGCACATTTGGATACCAACAAGGACGCTAGATGATGCAGAATCGTTGTTCAATATTAATCATATATTTCCTAAACGATCACCTTTATTGCAACACAGCCTATTCGTCTCCGGTGATATGAAAAATGTTGGTGAATAGACAGATATCTCCTATTTCTCACTATTTTCCCTTGTTGCCTTTCAGACAGAAAACTTAAAATTAAACTGGACGGTCAGTTGGACGATGGCTCAATGGATTAATTTCTCCTGCATTCCCATTTCAATTAATCACAATCGCAATCACAATAATACTTTAATAGCCAGGTATGTTTTGCAACATACGAGGAATTTCATTTGCCAATTCAGTTTGAAAGTTTGAATGCAGCAATGAATGAAAGATACCTTATTGTCACATTTACCGCGGTACAGTGAAATTCCTTGCCGTGCATACACTGCACAAGTATGCAAAGAGTCGTCCCGTAAAGGGCGCCGACAAAGTTAAACAAGTATTGGATATAGTCCCGATGGTTACACTTCCTTTTCTCCGAAGCCCATCCCCTTCACGACGGCAATGACGGGACTCAGTCCTCGACCAACTGCGGCACTGACGTGGCCGGTCCTCGAGGGAACCCCGGCACGCCGGCAACCCATTCTCGGCGGATCTCCGGCATTCCCTCTGCCACAGTCCTCAGACGTCCTTCGGAACAACCGCTGGCCCTTTCCCGGGCGACCTGCAATTATTTGAAATTCTTACATTTCTTTTTTAACCCTGCTTACTGACCGGAATTATAGATAACATCGTTACGTCGGCCGCCGTGACAGTAACGTCTCGATTACGATTCATCGATTATATACCCAATGTTTGACTAATATTACTTCGGGATGGTTGGAAAAATGCAATGTATTTTGTGTTCATTGGTCTATCACGAATATTTTCCAGATCTAAACACATGCGTGGAAAGTTTGGAAGATATAGGTAAGCTAGAGACTGAATCTTGATTCAAACACATTGTTTGTCCAATGAAAACCAAGGGATTTACAACTTAGGTCACTTATGTGGCTTATTAGAATGTGCCATGAGAACATCTATAGATAACTAAATTACGTCGGCCACGTGAAAAAGATAACATCAAATTTAGCGATGAATCGATTATATACCCATGGACGATTGACTACGTATTCAGTACCTCGGGATCGGGCAGCATCTCTGGAAAAATGTAAGCCTTTTGTGTCATTGGTCCTATCACGATGGAATATTTTCCAGATCTAAAAGACATGGACAAATGGAAAGTGCGGGAAGATGATAGGTAAGCTAGAGACTGAATCTTGATTCAAACACATTGTTTGTCCAATGAAAACCAAGGGATTTACAACTTAGGTCACTTATGTGGCTTATTAGAATGTGCCATGAGAACATCTAAAAATGCTAAATTTTCGACGAATGTCACGTGAAAAGATCACATCAAATTTAGCGTTGAATGAAATAGATTGAAAATGGACGATAGACATCACGTGCTTCAGTACCTCAGCGGGTCGGGCAGCATCTCTGGAGAAAGAGGATAGCTAGCCTTTCTTGTCGTGACCTTTAGGAGGATGGAAAGGAGGCGGGGGGGGGGGGGGGGGGGAGGGGATAGAGGAGGAAAAAGGAGGAGACAGGGGACAAATAAGTGCGGGAAACTGATGATGTCAGGGTTTGTGGTCCGGAGGAGGAGGCCAATTATTGGCTCGGGAGGAGGGAGAGATATCAAGTTAGAGGAGAGGAGGAGGAGGAGGAGGAGGAGGAGGAGGAGGAGGAGGAGGGAGAGGAGGAGGAGGAGGAGGAGGAGGAGGAGGAGGAGGAGGAGGAGGAGGAGGAGGAGGAGGAGGAGGAGGAGGAGGAGGAGGAGGAGGAGGAGGAGGAGGAGGAGGAGGAGGAGGAGGAGGAGGAGGAGGAGGAGGAGGACCCCGCCGCCATAGGGCTGAGGGAGAGTTGGGAAGGAAGGAGACACCAAGGGCTTCCGGAAATAGGAAAGGTCAATGTTCAAGCCGCTGGGGTGCAGACGGCCCACGCGGAATATGAGCGGCTGCTCCTCCAATTGCCGGTGCCATGGAGGAGGTCCAGGTCAGAAAGGTCGGATTCGTAATGGGAGGGGCAGCTGAAGTGCTGAGCCACAGGAAGACCAGGTTGGTTAATGCGGACCGAGCGGATGTGTTCGGCGAAACGATCGCCAAGCCTACGCTATTTCTCACCGGTGTAGATCACCTGACATCTAGAGGTGCGAATGCAATAGATGTGGTTGGAGGAGGTGCAGGTGAACCTCTGTCGCAACTGAAACGCCTGCTGGGGTCTTTGAATGGAGTCGAGGGCGGAGGTAAAGCGACAAGTGGAGCATCTCCTGCAGTTGCAAGGGAAAGTGCCAGAAAAGGGGGTGGTGCGGGTGGGAAGGGAATAATAGACCAGGGAGTTACGGAGGGAGCGGTCTTTGCGGAAAGGAGGCATGGGGGAGAAGGGAAGATGTGGCGAGTGGTGTGGTTGGAGGTGGCGAAAATGAGGTGGCGAAAATGACGGAGGACTATTTGTTGTATGTGACAGCTAGTGGGATGGAAGGTGAGGAATAGGGGGACTCTGCCCTTGTTCCGCGAGGGGGGATGGGAAGAGAGAGCCGTTTCCCGGGGTATTGAAGAGACCCTGGGGAGAGCCTCATCTACAGTAGGGGAGGGGAACCCCCGTTCCCTGAGGAATGAAGTCATTTCCGATGCCCTGGTTTGGAACATCTAATCCTGGGAGCAGAAGCGGCGTAGACGGAGGAATTGGGAGTAGGGGATGGAGTCCGTACAGGAAGCAGGGTGGGAAGAAATGTGGTCTAGATAGCCATGGAAGTTAATGGGTTTATAGTGGATGTCGGTCCGAAGTCTATCACCTGTGATGGAGCTAGTGAAGTCGAGAAATGGTCGGAAATAGTCCAGGTGCATTTGAGTGCCGGATGGAGGTTCGTGGTGAAGTTGATGAAGTCTGTGAGTTGTGTGTGGGTGCAGGAAGTAGCACCAATGCAATCGTCGATGTAGCGGAGGTAGAGGTCGGGGATGGGGCCCTGGTACGTCTCGAACAATGATTGTTCGACGTACCAGTTGAGGCCAGTTCATTGGCTATATTTAAGAGTTAGTTAGATGTGGCCATTGTGGCTAGAGGGATCAGGGGGTAAAGAGAGAAGGCGGGTACGGGATACTAAGTTGGATGATCAGCCATGATCATATTGAATGGCGGTGCAGGCTCGAAGGGCCGAATGGCCTAATCCTGCACCTATTTTATATGTGTCTATGTTACCCTACAAAAGCATAGCTGGGGCCTATGCGCGTGCCCATAGTTACGCCTTGTATTTGCAGGAAATGGGAGGAGTCAAACGTAAAGTTATTGAGGATAAGCACCAGCTCCGCTAGGCGGAGGAGAGTATCTGTCGACGGGCCGTCTTAATTGTTCAACTCAAGGGTGCCTTGTCTGCGCTATCTCATGCCTATGTAAAGTATAGGGATAAGGGGAAGGGAAATACGGACCCGACGAGATACGGCTTACGGAAATATCCACAGCAGTGGTGTGGAGGGGATAGATGAAAGAGGAGATGTTAGATGTCCTGGAGGGGTATGCCTCGTCTTCGAAGTCGATGTGATAGACATGGAGCAATTAAAATTGTCGGATACTTTTCATCCAAGTTGGAGGTAGCGTCATCAGTGTTTTTGTGTAAGTGGGTCTGCAGTAGAATGCAGTAGATGGTTATCCCATGAAATGGAGATAATGAGAAAGAGGGTTTTTTTTTTGAGAGAATAGAAACATAGAAACATAGAAAATAGGTGCAGGAAGAGGGAATTCGGCCCTTCGAGCCATCACCGCCATTCGTTGTGATCATGGCTGATCATCCCCTATCGATAACCCCTGCCTGCCTTCTCCCCATATCTCTTGACTCATCTGTCTAACTCTCTCTTAAATCCATCCAGTGATTTAGCCTCCACTGCCCTCTGTGGCAGGGAATTCCATTAATTCACAACTCTCTGGGTGAAAACAGTTTTTTCTCACCTCAGCCTTAAATGACTTCCCCTTTATTCTAAGACTGTGGCCCCTGGTTCTGCTCTCGCCCAACATTGGGAATATTTTTCCGCATCTCAGAAGGGCAGAAGGGAAGTTGATTTTAAAGTTGATTAAACCAAGATGGTTGAGGGTTGCAGAAAGCAGCACAATTGTTGTCGTTGATATAGTGGAACAATTCGTTGAGAACTTTGCTACGGCACGTTTCGAACAAGGGCTGTTAAACGGCACCCACGAATAGATTGCATTGGTGGGCCCATGCGCCTGTGCATGGATATATCTTCGAAAAGACAACACTTTGTGTCAGCAATATTAAGGAAGTTGCTGTATTGAAACAGAGATAGAACATACTAAAGTCTAATTGAACGAAACTGACAAAAGGACCATGGTGTATTTTCGTCGCATACATTAAAGAGACATATAAACAGAGAAAATAGGTGCAGCCGTAGGCCATTCGGCCTTTCGAGCCAACGCGGCCATCCGATATCAGCATGGCTTAATATCCAAAATATATATCCCGTTCCTCTTTTCTCCCGATATCCCTTGATACCGTTAGCTCTAAAAGCTATATCTAACTTGAAAACATCCAATTAATTGGCTTCCAATGCCTCATCTGGCAGAAAATTCCACAGATTCAGAACTCTCTGGGTGAAAATGTGAGATGAATGGAGATAACATTTGTGTATTTACGTTGTAGGCTATGGTGCACTGATACGACTGCATGCGTGGCGATTGTGAATGTGATGGCGAAAATTATATTGCAAAACAAACATCCTTTTGATGCCAGCAGGGACAATGGTTGCTGAAAAATCATTAATAAACATTGATCATATATCTCCTAGTTTATTGCGAGAAGGTATTTTTGTCTCCGGCAGTATGACACGTCTTGATGAATAGACACATATCTTCAATTTCTCAGAAAGTTATTCTTGTTCTTTTTACAGAAAGAAACCTTAGAATTAAACAGGACGGTCAGTTGAACAATGGCTGAGTGGCATCCTTTCTCCCGCATTTCCGTTTCTGCAATTTGTATTGTGACATCCTTACATAATACTTTTTGAAACTTGGTTAAAGACCGTGAGGAGATACATGCATTGTTACATTGTGTTCTTAGCTATAACGCATCGATTACAACTACCCGATTCTAAACCGAATGTTTCACTGAGATTGTTCGGGAACCTTCGGGAAATTCAATTAAATTTGCATTTATTAAACTATCACTCATCAATTTCAGAGCTAAACGCTTGCGAGGACAGCGTAGAGGACTTAGGTAAGCCTGAGCTTGAAGCTTATTTCAATAAATGTATTTTCCAAAGAAGTACATGGAATTTACAACATAGCTCTCTTCTGTGGGGTATGACCCCCAAGGGGCGCGGCATGATGGCAGCCTCTGCCTACAGCCTTGTCTTTCTATTTTATTTTGTTTTTAATTTGTTCGAAGCATATTTTGGATGCTTTGTTTTTATTTTATGTGTCCTCGCCCCTCTCCTCGCGGCCTACCAACTGGATTGGCGCGGCCTTTCCTGCCGAGGACCGGACCAGAGCTTCAGCAGCGGTGGCACAGCGCTGGGTACATCGCGGAACGGGCGATGTCTTACCTGTGTTCGCCGTTTGAAGCTCCGGAGTGTAGGCCCTGTTGCATCAACATCGCGGAGATGTGGTTTGCACAGCTCCCAGCGCCGGCGGCACTGACCATCATCGCGGTGTCTTGTGACCCTTTCCCCAGGGCCGCCAGCGTTGAATCGCCGCCCAGCTCGGCCAAGTACAGAGACTATGACATGCTTTTTCACCAAACAGCCATACGAATAAAAAAAAATAAGAACACAGAAGTTGAAGTTTCAAGTCGTTTGTGTTGTGCCTGCGCAATTTGAATTATTCCCCTGTTAACAGATGCAAAGCTGAAAGCAAATCAAAAAGGTTGGTAACTTACTAATTTTGCGTGGAGTAGAAAAACATATGGAAAAACATTACAGAATGTTTTCCTTTAAAAAAAAAATCTAAAGCGAAATTTTTATCGGCCGATTATCACACGGATTTGTCTTGCTGCAAACACGTGGGAAGAGATTTAGCGATTGTAATTCATAACAAGTAAAATTTCGAGGATGATTGTCTTCGAGAGTTGCCTAGTCAAAGCAGAATCAGTTTACATGGGATACAGGACACGTTGACCGGTTATTATAATTTTTCCTTTTTGAAATAAATCAGAATGCACAGTGTTCTCGGGAACAATGAAGGCATGGGAGTGAACCTATTGCAGTTCGTAACATAATGAGAGGGAACGGTAGGGTTGAAGGTCACTGTATTTTATTCCAGGAGGATAATACTTGGGACACCGCTTAAAAGTGAGAGTGAAATGTTTAAGGGGCACATAACGTTCACGTTTTGCGCACTGAGACGGAAGGGTAAACACAACAAGCTCTCTGGGGAAGTTGCAGAGGCGACTACAATTACACCGTTGAAAATAATTTTGGTATTGGCACCAATTGTGCATTTGTAGGTAGTGTTCAGAGAGATAATTGGGCATGTATAGGCAAATGCAACGAGCTGAAAGCCGCAATTTAATCGTGATGGACATTCTCGAAGACCTTTGGTCCCCCACTGTGTGGGAGCTGTAGGTAGAGAGAGAAAAAAGATGCTGCTCTGTCTCCATAACTCATCGCGCATTCCAAAAAATCAGAAAACGAATGTGTAGTATTTGGTCCAAGTAGCCATTTCGACAAGACCGACATGCAAATGCCCACTATAAAATATATGTTATTTTCATTTTTACACGGGAGGATAGAATCGTTGATGCAGGATTTGGAAAGTAGTGCAATTGTACATTTACACATAGAAGTAAACATCAAGGACTAATGACGAAGACGTATTAAACGTCGGTCCGCCATGCTCATGTCAGTGAGTAAAACTGATTGCAAACATTCATCTAGGATCGATAATTTCAAAGAAGGATTGAAGCGATAATCATTCCCATTTGATCTCACATTTAGATTGATACATTTAATTTTGTTGAATCTATCGTTAGTGTTCGGGGTTTTTTCCGACAATTAGAGCCTCTGTTCGTGTTGAAGTATTACATTTGTTTGACAGTACCATGCGTTAACTTTACAATCAGATTAAACATCTATTTGAATGTAAGGATATTTGGGGAATTGCTAGTGTCTGTCAGTTTAATAACGTAAACCATTGTAAATATGTCAACACCCTCGGATATCTATCTCTGCCACAGCAATTAAAAATAACCTTCATGCAGTCTACGTGCTGGATTCTAGACAGCAAATAACCAGTTTCACCGGCTGAACATGGAATGGTAGGATTGACCATTATCCAAGCAAGTATACAGCATATGTTTCCGTACACGGAAGTGATCTGTATGAAACATGATATTTCTCGATAATCCATACAGAGTACTTGCTGGAATCCGTCTACTCGTCATTTTTAAGTCTATATAATTGAAAACCGCTCTGCTACCATTGCCTTTGCAGAAATATGCTTCGAATCCATCACATCGGAAAGGCACATTAGTGGAATAGCAACAATAAAATTACTCAAGTTATGAGGTGTTGCGACCATGCTAATACCCTGGCATTTGCTGATACCCCACTGGTCAAAGATACGTACCATACCTCTGAGCGAGAAACGGCGTGTTATCTAAAACATATAAACATCCTCCTTCCAACCATGGAAATAAATGTTACCTACAACAACATGTGGCGCACTCATCTATGGAGAGTGGTGTTGTTTTTGGGGGTGGAGATGATGTTTCAGGTGAAATGTATAAGGTTGATATAACCATTATTTCCAAGGGCCGACCTATCAGCCGGAGTCCTCTTATTGCGGTATGCGAGCTGCAGTGAGCCACGGATGCTTGCTATGCTGGATTTAATAATTGTCATAATCAGCCCCTCAGAGCAATTCATAATGCCGAATGCCAAATCTACTGGACGATGCTGCGTATGGCATTAGATCTTGTTCCATTCTGCGTCGCTCTCCAAGGTTCATTGCACATAAACGTCATCAATATATCCAGAAGATAAACAGAAGTACCACTAGAAAGGTGCACATATAACAGTCGTAATGTAATTGAAAAAAGATGTTCCAACATTAAAAGCCATGTTCGTCATCAGCTCCAAGAAGAGTCTGCACAGATAGCAGACTGCTTGGATAACTAACTGCTTGGTGACATGTAAAACAGTACATCGTTTACGCTTGGAAGAGCACCCAGCTATCCTATTCTCTAGAGGTCAGATGTGGTCGATTCAGTGAAGACCACGGAACCACAAGCAAACCTTTCTGCGGAAACTAAAGAGATTGGCATTAAAAAAAATCACACGGAGAAATTATCAGATCACTATTTCGCTCTGATGGCCAGGTTATGCCAGGACAATGAGCTGCTTACAATCCAACGCTGCAGACATTGAATTATCGATGTTGTGGAAACGTACTTCTCTTTGACCGACAGTGGTGCACAACTATTTCTTCCACGGAGTCGCCCATTCTTCCCTTCTCCCACCCCTTCCACCTATATCCGTTGCTTACTTCACTTTTCACTTTTCACGCACACTCTCCCCCTATATTATATGTTTTTCTCCGCTTCACCCCCAGCATTGATGACCCATCTATCTGTCAATATTAAATTTATCGTCAACCTATCCACGTATCACTATACAAGCCCTGTTCTGCCCCCACCTCATTTCCGATCTTTCGGCCGCGCCGCAGTCAGTCCGATGACGGTTCCAGACCCGAACTGCCACCAATCTCCTCCTCTCTCTCATGGTCTGTGTCAGTGTCACTTTGTCGTTTTAGAAACATATATATATATATACAGAAAGTAGGTGCAGGAGTAGGTCATTCTGCCTTTCGAGCCAGCACCGCCACTCAATATAATCATGGCCTGTCTTCCAGAATCAGCAGCCTGTTCCTGAATTGTCCCCATGTCACTTGTTTGCGCTAGCCCTAATAGCTATATCTAACTCTCCCTTGAATACATCTCGTGGATTGGCCTCCACAGCCTTCAGTGGCAGAAAATTCAACAGATTCACTCCTCTCTGGTTGAAAGGGGTTTTCACTATATCAGTCCTAAATGGCCTACCCCTTATCCTTAAACTGTGACCCCCTGGTTTTGAACTTTGCCAACATCGGGAAAAAATGTTCCTGCATCTAGACTGCCCAATCCATTAAGCATTTAAATGTTTATATAATATCCCCTTTCAACCGTATACGTTCCAGTGAATATAAGCCCCGTTAATCCACTCTTGCATAATATGTTAGTCTCACCATCCCGCGAATTAACTTGGTGAAACTACGCTGCACTCCCTTAATAGCAAGAATGTCCTTCCTCAGGTTGGGAGTCCAACACTGCATATGCTACACCAGGTCTGGGCTCAGCAGGGAATTGTGAAACTGGACTAGGACCTCCTTGCTTCTATACTTAACTCCTCTCGTTATGAAAGCCAACATGCCACTTGCTTTCATCACTGCTTGCTGTACATGCATGACTACTTTCAGTGACTGATTTACAAGGACATCTAGGTATCGTTGCGCCTCCCCTTTTCCTAATCTGACACCATTCAGATAATAATTTCAAGTGTCAAGAGCCAAGAGTGTTTTATTGTCACATGTCCCGGACAGGACAATGATATTCTTACTTGCTGCAGCACAACTGAATATGTAAATATGCAAACATTGTATATAACGAAAAAATAAGAAAAAGTTCAATAAATAACAAATATAGTGCAAATACCAAATAATAATATAGTCTTCTGCAGTTCAGAACTCATAGCTTATTCGTTGTGTTTAATAGCATAATGGCTGTGGGGAAGTAGCTGTTCCTGAACCTGGGATGATGGTATTAAACGCCGAGCTGTAGTCTATAAACACCAGCCTGACGTGGGTGTTTTTACTGTCCAAGTTGTGGAGTGCGGAGTGGAGAGCCAGTGAAATTGCATCTGCCGTTGACCTGTTGTGGCGGTATGCGAACTGTAGTTGGTCGAGGTTCTTGTCGTGGTGCTGATGTGTACTATAGCCAATCTCTCAAAGCACTTCATCACCACAGACGTTAGTGCAACTGGTCGATATTCATTGAGGCACGTCTTGGGCACCGGTATTATTCATTCCATCTTAAAGCAGGTGGGAACCTCAGACCACAGAAGTGAGAGGTTGAAAATGTCCGTAAAAGGTACAGCCATTTGGTCCGCACAGGTTTTTAGAACACGGCCGGGATATACCATCAGGTCCAGGCCCTTTCCGAGGGTTGACCCCCCTGAAGGATCTTCGGACGTCGGCCTCTGTGACAATGACTGTAACACCATCAGGGCGAATAGAGGTTTGTGTTATTTAATGGTGGTGAGGCACCACTCCAACATGCGGCCTGTCTACCCAACAACTGTTTTATTCAGAATGGTGTTAAATGAGCGAAATTCCCATGCAATGAGTGGGACCAGTTTTTGTTTTGCCATGACATTTCGGTGTCATATCCAAGATCGCTGAACTGCGGCCTCAATCCTCCAGTTATATTAAATCTAGCTTCTGTAATGGATTTGCCTGTGTATTGTTGTGCTCTGCCGATATTATTAACGAGCAACTAGCCCTGGCAATTAATATATGATTCCTGAAAATACTTTTACTTCCTTTGTTTTAAAATATATTGTGATTTATACCCTTTTCAGCTTTCTACATTTTAATTTTTTTTAATTGCTATCCTGAATTGAAACAGGCATGGCAGATGGGCACTAATTGTTGTTTTGTTTTAGAATACTTTGTTATTGTTATTGCCGTCACACGTCCCGACTACGGTTAACTTGTATGCAGATTATATCTTACATGTTCAATTTATATTCGCAGAGATAATTAAAACTCCGAAATATAACTTTAAAGTAGTCTTATTTGGACGAATGACGAATGTTGTATGCGGAATAAGGATCACTTTATTGCCTCCGACAAATATTCCACTTGGGTTCATCGTTTGCTCATTGGCAATGCAATGGTATGAAATGCATATGGCACGTGTTTTGCATTTAATAACATATCGTTTATTTACTCTGCAACATGTTGATGTCACTGGTCTCGATCTGCCTCATAATATCTTACGTCTGAATTCTAATGTGAGTAACCTGCACCCAATCCTCCCCTTTTTCTGTTTTCCAGAACTACTGCAATGCAAACAAAATCTAAGCGTTGTCGGTGAGAGCTGCGTATTGTGCATGTTTTAAATGATTACTATATTTCGTCAAATTACTTGTCAGTGTCCCAGAAAGTGCTAATTTGCATTAGTGTACTATGTCGTCCAGAATTATCACAGCAATCCTGGAGCCCGCTTTGTTATCGTGTTCCATTCAGGAACAAGAAATGGAACAACCAGGTGAAGTTCAACAGAACCTCACTTCATTTTCCATTTCAATTTAATCGCATCTGCACACAGGGCCATTGATCTGCTCAAGGAAGGAAATGCCGATGCTGGTTTATATCGAAGAAAGGCACAAAATGTTGAAGTAACAGCGTATCATCATTTAGGAAGAGAATAAACGTTTCTAGTTTGAACCGTTATTCACACTGAAAGTTGGAGATGAGCAGAACAAAATAAAACCGGCAACAGATTACCTCAGGAAGTGTGGAGTCCATAATTCCCCATTGTTTACTGGGAATATGTGCTAAGGACAAGTATACGATGATGTACCCAGTGGAGCAAGTAGAACGACTAAGGTGGAGGAATAAAATACAGATGCCTCATATGAAAAGACGAAGAGGCCAATCGATTAAATTGTGTTGAATATTTGTGAAGCTGACAATATCATTCCAAGCGTGCTTTGAGCCTGTAAACAGCTTTTTCTCCTCTCTCTGCCCTCCTCTCAGCCGCCTCCTCTCAGCCCTACTCTACCTCTCTCTCTTCATCTCTCCTCTCTCTCTCTCTCTCTCTCTCTCTCTCTCTCTCTCTCTCTCTCTCTCTCTCTCTCTCTCTCTCTCTCTCTCTCTCTCTCTCTCTCTCTCTCTCTCTCTCTCTCTCGCTCTCTCTCTCTCTCTCTTTCTCTCTCACCGCGTGGAGGGGCGGGGGTTAGAGTGCAGGAGATATTTAAAATAGAAGAATTTAAATAAACCAACGTTCAGAACCCTGAGTTGGGAGTTGTCCAAACGAAATAAGAGATGCTGCACCATTAATTTGCTTGTGGCCCGACTCTGACATTGGAGGCCGGGACAAAAAATGTTGAATTGCGTATAGGAAGGGGAGTAAAAATGATGGGCAGGCAGGAGATCGTGTATGTCAAGGTAGATTGATATTAAGTGTTCAGTGAAGCGATCGTAAAGTCAAACCTTGGTATCGCCGATACACAGGAGACCACACCGGCAGCACATCATACAGTAAATTAGATCTGAGGCGTAAAAAGTAAACCCCAACTTCACCCGAAAATGGCTGATATGGCACCCTGGATGAAGTTGAGTGGGTGGTATAAGGACAGGTGTTACATCTCCTTCGTTTTCAGAGGAAAGTACTTGGGAGGGGGTCCTTCTGGTGCGAAGGGATGTGAACCAGGGAGCTGCGGAGCGTTGGGTTGGGAAGGTACAAAGCCGTGGACATACGAATGTGTAACGAAATGACCGCATTTGAAGGTACAGCCCTACGTTTTCTCTGCAACAATCCCGACATTATCATCAAACCCTCGAAAATAGTTTTGTCTATCGATAGAAATGTTCACAATATGTGCAGGAGGAGGCCATTTGGACCTTCGAGCCAGCACCGCCATTCATGGTGATGGCTGTTCAACCCCTTGGAACCTTTCCTCCTCTTTTGAATGAACTGATCATGCTCCTTCTGTATTATTCCCAGAAATACCTGCCATTGTTGTTCCACTGTCATCCCTACGAGGGTATCTTTCCAATCAACTTTGGCCAGCTCCACCTTCATGGCTCCATACTCCCCATTATTCAAAGGTAACACTGACACCTCCGATTTACCCTTCTCCCCCTCCTATTGTAGGTTAAACCTGACCATATTATGCTCACTACATCCGAATGGCTCCTTAACCTCAAGGTCCTATATCAAATCCGGTTATTTACATAACAGTAAATCTAGATGTGCCTTCTCCCTGCTAGGCTCCAATACAAACTGCTCTAACAATGCATGTTCAAACCTCCCATAACAACCATAACATTACCTTTACTACATGCTAATTTTACTTCGGAGTCACGTGAGTGATTCCGTGAAGAAGCCCGTCCCAGGACGCGTTGCGGCATACTTCAAAGCAGCGGTGTGGAATCACAGATAGACACAAGTATTTGAAGTAACATAGTAAAGAATAAAGAGACATCAATTATCAGTTTGATCCATGTAATGAGGGTGGGAGCGGAGGGCACGTAAACCCTCATCGTAACTCCTCATAAAATACAGATCAAACTTCAAACTGGTAAGTTCTCGTTTAATCTTACTATTTTACTTCAGAGTCACGTGAGTGATTCCGTGAAGATTTCAAAGCTCTGTGATTTCAAACCGTGTAACAGTTATACTACACTCACTGCCGAAGTCTTTGAGGGAGGAAGTGTGTATCGTAACCAACCAATGATTCTGTTATAGAAAACCCAATGGTATTTTACAATAGACACTGAAGAAATTTAAATGCTCCCTTTGGCTAATTTGAATATTTGCAGATTGGAATCTTTCCTGCAAATGAAAAAACAGGTTTTGTCAACAGTTTATAATAAATTATTTCTCTGAACGTTTTACCCCCACTATTCTGCTGGAGCCAGGATGTGGTTTATAGGTACGTCCATTCTTTTGCCGTTGACGTGGAAGCTTCTCCTGTGGGATGACAACTTTGACATGTTAGTTTTATCCCAGGAGCTTTAACCTGCTTGAGCCATTTCAAAAAAGGCTTGTTACCCGACCACAAGGTTTTTTGTGACCAACCCACAAGGCTTTTCATCTCCCTCGCATAATTAGGTTGTGTCTATGTAAGGTAAAAAAGGGTCTTGGTACATTACCGTGTTTTCTGGCGGGTAAGCCCGGATTTTATGACTGGATAAGGTATTCCTGGTCTGGTTTGACCATTCCCTGGACAAATGATAGAGATCTGGTCTGAAGCTGTGAGCATGGTGTCCAGTTGAAATAGGAGTAGTGACTGGACCCTCTGTGCTGCTCAGTGTGCCTTCAACATATGTTTTTAGTGCATAGAAGGTTCAGGTTTAGGGCTCTGGCTGGTGAGTATCCCCTGAAGTATGGTTAACCATTGTGACATCCCAACATATGGGTGTACTTGGTCTAGGGTTTTAGAGTTTAATACCCTTCAAATTTACCCCCAGCCAGTACCCCATACCTGTTGTCCTGTAGCTGTTTTGAAAAGAACAGTCAGGGCAATTCTAGCTGTGTTGATGGTACTGTAGCCGAATCCTTCATCGTGATGACGGTTCTCCAGGAATTCCAGTTTGTAGTACCTGTATCGGATGAGTAGGTTTTCCCTGTATCCTTGCAGCACTTCTGTTGATGCTGGACAAGTGTTGTAGTCCAGTGAATGTTCAAAAGGATGCTGACATGGTGTTGATTGTTCAGTATAACAATCCCAGTCCCAGAGGCTTGCGCAGAATCTGCAGCTCAGGAGCTTATTTTCTCATGGCACAGTTGATTTGTGCCCGGCTCCGATTGTTAATAATCCTGGGTACTGGAAAAACTCCATGCAAGTTCCAACAATCATGTCATAGCGTAAGTTCTGAAACAGAATCCTTTTGTACTGTGCGTTGTTCTCGATTGGTGAGGCAGAAGGGAAAAAATACATAAAATTAATTTCACCAATGCAACATGAACGCATTTGTCTATCAATATTATAAATATATTGTTGAATGACAACATGACCTATAGGTCAGAAAAGTTAATATATATAGCTGACAAGCTTTCTGCTGGAACTATCTGTCCCAGAGAAATTTTTTTATATATATGAGGATTCCACTGCCCCAGGGTCTGGTTTCCCCCCGCGACATACATAGGACATCCCCGAACCCCTGGTGATATAGCATTGATGCAAATAATCGATATCAGATTCACATTCCATTTTAATTGTCATTGTCAGTGTGCAGCACAGAGACAATGAAATGCATCGTATAGCTTGATAGTTTTGTTAAACTTTATATGAAAACATCTAATTGATGTTGTCCTTAATTTTATGTGACCTGGTGTCTGTCACTGTATTTTGCTTACCAGGCAGGTAAGTTGTTGATAGTCCAATACCTCTATGGATATACCATTGCCAAATTGTTTTGACCAACTTGTCATATGATACCGACTTTATGCTGCCATATGGTTAATATAGGCCACCTCCATAGTGTAGTCTATTTATACCCATACATGCAAGTGCTTAAACTCATAAATTTCACCCGAGCATTTTTTAGATACTTAATGCCCAGTGTAAGTGGTAACCCCACCACTGTCTTTCTAATATTATTTCAGTGGGTAACTTCATGAGATGCTCAATGACAACCTATATGTTGTTCTTGATACTAACATCTGAATCATGTAGACAGAAAATGGTACCATTTTCCCCCAATTACTCTGTTATTTGTCGAGTAGTTGGTAGTTTGACCATTAATTTGTTCCTTGTTTGTGCCAATTCAACTATGTTGTCTCTTGGCAACATTATAGTTACGTGGACTGAATTAATATGAAAGGCAAGATAGTCCAAGAAAGCGCTCTATATGCTGGTAGGAACCAGACCCACCTACCTCCATCGTTATTGGCGGGGTTGTGATTTTTCTTTTTGAGTGTTCTTCCCTGTCGACGTGCTGGCGATGTTGGGGGGAGGCGCATTTTCCAGGGGGTCCGCTGCAGGCCCTGACCTAAAAAAGTATCTGGGGATAGTGCGGCCCACAGCTTTGACCAGTCGGATGTTCGGGCCGCCGACTGGTAGATACAGTGGTGTGCTGCCGCCTGGGTGGAATGAAGAGCTTTGGTATGTTCACTGCCGGTGGTGCCCTCATGAGGCTAAAGGCCTTGGACGCCTCCTCCATCTCTTTGCGCTGCTTGTTCAAGTCCTTCCCAAATAAGAATGAGTCGGTCTCTACTGATGGAGTTTTGCATAAACCTGCAAATTTAGGATTGAGGGCCGGCTTGATGTTGTCTCTTCTTAGGTTATTCAACTCAAATTGTGTCGTGCACATGAGTGCCAGGACATCCTGTTGGTGAGTGGTCATCTCTACGGTCTCGACTCCCCGCGCATAGGCTGTTATAGCCGCCGTGAGGAGGCGAAGTATGCGCTGTAGTTTGACCTCCTGTGTCCGAATCTGTCCCTGCAGAGGTTTGTTGGAGAGACGATTTATGCTGGCAGCCATCCTTGGCTCCAGCGGTGCTCCAACCCGTGGGGTAGCGACAAAGCGGCTTACAACCCCTAGCAGCTCTTCCTGCACACCCTGCTCTCTTTCGGCTCCTTCCGCCTGCCCCATACTCAGACCAGCCTGCCGCTGGTCACCAATGCTAACCTCCCATTCCTGGTCCGAGGTCGCAAAGGGAGGTGCCGGACTCAGCACCATGGAGGGGCGCCTGTCCTGTCTGTCCGAGAGCGTTGCTGCTCTCGGTAGACCATCCCCTCCAATAGCTGCTGGATGCAGCTTAGGCGGCTGTCTCTCCCCCGCTTTGGGGTGGACATTTCCCCCCTCCGACGAGTCGGAGACGACCGGCCGTTTGGCTTCCTAGCCCCTTTCCCAGTCCGCCGTGTAGGCTCTGGCGAGACTGGCTTGGCTCGGTCTCAGGGATAGCGAAAACGCTCTGCGAGCGACGCTGCCGCCGGTTGCTGCCCCGCTGGTAGAGTTGGAGCGGGGCAGTACCTCTTTGCGAGTTTTGCGTGGTGTTCCTGAACTCTGTAATAAAACACAACTGCAAACTTACCTTTGGAATGCCCAAGAGCTGCTCCTGTAGTTCAGGCGGCAGTCTCTCCCCCTCCTGGGTGGAGAGACTTCCCAGTCCGATGTTGGCTCCACCGCCGGGTTTTACACACATCCAGCCCGCTGCTCAGGCGCTAGCGGGCTGGCACGGTCGCGGTGTCGGGTTTGCGGTCCTACCGCCTGTTGCTGCCCAAAGACGTCGTTTCGTCGGGCAGGTGTAGCATTTCCCTCCCAGCCCGCAGCTGATGCTGACGGGCTTGGTACAGAGTCGGGAGCGGGGCGCTGATTAGCGGTCCTCCCTCTCCCTCTCTCTATCTCTCCGTTCTCGGGCTGCTGCACTCGGGCTGCAGCGCACTCACGGCAGTACTGCACCGTGGGTCCCCTTAACGGCTCCGCAAAAGTCGGAAGCCTCCTCCCGCCCGCCTGCCTGCCTCACCTGGACAGTCCTTGAGGGCGAGCGAGGACTGAGGGGAACCCCAGCGCAGTGCTAGCCCCGCGCCGATGTCGCCCCTGAGGACAGCTTACCGGCACCCGCACCATGGTCCGCCGGTGAGTCCTAGTTGCGTCTTCCTCCCCTCCCGACAACGGAAAAACTCCTCCCGGAGTCCAAGGTTTTCTCTGCAACAATCCCGACATTATCATCAAACCCTCGAAAATAGTTTTGTCTATCGATAGAAATGTTCAAAATATGTGCAGGAGGAGGCCATTTGGACCTTCGAGCCAGCACCGCCATTCATGGTGATGGCTGTTCAACCCCTTGGAACCTTTCCTCCTCTTTTGAATGAACTGATCATGCTCCTTCTGTATTATTCCCAGAAATACCTGCCATTGCTGTTCCACTGTCATCCCTACGAGGGTATCTTTCCAATCAACTTTGGCCAGCTCCACCTTCATGGCTCCATACTCCCCATTATTCAAAGGTAACACTGATACCTCCGATTTACCCTTCTCCCCCTCCTATTGTAGGTTAAACCTGACCATATTATGCTCACTACATCCGATTGGCTCCTTAACCTCAAGGTCCTATATCAAATCCGGTTATTTACATAACAGTAAATCTAGATGTGCCTTCTCCCTGCTAGGCTCCAATACAAACTGCTCTAACAATGCATGTTCAAACCTCCCATAACAACCATAACATTACCTTTACTACATGCTAATTTTAACTACTGATTCAACTTGCACCCTATATCCAGGCTACTGTTTGGGGGACTGTAGATAAGTCCCATTATGGTATTGTTTTCCTTACAACTCCTTAGTTCTATCGGTACTGACTCTACATCTCTTGTTTTAATATCACCCCTGGCAAGGGACTAAATCAGCGCCTCGACTTCCTGAGACGATTACGGAGACTCGGTCTGTAAAGGAGGACTCTCTCTAGCTTCTACAGGTCCACAGTAGAAAGCATGCTGACCGGTTGCATCATGGCTTGGTTCGGCCACTTGAGCGCCCTGGAGAGGAAAATACTACAAAAAATAGTAAACACTGCCCAGTCCATCATCGGCTCTGACCTTCCTTCCATCGAGGGGATTTATCGCAGTCGCTGCCTCAAAAAGGCTGGCAGTATCATCAAAGACCCACACCATCCTGGCCAAACACATCAGGTAGAAGGTGCAGGAGCCTGAAGACTGCAACGACCAGGTTCAGGAATAGCTACTTCCCCACAGCCAACAGGCTATTAAACCTGGCTCGGACAAAACTCTGATCATTAATAACCCATTATTTGTTATTTGCACCGTATCAGTTTATTTATTCATTTGTGTATATGTTTATATAATGGTATATGGACACACTGATCTGTTTTGTAGTAAATGCCTACTATGTTCTGTGTGCTGAATCAAAGCAATAATTTCGTTGTCCTATCAGGAACACATGACAATAAACTCACTTGAACTTGAACTTGAACCCTTGAATATTCAGTTCCCATCGCTGGCCCTCTGACAGCCATGTCTCTGTAATTCCCACATCATCATACTTGCCAGTTTCTGACTAAGCCTTAACATCGACCACTTTATTTCTTATCATTCGCTCTCTCATGCATTGAGAGTCCATTTTGTTCAACTGCAACATTGAGACTTCAGATTTAACCTTCTCCCTCTCAAATTGGACTACCTTCTTTACCTTGGGTCCCCTTGTTATATCTAGTTCATTGGGCAACACACAATCCTGCATTGCCTTCTCTCTGTTAGGCACCAGTACAAGTTGCTCTAAGAATCCATCACGGAGGCACTCTACAAACTCATTTTCTTGGTTCCAGAACCAACCAAGTATGATCTTCCGACCATTTGCCGATTGAAGGCAACATTTCCGAAACTTATTTACTCTGATCTGCTTTGATGGTCATCAGCAATGAACGCTATATGGATTGTATATTGTATATCTGAATCCTTTCCTCATTCGCTTCTGTTGGCACGAATATAGTTAATATCATGTGGTAAACATGTTATCGTAGAGTAATTGCTAGATAGGTGCCATGCTTAAGCACTGAATATACTTTAATAGTATTCATTCCATCATCTTGAGCCTGAAGAAGCGTCTCAATGCGAATCGCCAAATTTCCCTTGTGTCCATAGATGGTGCCTGATCCGCAGTTACTCAAGCATTTCGTTTTATTTTCTGTGTGAAGCAGCATCTGCAGCTCCCTCCAACACACATTATCTTCTACCCTTGCTTGTTACAAACAGCCAACAAATAAATTAAGTGACGATTAAATTTAAATGTATCAATATTCATGGAAACAAATACAGAAAATGTCATTTATCGTTTACTCGAACTTGTATGGTCAAACATTGAAGTAATTGATTGATAATGTACTTGCTTTCTTTTTATCGTTTCCCCTTCGCAGAAGAAAAACTGAACAAGAAATCTGATGGTAGTGGCATGCAAAAGGACGAAATACCGTGACTAGTATCGAGTTTTTGTTTTGCATCCCCTTTCCATCACATCGTTTACCGCTACAAATCGTTCAAAGTGGTATTGCATGCTTGAAGTGTTTATCGTCGACGAGACATTAAATACATTTCATATGCTCTACCTCAAGTAGACAGGAAATATAAAATATCAATGATTTGTTTGAAGTGCTCAGGAACATTAAGCCCCTTGTACAGCGGGATGTTGTCGGATCACTAACCAATTAATAATTGGCCTAATTCTAAAATATATATATATGTGAGGACATCGCCAAGTTTGCGGGTGACACAAAGTTGGATGGCAGTATGAAATGCGAGTAGGATGCTATTAGGTTGCAGCGTATTTGGATGGGTTTGGTGAGTGGCCAGCAGAATGTGCATAAATGTGAGGTCTCTTCGATGGCAGGAACGAAACGGCAGATTATTATCTGAATTGTGTCAGATTAGGCAAATGGGGTGTGCAACGAGACCTGGGTGTCCTCGTACATCAGTCACTGAAAAGAAACATGTAGGTACATTACGCTGTGCAGAAAGTAAATGACATGTTGGCCTTCGTAGCGAGAGGATTTGAGTATAGGAACAAGGATGTCCTACTGCAGTTGTACAGGGCACCGGAACGAATCAATGGCTATGTCGAAATCACTGAAATGGGCTACTGATTCTGTGTGATCAGACATGATCTTATTGAATGGCGGTGCTATCTGGATGGGCCAAATTACCTACCCCTGCTCCTACTTTCTATGTTTCTATGGCCCACATCGTATGCTGATCGTATTCCAAATTGCAGCACTCTAACGTTAAGTAAAGCGACGATGGTGGTTTATCTCCGCTTGAAGATGAATGCTGAATACTTCTTCCCCGCTTTTTTTTAACGTCACTTAAATTACAAGCCTAAACCGGTGATATTGAAGAAGGTCGAAACTTTCCCGACATGAAGAAATACCATTTTAATAATGCTGGCAACCCAATCCTATCCGTCAGCTGTATTTCCTTGCCCTCGCGGTTCTTATGGAGCAATCATTTATATTTAAAAATAGTTAAGATGTCTCTCTAATGGCGAGTATCAAAAATGTATAACACTATGTGGAAGGAAGAGTACAGAAACGCTAACGCCAAATTATAGATAAATCCGCCAGTATTCCGAATCGTCCTCATTTAAATGTCTGTTTACTTCCAAAAGGCAAACCCCCTTAGCAAATATCACACTTTCGTTCTCAACATGATTTTCGATCGACTACGAACTTTTCTTGAAGATTGTTCAATGTCTCAGCTGTCGTATGCTGTTGCGTCTATTGATACCCTTCATTTTACTTACCTGTTTTGGTTTTACGACCCATTTCCCTTTTCAAATGACAAACGCGTGGAGCAATTATAGTCCGTTTGATTATTACCTTAAGATTTTAATTACCACGATTTATATATTGTGAATATAAATTAAAAATAAATAAAGCACCCAATTGTGTTCATCACTATTGCGCGTCTCAGGGAAGACATATAGAATACATGCAGAATAATATAAATACTGTTGACGAAAATAAGTGACGTTTTCCACATATATAATTTAAATGCAGATTGAGGAGTATGTTCTGAACAAAAATTAAAATGTTGCTCTGATACACCACGCACGCACACATACACCACACGCACGCAGACGGTGAAAGAGGCTTTCTGCAGCAATCTTGTCTACTCTATCGTCATTATAATAAAAACATTTCGAACTGCTATTTTAATTCGCTTTAGAACGAACTGAAAGCACTCTATCCAACATCTCCAAATTAGTTGTGACATAATTATTTATTGAGCATAATTCAAACCAACCTCATAACTTCCATTGGGATTATTTCCCCGGCACCTACTAGAAAATCAATTTATTTAACATGTATTAGTGCTGTTAGCATCCCATTCGAGGAGAACTATACTATTCTGCCAATTACAACTTCTCAAACACAGACCCAACGTCCAGACATATGATGCGTACTGCTAGATTAATGTTGTTGTTCAGATGTGCTTTTCTCTCAAAATACAAGTTAATGAAATAATTTGAAATTGTTGAAAGTTGAAGAATATCATAATTGTTAACTGTGTTGAGATGTAGTTGCTTAATGTTTCCTTCTTATACATTGCCCTACCTCCTGCAGCTTTACGTCAATGTGAAGACAATTTAAGCGAATTAGGTTCGCATTTGCATTTCATTGGAATTTGGTCCAATTGTTATGTGTTCAAGTGTAACCATAATAAATGTATTCTTAATTTATTGCCCAAAATAGCAGATGCATTTAATTTTTTTTTTAACCCGCATTAAGGAAGCATTGTATAAGTCCTTAGTCGACATTTGAACGATATCTGTTAAATGAGTATGCTATTTCATATTAATATATCAGAACATATAATTAATTTATCAGTGTCATTAGTTGTGTTATTGTGTCTGATAGCCGTCATTCGTTTACCAAACGTTTATATTTGTAAAATTGTGAAATGTTCTATTTTGAGATTTTGGACTTTAGAGGTACAATATGCAAATAGACCCTTCCTCCCACCGAGTAAGCGCCGACCAACATTCAACCCTAACTTAGAATTAAGCAACACACTAGCCACCATTTCTATTTTACCGAAGCCATTTAACCTTTAAACATGTGGAACTTGAGAGGGTGGGAGGAAACTGATGCACCAGGAGAACCCACGGGGTCACAGGGAGAGCATACGAACTCTACACATACAGCACCACTATTCAGGATCGAATCCAGGTCTCCAACGCAGTAATGCAGCGACACTACCGCTGCGTCACTGTGCCGTCCAAAGCAGCGGTATAGATGCAGAACAAATGTATTGCGTTCCAACCCAATATCATTTCCTTTCCCATTCAAATGTTACGGAGTTGCACCATGTTTCCACCCAGAAAATGTGTTCACCTTGATTGCCTGCATACTCAAAACGGTCCCAACAAAAGCTCGAATGATTCACACAATACAATAGGCAGGAACATTCGCAAAACAGGTAAGAACAAAGTCTCAGCAATGGACAGTCGTGGTAATGTCTGTTCATTTACGGAACATTTTCGGCGCATTAACATGTATATTTATATGTATCCAAACAGAAAGGAAGCTGCACTCACAATCTAGAGGTAGTGTAAAAATAGCATGATAAGTTCTAAATATTCATCAGTCCTCTCACTACCACATGGACGAGCCCTGACATTTCCCTTTACGTTACAGGTATCTCTATATCCATCATCGGGGATCAGACAGTCGACTAACGTCCACTACATCCTACTGCCTCGCGTGACTATACTCGTTCGCATTCTCCCTCTTGCACGGATCTCATCACAGCCCCCAAGTGTCTCGGCATCCGCCGCATCTGCTCCCAAGATGATGCTTTCTATTCAAGGACTTTCTAGATGTTCTCTTTCTTCATTAAATACGTAGAGGGTAACCTCACCTATATCACCTCTATGTCAAGAAGTTCCACTCTACCCCCCATCCCTCACTTTTCAACTAACCAGGCTTCCCACCAGCACATCATTATTCGTACTAGCGTTAACTTCAACGTGAACCACGTCACCAGCTATATCTTCCCATCCGAACCTCTGTCCTTCTTCAGAAAATTCCACTTATTCGGCAAATCCTTGGTTCGGTTATCCGCAAACCTCCCAGACTGCCATCTCATCTGCTAATTATCCCTGAAAGCGCATGAGAAGCACTAGATTTCTACATTTGTTAACCCTCACCTCCATTTAGGACGCATGTAGCCGTTCCAAGAACGAGAGGTTCACCTGCACTTGCCTAAACCTGGTCTACTGTATTCAGTGTTCCCGATGTAGCCTTGTTTCTTACGAGAGAAGATGCGAACAAGGCGCCCATTTTGCTGTACAATTGCGCTACTTCCGCCAAGGGATGCTGGACCTCTCGGTTGCTAACCATTTAATTATCCTTCCCGTTCCCACAAGATCTGTCTCTCTTACTTCGTGCATAGTCAGTATTGGGCAGGACCTAATATACTGCTTTATATTCCAACATCCCAAAGTTATAAACATCCCAATGTTTTGGTAACATTGCGAAGGGTTCAGCCGTAGACACATTACGGAGGAAGTTCCGCAAAATCAGCTGAACCCAAGGTCGCGTACGTCAAACTATGGCACCTTCTGCATTCCTGTTGTGACTACTAAGAGAGTAAACAAAGGGAAACTTAGACACACTGCTAACCTAACAAATCTAATACCTATTACCTCCAAACCAAAACCAACCATAAAGCCTATCAATAATACCACCAGGATGGGTCTGCTTAATGTTAGGTCTCTTAGTAACAAATCATTTTTAGTCAACGATTTTATTACCACCTCTAAACTGGATTTTATGTTTTTAACTGAAACATGGCTAGAACAAAATAACAGTGCAACCATTCTGATCGAGACAGCTCCTCCCAACTATAACTTTTTTGATGTATGCATATCTGGAAAAAGAGGTGGAGGGGTTGCTGCTATATTTAAAAATGTATTTCAGGGGAAACATATATCACTTGGTGATTTTCCATCATTCGAATACCTTTGTGTTGTATTGAAATGTTCCCCCCGAGTTCTGGTAAATCTTCTACAGAGGACCTTATCAAATGTTTTCTGAAAGTCCAGGTACACCACATCCACTGGCTCTCCAGTCTCCATTTTCCTAGTCACATCCTCAAAAATTCCAGAAAATTAGCCAAGCATGATTTCCCCTCCGTACATCCATGCTGACTCGGATCGATCCTGTTACTGCGATCCAAATGTGCAGCTGTATTTCGTGTTTTTAAATATTAAAAACATAGCGTGTTACCAACGAACATTTTTCACAAGTTTGATGAACTTTAACGATCAATTTGGAATGAGCTTGTTTTTTTTATGAATTTCATTTCGTTGTTTTAGAACTTAAAGCAACTGCTGAATCTTTGTCATTGTCCGGTAAACAAAATGTTTGAATGCAGTTCTTGTCTATAAAATACAATTTCCTGTCAGTTTCTAGTCACAATACCTGAAACCATCCGAACATTGAGCCGCGAATTTTGTGTTATATATGATCTATATATTTTGTATGATGTGTGTCTTTTATTCCTGTGCGAGAACGTACCAAATAGATAAATTGATCACGACGTTTTCTCTTATATCTACAGAAGACCAGTCCAATGAGTTAGACCACTTGGTCCACGGCATGTTTGCCACTTGCATCAGACATTTGCTTGGTGACACCATACATAGAGTGATTTAGTTTTATATGACAAGATGCCTGTAAAGCTAGTGCACTCAAAGATAATATCGTAATTTACATATTTAATTTAATTCAATATGCTGTGGTACACGTTGTAAGCACATACAGGGCACGAGGCTTTCAAGAGAGAGCTAGATAGGTCTCTTACAGATAGCGGAGTTAGGAGATATGGGGAGAAGGCAGGATTGGGGTACTGATTGGGGATGATCATCCATTAACACATTGAATGGCGGTGCTGGCTCGAATGGCCGAATGGCCTACTCCTGCACCTTTTGTTTATTGTCTATTGTCTACTCTCTATTGACTGCGCTATTTTAAGAAAACGCGATCTGTTCACAGTTACAATCTTGTCCCTGCACACGCGGAAATGTGTGGTTATGTTGATGACGACGATGTATAACGCAAAATGATGCCGGGGATAGCACCTTTCTTATATGAGGAGAGAGTGAATTGACTGTGTTTGATTACTCTGGTATTGGGAATGATCAGACCGGACATGCCGTTAATACACCATGTTGTCGTGATAATATATAAGGAAGACTGTGGAGCACATTTGCATCATAGAGATACATCTCAAATAACAGAATGCTGCAATGTTGTGAGGGATAAGATGTTTCGATTGAATCAGTGGCATAGGTTTTCTATTTTGAGGCTCCCTGAATTCCGAAACGCAATGCTTCAGCAGTTCTGGAGAAACTCGTTGAATAATTACCTGCACTTCGATTCCCAACGTAAGTAAGCTATGAAAGATGTGCTGTTAGATAAAACTTGAACAAAAGGACGGTTCCTTCGGATTTGGAAGTGAATGTGCAAATTAACACCGTGAACTTTGTTCAGTCAGGGCTTCAACTCACGTGTCTTTCTTTAAAGTCGATGTGACGAAAAGCCTAGTAGATATAGACGTGAGTCTAAGATCAGTGGCAGATAAGTTACTGGAGAGGATAAGGAGGGGAAGATACCAC
Organism: Leucoraja erinaceus; assembly: GCF_028641065.1. Classification (NCBI taxonomy): domain Eukaryota; kingdom Metazoa; phylum Chordata; class Chondrichthyes; order Rajiformes; family Rajidae; genus Leucoraja; species Leucoraja erinaceus. Next base: position 21,119,660 of record NC_073400.1, on the reverse strand, counting down.
CATTTAGATAGACGGGTTGATTAGAAATCCTCAGCAGGATTTCGATTGCGGGAGATTAGCCACTCAAATTAGCCACGATTGTACTAATTGTAAAAGGGCCGTCATGGTTACCTTATTCTGTATAACACATGAATAAAGGCGTTGCACTGAGGAATAATTGCAGAATATTCACTAGTTTGCATTGGACACATCGCAATAGACATAATGGTCTGCGGTTCATTTAAAACGGGCTGCATATGAAATGGATTTGGATCCACACATGTTGATAGCATGGTTTACAAATGTGTCGTTTTCCTCCATAAAAACAAGATTGGAAACTCGAAGAAAAGATAAAAGGTAACAATTGCATAGTCTGGCGAATAAGTAATAGTCCTGCTGTACAATGTTATTTTCACAAACAAATGAATTGATTGAGGTATCTATTATTTATTATGCCTAATTTATAATGCAAAAATGAATTGTTTATAGGATACCCGTCTGTAAATTGACAATAATTATCTGCTTTGTATGATGGATAATCATGAAATAATTACAATCACATTATTGCTATGATTTGTACTCCGCTATCTCTGTTGTCGTTCTTTTAAACACGGTCATATTTAGATCAATGCACCCGTTGTGTTTTGTCCTTAAGTTTTTTATAGTGCTTCAGTCGCACTAATCAGCTTTTTGAAGGCTTCGTGTGGAGGATTAACGACGGAGGAAAGGGAGTAACATGGATTTAGCAAGGCCCTATTCAATATGCGGCTTGCTGGATTATCGGGAAATAAAATCACATGGACCATGCACAATCTATACAATAAAACATTCAATATTGCAAGGTGATGGTTACCAAGCTTGTTTTCTTTGTATCCAGACGGTAGCTATTTTTGCTGTAGTGTGCTGCATGTACAGATGTTAAATCCACTTATATTCGTTATCTATCTGTATGACGATTTGCATGACAATATATGATTACAATTCAGCCAACCACGGTATAATGAAGGAAATGAATTTTATGCAAAGGAGAGGGGTCTAATATTGGACTTCACTGGTTCACTGTGAGACAGGAATGTTTCAAAACGGACTTGACTGTGTATGTTTCATACAGAGTTTGCTGCGCCTCTGGACCGAGCTGCCGCAGGAAGTGGCAGGTGTGGTACCATTGTACTGATTGACAGACATTTAAATAGGAACACTAATCGAACAGCTTTAGAATAAAATGGATCAAACGCATGAAAATCGGTACAGCTCGAGTAGATTATTCGGTCAGCACAGGCGAGATGGCCCGTTCACCGTGCTGTATAACTCAATGATCTACGAAATTGCATTTATGATATTAAAGATGCTTGCGCTGCCTGCGACCATTTGTGAATGTCCGAAATACAGTTCAATGTCCAATTGTTCAACGACAGGTGGATGAAGATATGAATACATTCAAATGACTTCCTCAACATCATTAGCTATTGCCGAAGGTTTTTTTTAAATTGAAGCCATTCCACGTTATACTCATGAACTTATTCTTCGCAGAAAATACTGACACATCGACGAATTTCATAATTCGAGCAGCGCGTTCTTCCTCCAGAATATAAATAGATGCAAAATGGCGGCAGTGTCGAGAAAAAAAAGCAGTGGAAGCTAGTTTTGTTCAGGATGGAATGGCCTGTTTACGTTGCTAAATCATGAAAATGAAAATGATTATATTTGTATTATTTTCACTCGTGCTATAATTGAAATATTAATTCATTATTACCATTTTAGCAATCATTTCCCACAGAGATAATTGATTCCATGTTCACCGCAACTTAATAGTGACTGTTTCCCAAATGATATTGCAATCGGCTTATACCACTTTTATCGTTATAAATAGTTTGTAATTAATTTGTTATGTGTGATAACAAGTATATTAACGATGAACAGATTACGAGTCTGTTATTGGACGAGCGCAATGCAACAGTGATAGATGTAGTGTGGTATCGTGAAAAAAAACCATGTTGTATTCATTTTGTTGATGTTTTAACAGAGCAAAGGAAATTCGAAGAGATAATAGAAAATTTAAGTAAGCCAGAACATTGTAATTTAGTAGGTTACACAAAAAAGCTGGAGAAACTCAGCGGGTGCAGCAGCATCTATGGAGCGAAGGAAATAGGCGACGTTTCGGGCCGAAACCCTTCTTCAGACTGATCGGGGGCGGGTGTGGGTGGGGACAAGAAAGGGAAAAGGAGGAAGAGCCCGAAGGCTGGGGGATGGGAGGCGACAGCAGGGGGGCTGAGGAAGGGGAGGACAGCATGAAAATCGGTACAGCTCGAGTAGATTATTCGGTCAGCACAGGCGAGATAATCCCCCGTCAGTTTCGCCACCTCCAACGTGACCCCACCACTCGCCACATCTTCCCATCTCCCCCCATATCTGCCTTCCGCAAAGACCACTCCCTCCATAACTCCCTTGTCAATTCTTCCCTTCCCTCTCGGTCCACCCCCTCCCCGGGCACTTTCCCTTGCAACCGCAAGAGATGTAACACTTGTCCCTTTACCTCACCCCTCGACTCCGTTCAAGGACCCAAGCAATCGTTCCAGGTGCGACATAGGTTTACCTGCATCTCTTCCAACCTCATCTATTGCGTCCGCTGCTCTAGATGTCAGCAGATCTATATCGGTGAGACCAAGCGGAGGTTGGGCGATCTCCGCTCGGTCCGCAATAACCAAGCTGACCTCCCGGTGGCTCAGCACTTCAACTCCCCCTCCCACTCCGTCTCCGACCTCTCTGTCCTGGGTCTCCTCCATGGCCACAGCGAGCAGCACCGGAAATTGGAGGAACAGCACCTCATATTCCGTTTGGGGAGTCTGCATCCCGGGGGAATGAACATCGAATTCTCCCAATTTTGTTAGTCCTTGCTGTCCTCCCCTTCCTCAGCCCCCCTGCTGTCGCCTCCCATCCCCCAGCCTTCGGGCTCCTCCTCCTTTTCCCTTTCTTGTCCCCACCCACCCCCGCCCCCGATCAGTCTGAAGAAGGGTTTCGGCCCGAAACGTTGCCTTTCCTTCGCTCCATAGATGCTGCTGCACCCGCTGAGTTTCTCCAGCTTTTTTGTGTAACCTTCGATTCTCCAGCATCTGCAGTTCCCTCTTAAACATTGTAATTTAGTAGGCGTTTCTATGTACAATGGATTACGCAGTTAACTCTCTAAAATATTTATATTTGTAAAATTAAATGAATGACATTTAAATCTTCAACTGTTGGACGTTGGACCCAATTGCAAATACTGCAAATCCATATTGATGCAGCCAACATTGGTTTGATGGGGCTGATAGGGCTGGCGGAAGCAAGGGGTATGGATGGGGAAAAGGCAGGAACGGGGTAATGATTGTGGATGATCAGCCATAATCACATTGAATGGCAGTGCCGGCACGAAGGACCGAATGACCTATTCCTGCCCCTATTGTCGATGTATCTATGTATCTATGTACCTAACGTAGCAATTTAGGTAAATGTATTTTAATCAAATATTTACGTGCAGTTTACTTTTACCCTTTGCATGACGAGCACTCATGCGGTAATTTGAATCCATGCACACGTTCGGCATCACACAGATTTGCAAACCCACACACGTACAGTGGAGGAGAGGCGAGGTAGCGAGAGAAAGGGAGGTGAGCATATAATACATATTATGATTTGAACATTTTAAAGCTCTCCTCAAATAATCTACGGGGAATGCATAAACCACACCCTCCGTCACAAAGTTTTGTTGGACCCTTATTAACATTATCTGATTCTTATAATTTGTCGCTGGTACCATCACTGGGGTAAACGTATCTTACTGACTCGTAATTGCTGACCAGAATACGGATATTAGACTGATTCGCCATTGTTTCGTATATTGTAATTTGTTGCATGTACCATGAGGCTATTTCAGTCGCGAGGATGCAGCGGAAGATTTCAAAAGGCAGCAGTGGGGTTGATTGTGGCATAGTATTTCAGTGTCGGATCAGCAGCGGGAGATGTCAAATGGCAGCAGTTGGATTGGATGAGTTAGAGTGTTTCATTTTCATAACAGCAGCGGGAGATTGTGAAAAGAAGCAGTTGCATTGGTTGAGCCATTGCATTTCAGCGTTAATGTAGTGGCAGTACATTTCAAAAGGCAGCCTTTCGATTGGTAGAGTGATGACAATTAGCAATTGGAACGGCCAATGAAAGAAGGAAGTTGTACTAAAGCCGTATTTAGTGATAACCGTGTACGAATATAGTTGGTGCGGAGGGGAAGTGCTGTGGGAGGGCTATCGTCGGACTTGGATAAAGCGGCTTCGGTAGTTGACTTCAACAGAGAAGGCCCGGAAGATAGGTACATTCTGCTGTTTAAGTGTGCGATTATTGTCATTTGTTAACTTTTGGTTTCAGTTCAGTCGGAGAGAGGGATCATATTTGTCCTGCAGGATGTGGGATTTCAACGAAGCTGCTGCAGATCCTGCATGAAAACCACTGTTGGAAATGGGTCCGATAAGGTTCTGCAAGGACCGCGCTTGATGTCTAGCGAGCAGCACCGGAAATTGGAGGAACAGCACCTCATATTCCGCTTGGGGAGTCGGCATCCTGGGAGCATGAACATCGAATTCTCCCAATTTTGTTAGTCCTTGCTATCTTCTCCCTTTCCTCAGTCCCCCTGCTGTCTCCTCCCATCCCCCAGCCTTCGGGCTCCTCCTCCTTTTTCCTTTCTTGCCCCCCCCCCCCCACTCCCGATCAGTCTGAAGAAGGGGTTTGGCCCGCAACGTTGCCTATTTCCTACCTCCATAGATGCTGCTGCACCCGCTGAGTTTCCCCAGCTTTTTTGTGTACCACCAACAATTTGCTGTGCTTTATTTCAAACCAACCACCACCAACCATTAGCTGTTCATTATTTCAAACTACCCACCACCAACCATTTTCTGTGCTTTGTTTCAAACCAACCAGCACCAACCATTTGCTGTGTTTTATTTCAAACCAAACACAACCATCCATTTGCTGCGCCTTATTTCAAAATAACCACCACCAACCATTTGCTGTGCTATATTCAAACCAACCACAACTAACCATTTGCTTTGGTTTTTCAAACCAACCACATTTTCATTTTCAAACCAAATTAAGGACACTAAAGGTCAGACAACCCACACTCACATTTTAGTAGACATGTGTTCAGTGTTATTCACAGCTCAGACTGATAGACGTGACCCTTTCGCTACTCCATCTTGCAGAGACTGACTGAGGGACTCAACACTTCCTGGTTTTATAGTCTCTCCGGAAGGGTCATGGCCTTCAGGAGAGAGATCCTCAACATTTTTTAAACACCAATAACTCTTAGATTTTTCATCGATGGGAAAAATCCTCTTGTCCTGTACTGCGGAGGAGAATTTGATAAGAGGGCCAAAAATCACAGCCGTAAGTGGCAGTGCTTTTTTTCTTCCTAAAATCATTATACAGAACAACAGGAAATGGTCAAGATCTGGCTTTTAGTAATCTAGCTAATCAATTATTTTGGTAGCCTACACTAATATTTATCTTTGCGTTGCGTTTGAATTTCTATTTTTTTCAGCGGAGCAATGGGAAAGAAAGTTGAAAGGTATCGGAACTATTTGTAAGCATCAACTAAACCTAAACAATCATGTTAGTCCTCAGTGATTCAAAGTATGAGTTGCCATGTCGGAATCACGTTGGTAAATTGCAGGATGCACAATAAATATTAATTGATAGAAAATATCGTTAATTGCATCATTAATGCAGGAGCGATTAGTCTTGATGAATCTTTTCTGTGTATGTTTGTAAACAGTGTTATTTTTGTATGTTGTTGGCCGCGATTAACTATATCCATCGTTGCTGCATTCAACCAGCAGTTCGATAGTAGTTTTAACAGCATTGAGAAGAAAATCGGCACCGTACATTTTCCCCCAGAAGTTTATCAGATTTAAGGCGCTTCAGTCGATATGTGCACATAATATTGTGAAATATAGTTTAGACAATTCCGATATCGTAGGACAGTTTAGAAATATACACTTACACGCTGATAACTGGTAAGAGATCTAAGACAGATGCGTGCTTTAGGTAATCATCGCATTCTTAACAACTTGAAGAACGTGTATACCCGATTGATCACGATGGGCATGTTCAGGGGACTCTGAATACACAATGCGGCCGAAAGCGTTGACAAAATACGAAATGCAAATGTAATATTTTCACGGTATACATGATGCGTAGTTGGCATTGATTCCTTAAAAAAACAGGAGAAGGGAGAAACGGTATCCGTTCGGAACGTCCAATGACGAAAAGCAGAAGCGAAGAAGTGGAAGCCACGATACCGAACAGAAACGAGACCAAAACGCTCAATGACCGAACGGTTACGACGCCGAAAAGCCATATAACCGATAGGGCACGACGCCTCAAATCCAAATAACCGAACGGACACGACACCGAATAGCCAAATAACCGAGCGGGCACGAGGGATAGGATATACAGGCATTTAGACGGACAATGTTTAATTAGGGATAGTCAGCATGATTGTGCACGAGAAAGATTGGGTCTCACAATTCTGGTCGATTTTTTGTTAACATTTCACCAAAAAGTCGATGAGGGCAGACCTGAAGATGTTGTATTTATGATTGGGGACGATCAGGCATGATCATATTCAATGGCGGTGCTGACTCGAAGGGTCGAATGGCCTACTCTTCACCTATTGTCTATTGTTTATTATCTATTGTTCCCCATGCCAATCTAGTTCAAACGGTCCTGTATACAATTCGTAAATCCCTTACCCTGGATTTTTGCACCGTTCAATTCAGGTACACACATTTCCTCTTATGAGGGTCATCTCTGTCCAGGGAACCTCCCAATGATATAAAAACGTGGAATGCTTGCCCCTCCACAAGCTGCTCAACCACGTCTTCACCCCACATGTCCTTTTACTTCTGCATTTGACAAGGTGAGTAATCCAATTACTTCCACGATACATGCACTGATGTTTTTATTTTAAATTCGTTCAACTGCTTATGTTCACTCCGACGTTCATATATCCTTTGCTAACATTTCCCTAATTCCATAACTTTATATTGTGGATGCACTACGTAACGGTATTTCCTTTTCCATTGTGTTATATTTCCTACCACAGAACTGAACATCTGCGAGCAAGATCTGAAAGATTTACGTAAGCAACGGATATTTTCCCCCAGAATTATGTTCTGTATTTTCATGTTTCGATCTTATCGTTCAATATATTTTCAAAGCTTTGTGATATACAGTCAAAATAATCGATTTATAAAATAAAATACCCATAACATTTGCCACTTGTCTTCCTCTGTACCTTGCATTGCATGACCCGTTCTTATAAAAGCCCCTTGCAGATCGCGGTTATTCTATACATATTGCGGTGAGTGACGTGAGAATGAAGTGTTGGCTCCGTCACAATTGCATGCATATAGCTCCTGATGTTTACCGTGTTACCTTATGAGGAATTCATATCTCGTATAAAAATTAGGGACATCGTATGTGCATTCCCTCGTGGTATATTTGCATACATTTATTTTCAACCCGTTGTCTTATAAAATAATTAATCCATAGTGTTCTATGAGTCAGTTTATACAACCCTGTGCGTACATTACAAAGTTCACAATTGCTCCTCCACGTTTACGTCTCCTTCCAAACGCCATGGCAATACAATACTTTCCCAATCACATTGTATTTCGAGATCGAATCACAAATAAATAAATAATTCGGCTTTTTTGATCTAAATTTGCTGAAAAAAATAAACTCGCGTCGAATCATTCATTACTATTATTTCATGTACAGAAATATTAACTTAATAATTTTGGTATTGTATTTATCCTCTAACAGGCGGAAAGCTGAGGGCAAGAAGCAGAGGTACCACCCGCAGAGATTTGCTGCGTGATTATCTCAACACATGCAGAGTCTCTCATTTATGCACAGTTTATTTTTCATTTTTGTATAGCATGCTGTGTGGTTTGATTGAAGTAATGCATGCAACAATTTCGTTTAGAGATACTGCGTCAGAAACAGATCACATTTCACGCGTTCATTTTTTCTCTGTCCTAGATCTTCGCGGCGATTTATGGAACCAATTGACCTTCATAGCTGCACGTCTATGGCATGTGGGGGGACACCGTGGTACCCTGAGAATGCCCATCGATTACAGGGAGAACGATCAAACGCCAAACACACATCACCCGCAGTCAGAACCGAACCCATGTCTCTTGCGCTGTGCGGCTGCATTTCCACCCGCTGCCCCACCAGGCCGCCATGTGTTTGAAATCACGAAAGAGATATCTTTTTCACTGAATTCCGGTACTAATGTCAACAACAATTCAATTCTGATATCATGTTTTGCAAGCCAGCCCACGCTTGAACTGCCGAAATGAAGATATTGTCCATATTTGACTAGTTTAAAGTGAAACATCCTCATGCGTGTGACGCCAGCCATGGCTGCCTCGCCAGATATCTGTCTGTCCTTTCCTTCCTTGTGTTTAAATAGTATATTTGTTAAATGTATGTTTTTAGTTTTCTTAACATTGTTTTAGGTGTGTGGGAGGAGGGGGGTTCCATCTCTAACCTCCATGGAACGCGATTGTTTCCCCATATCGTATCTCCGTCCGCACTGCGGCCTAACATCGAAGAGTTGGAGGCGGTTGCTGGGGACCGACTTGTGAGAGCTCCCCCGCGGTCGACTGCCGCCTTCCCGCTTCGGAGCTCCAACCGCGGGTGCTTGCGGACTTGACATCACTGTGTCCGGTCTCTAGTCAAATACCGACAATGGGAACGCCAAGCCGCGGCAGTTTCGACCTCTCCGACGCGGGAGCTTCGATCTCCCCGAGGCGGAAGTTGCAACCGCCGGCTGCGGGAGCTTTGATCGTCCGAAGGATCCCCCGACCGCGGGAAAAATAAAGAGGATGACGTTTGGAATGTTTTGCCTTCCATCACAGTTAAGAATGTGGTGAATTCGTGCAGTGGATGTTTATGTTAACATTTATATATTTGTGTGGTGTGTTCCCCCCCCCCCCCCCCCCCCCCCCCCCCCCCCCGTATGGCTGTATGGTATTCGCATATCACTGTATCTTAACTGGTACTTGTGACAATAAAATAACTTTGAAACATTTGTTACACTTCGAAATAAAGTTGGATCTTGGAGTAACTAACTGTTACAGTCAGGTTTATTGATAAACAAAAAAAAACGTTGATATATGACAAATTTAGTTGTCCACATTAACGTGTCAATGTCCCAAATGACGCAGCATATACGTAAGTGCACTGTGATCTTATTTGTTGCATTGACATTGCCAACGAGACTGCCAAACACAGACTGTGGAAAATACAATTACAATGATAAAATGTACATGCTGTGAAAGTCTTTATATATACATATATGAACTTTTTTATTGTAAATAATCCAAAGCCATCTCACAAGCCGATAAGGCGAAAATAAGTAAGACGTTTGCACTAACCTGGCGACGTCTGAATCTGTGGAATTCTCTACCTCAGAAAGCAGTGGAGGCCAATGATGTAGATGCTTTCAAGAGAGAGCTAGTTACAGCTCTTAAATATAGCTGATTCAACGGAGAGGGGAAGAAGGCAAGAACAGGGTGCTGATTGTGAATGATCAGCCATGATCACAGTGTATGGCGGTGCTGGCTCGAAGGGCTGAAAGGCATACACCTGCACCTATTGTCTAATGTCTATTGTCTATTGTGAGCGTAAAGCATTCACAAATAGAAGCTAAAACAACAATTACCTATTTCTCTTGTATTCCAGATATGCTGGAACATGAGAATGATTTACTAAAAGCAGGTTTGACATATTATAATACATGAATAGCTGCGTTTGATATTGCATTTATTCAGTGAAATTCACATCCTGTTTGGAGATCCTTCCAGTTACAATATCGTCCACATACAACGTAGACAATTTGCCCATGTATTGTTCTGCTCACCTTTCTCTGACATATCCAGAAATGCGATGTTCGAAAATAAGAGAATAAACAACACTCAAAATATTACGAAAATCCTTAGAATGCTGCATGCAGTAAACAGCTAAATTTCGATGTGAGGGTAACATGTCAGATCCAGCTGCATTACCTTTAAAATAACACTCTGAAACGGTTGTAATTAAAACACATTTATATCATTGGGAATGTGTCTTTTCCAAACATCCATAATTAAGCTTCATATTTCCTTTTCCATTTAGCCGTGCTCTATGTTACCTAATGCAGACTGAAATGTCTCCCTTCAGTGAAAGAAATAGCCGAACATCTACATGACTTCAATGCATATAAATAATGTCATTTATTTTTACCTTATCAATAGAGGACAAGCTGAAAGCAAAAGATAATGGTAGTAGTTTAATGTATCGGGGGATTACAGGGAAGAGATTGCCGGTGTCCACTGTAGTTGTAATGTGCATCAATTCGCAAAATTAATATAATTCAATTGATTTATGCATTCGTTGTACAATGAAGATATGGAAGCGTGGACTGAGAAGAGAATCAAATAAACATTTCCCGTCAAGACGGGAGTTTGCCAAACAAATCTATATTACTAGAACTCTGTTCTTGACCGGTTTTGGCAATCTGTGCTGCGGTTTCCAAGAGAACGCCGCCACCTACGGCCGTCATTTTTGGCCACCTCGCTCTGAGCCCCACTCCGCCGTATATGTGCCGAGGATTTTTCCCGTCGATGAAATATGACAGAGATATTAATGATTTTACAAAATTCTCCATTTCTTCTGCTGCCCCCGCTGGCAGCAGGGGGGAGGGACTATAAAACCAGGAAGTGGTGTGCCTCAATCAGTCTCTGCGTGGTGTGCCTCAATCAGTCTCTGCAAGTGGCGTGCCTCAATCAATCTCTACAAGATGGAGGAAGGCAGAGGGTCACGTTTCTCTGAGCTGTGAATAAAACTGAACACTTGTCCACACTACTGTAAGTACCCTTAATGTGGTTTGAAAATGAAAATATGGTTAAAGTAAAAAAGCACTGCCTGCAAATGGTTGTTTGGGTCGAAGTAAAAAGGCACTCTCTCACCCACCTCCCTCTCCTCCCCTCCCCCCCCTCCCCCCCCCCCTCTCCTCTCCTCTCCCCACACCCCCCCTCCACTCTCCTCCCCCTCCCCTCACCTCCACCCCCATCTCAGCACACCCCCCTCACTCCCCCCTCTCCTCTCCCCCTCCTCCTCTCCTCCTCTCCCCCCTCTCCTCTCTCCCCCCTCTCCCTCTCCCCCTCTCTCCCCTCCCCCTCCCCACTCTCTCTCTCTCTCCCCTCTTTTTTCTCCCCCTCCTCCCCTCCATCCCCTCCCCCAACGTCCCACCCCTAAACCCCACTCCCTTCCACACACCGCTACTACCTTCGCCCCCCCCTCCTCCCCTCTCTCTCCCCCTCCCCCCATATCTCTCCCCTCCCCCCTCTCTCTCCCCCCTCCCCCCCTCTCTACGCCCCCCCCCCCCCCCCCCCCCCCCCCCCCCCCCCCCCCCCCCCCCCCCCCCTCCCCCCCCCCCCCCCCCCCCCCCCCCCCTCCCCCCCCCCCCCTCCCCCCTTCCCCTCCCCCTCCCCCCTTCCCCCCCTCCCCCTCCTCCCCCCCCCCTCCTCTCCCCCCCCCTCCTCTCCCCCCCCCCCTCCTCTCTCCCCCCCTCCTCTCCTCTCTCCCCCTCCTCTCCTCTCTCCCTCTTGTCTCTCCTCTCCCTCTCCCCCCTCTCCTCCCCACCTCTCCCCCTCTCTCTCTCTCCCCTCTTTTTCTCCCCTACCTCCACTCCATCCCCTCCCCCATACATACATCCCTCCCCTCCACACACTCCTACCCCCCTTCCCTCCACCATCCCCCCCCCTCCCTGCTCCCCACCTCTCCCCCCTCCCCTCACCTCACCCCCCCTCTCAGCACACCCTCTCTCCCCCCTCTCTCCCGCCCGCCCTCCCCCCCTCTCCCCCCCTCCCCCCCCTCCCCTTTCTCCCCCCTCTCTCTTTCTCTCCTCCGCCGCCCTCCATTTCCTCCCCACCATCCCATCTCCCACCCTCCCTCCCCTAAACCAACCTACCTCCACACCCCCTACCCTCTTCCCTCCACCCTGAACTCAACTCATTGTATCTCGAGTTGCGGCACATGAAAATGATGAACCAATATCAACATAAATACCAAAATGAATATTAGGTCTGGCAATAAAGTGCTTTACATATCTACAATGACATTTTTTATGGCGATCATAATGTAATCGATCGCGAAATCGAGAGGAGACGCGCGGGTAATATATGTATAAATCGTCATACTCGGACGCAGGCAAAGAGCAGGACAACGCAGTATTGCCAAAATGTTCATATTTCATATAACAAATTCTTACCTTTCAGAAGTTTTGGAGTGCAAAGAAAAATTAGCACATTTAGGTATGAATTTTTAGAACGACATTCAGAAGATTTTGCAGATCAGACACGTAAATTTAAAAGTTCTTTGAATTCACTTCACAGCTCGAAAGTAGTAATCTTCGATTTTCGAAACATCAAAGTGTGTCAGTATTCTAAAAATAGACATATCAGCTAAATGATTCACCATGTTCTTGTTTTGCCAAAACCCCAAGAAATGATGGTACACAGAAATGCTGGAGAAACTCGGCGGGAGCAGCAGCATCTATGGAGCGAAGGAAATAGGCGACGTTTCGGGCCGAAACCCTTCTTCAGACCCCAAGAAATGATGATCGTTACCAAACCATGCATTTTACTACAAATTCTAAAAACGTAAACTATTTACAAAATCTAGAATTCCTTGACGCAATTAAAGTTTAAAAAACCCCATACTTTTTTTGCACAATGTCAAGTAAATGCGAAGATTGCAAATGATTAAATCCAATTTATGAATCGATTGAAATGGAGAACACGAACTGGTCCATCGTGTCCATAGTGAACATGCTATCAAGTTAAACTAATCTTTGCCTGAACGTGATTGTCATTCCTTCATTCACCGCATATCGTAATGCCTATCTAAGAATATCTCAAATTCCATTATCATATCACCCTCCACCAACAACCTGGCACTACTTTCCAAGCATACAGCACCTCTGAGGATAATCCTCTACGATGATCATCAACACCGGTGCTTCGCAAGGATGCGTTCTCAGATCCTTTATTTACTACTTGTGCACACACGATTGTGCAACGATGTACAAAACTAATTTAATTTTCAAATTCGCTGACGACATTACCATTGTGGGCCCGGTATTGTGCAATAATTAGACGGTGTACAGGAAGGAGATCGAAAAGCTCGTTTTATTTTGTCGAGACTATTACCATCCTCCCAATGCGTGCAGGACAAAGGTGATAGCGAACGACGTCAGAAAACGTTGCATTGCAAATACCCTAGTTTGCAGTGACGGTGCCGAAGTAGATCATTAAAACTTCCAAATCTTAGGGGTCAATATCACCAACACATTCTCATGGATTGAAGCAACGACCAAGACAGCACACCAACGCCTTTACTTCCCAAGAAGGCTTAAGACGTTCGGCATATCCCGAACACTCACTAACTTCAACAGATGCGCCACAGAAAGCATGTTATCAGGATGCTTCACAACATGGTTTGGTAACAGTTCCATCATAGTTAGCAAGAAATTGCAGCAAATTGTGGACGCAGCCCAAACCATCACACAAAACGCCCTCCCGTCCATTTACTCAATTTATACCTGACGATGCCTCGGCAAGGCCAGCAGCATAATCAGGGAGGAGTCACATTCTGGCCATTCCGTCTTTTACCATCTGCCATCGGGCAATCGTTATGAAAATGTGAGAACGGACAACTCTAAATCTAAGGACAGTTTTTTTCACGCCTGTTATCAGGCAACTGAACCGCCGTACAGTAACCAGAGAGCAGTCCTTAATTACCATCTACTGTATTCATGACCCTAAACTATCTGTGATCGGATTATACTGGCTAGACCTTGCACGAACCTCTATGCCTTGTCATGTAAATGGTTCGATTATAATCATGAATTAGCATTCCGCTGATTGGTTAGAAACCATCAAAATGTTTTCACTGTACCTCGGTGCACGGGACTATAAATAAAGCAAACTAAACTAAATGTTTGTCCAATAATATTTGACATTGCTAGCCTGGGGAACAGGTTGTGGCTCTCTCCTGGACCTATACCTTTCATGATGTAATAAACATATATCGGATCTCCACTCAACCTCTGATGTACCAAATAAAACGATTCACGTTTGTACACCCAATCCGTAAAATAAAGCACGCTAATCTAGCCAACATTCCGATTAACCTCCTCTGCCCCCTCTCCACGCATCCGTCCATGCATTGACCAGAGAGGCACACAATACGCAACATACAGCCACACAAAGACGTAAAAAGTAAAGACTTTGACGATCTGCAAGTGCACTCGGTCGTGTAATTTAACATTATGACCTCTGGAGACAAACTGGAAATAAGTAAATGGTATGTGGATGTTGGATTTAATTCTGCATCAGTGCAACTCGATTTCCCGAGGCTTCCAGGGGCGACGCTGCGTAAAACATATTTTAAAGTGATGAACCGATGCTGCGTTCAGAAACGTAATAATGCCAAATTAAGGTCCGCCAGTATTACTCGCAGGTTGCGCATTTCTTCGTCGCACTGCTAAATATAAAAGACGCTGGTATAGCTGCCGATAGGCAACATTTTTGTCTTGCTGCTTCAACTAATTGTTCACTTATTTTCCTGTACACTTCACATCAACGCAGCACAAAAGCTGAATGTCAAAGACAAAGGTAGGCATCTTGCATTGCTTCCTGTTGCACAGTAACTTTAACCTGAATTTTCTACTTAGCCAGAAATCCTGGCATCGAATAAGCACCGATGAAATATCACCGGAAGGCAATGCCGTGGTGCAAACATTTTCTACGATCTTTGCGCGAGGATAATGAAGCTGAACACATTTTTCCTAGAGTTTTTGTTGATTTATGACTTTGTCAGCATACTCGTTCATAATCTATCACACGGTCTACGCGTTTACGATATGTGACTGGCAAAACAATGACTTTGTCTTCTATCTGTTAATTGAATTTCTGCAATATCCTGTTTTGTTTTGTTTTTTAACATTTTAGTTATAAGGGACAGTAACCCAACATCCATACCGCATTTGCACCTCATGTCCTTAGTTGACAGCGTCGGCGTTCTTGCATTTTTCTCTATTGCAGGTGGCATACGCCGAGCCGTATTTGATTTTGCAAACCAGCAAGGTTCCTCTTTGCTGAAATAATGTTAGCATCTCTCCTGGGGTCTCTAATGTGCATAGTGTGACCATAAGGACTGACGGCAAGAAGGCAATTGTGGTCCAAGTAATAGTAATTCGGCAGTTTGTTACATAGAAACATAGAAAAAAGGTGCAGGAATAGGCCATTCGGCCCTTCGAGCCTGCGCCGCCATTCAATACGATCATGGTTGATCATCCAATAAAACATTTCACGTGCGTACACCCAATCCGTAAAACAAAGCACCCTAATCTAGCCAACATTCCGATTTACCTCCTCCGCACACGCTCCACGCATTTTTCTTGCATTGACCAGAGAGGCACACAATACGCAAAATACATCAAGTGCACTGGGTTGCAAAGTTGATCTTTTCTTTTCATTTATTGAATATAGCAATTATATAATAGACGGGGTTTTATTACTCTTGTACTACTTCGATATTGGGGTCTCCAATTATTATCACATATTATCGCCCTCGCTTCTATGAAACGGTACTCCTCAGACTTTGAATATTAATTTTCGAATCCATCTACCTGTCCAAAGCTTATGCACAGCTCCGAGATAGTTTAATTGCAAATGTCACTATGCATCCTCAATGTGGAATCTGCAAATGTTAGTGTTTTTGCAAGTGTACAAGCAATAAATATCCATTAAGTATACCAATATAATTCGCAGTCGTAAATTCACAGATTCACAATAACAATATTATAGTGTTCAACCGGAACTGTGTGAAAATGCATGTTTCCGCATCCATTTCTCTCCATAGTTCACACGATGTTTCAGCACTTGGATCGAAGTGCGCGAGCACTGATTTTTGTCTTTCAGGGTGCAAGGAGGTCCTATTTCACGTTAGTTGGCTGTTGTCCATGAGATTGCTCCTGGTGGGTGATCAGATGCGATAGTTTTTGGTCGTGCCGTTAACCAAGAACATGAAGAGCATTATTATCTGAATGTTTCAGATTTTATAACGGTTTTGCGGGTGCTAATCATTCACTGAAGAGCATGCAGGTACAGCAGGCAGTGATCACCAATTTGTTAGCCTTCTTTGCGAGATAATTTGAGTTTAGGAGCAAGGAGGTTCTAGTGCTGTTGTCCAGAGATTGCTCCTGTTGTATCATGCGTAATTCTGGTCGGCAACCAGAGCATTGTGTTCAATTTTGGTCTCCTAATTTGAAGAGTGCAGTGTAGGATCACCAGATTAAAACCCGAGATGGCGGGCAGTATGATATAAAAAATAGGCCCACTGGACATATTAACTGGAATTTAGATAGATGAGAGGAGATCTTATATAAACATTGAAATTCTTAAACATTGGACAGGCTAGGAAAAATGTTCCCTATTTTGGGGTGTCCAGAACCAGACTCATAGTTTAATAATAAGGGGCATACCATTTTGGGATCGAGATTAGGAAAATCTTCTTCACTCAGAGAGTTGTGAATCTGTGGAATTATTTGCCACATATGGCAGTGTAGGCCAATTCACTAGATGTTTTCTAGAGAGAGTTAGGTTTAGCTCTGGGGGTTAAAGGGATCAAGCGATAAGGGGAAAAAACAGGAACGGGGTACTGATTTTAGATGGTCAGCCATGATGATATTGACTAGCGCTGCTGGATCGAAAGGCCGAATGGCCTAATTCATGCACGTATTTCCCCATGTTTCTATGTTCCTATGAGACGACTACAGATCACGGCTCAGTATTGTCTTATTTTGGCCTCAGAAAAAAGTCATCCTGAACGTTGTATTAATTTGGAGAAATGAGTTACGAACTCAATGACTCACACAATGCGGAAGACTATCTGTATGTTAAGTCTAACACATCTTTTGTTTGCATTAGAAATTGACAGAACTAAATCTGTGTTGGATTCGTCTCCCTGCTTCATATTGTCGCCTGTTAAGTAATTGACCTGGCTTTTCAACATCCCTATGATGCCTGAGCACAAATTCTATGCGGCCATTGCGCGATTCTGGTAATAGTGCGGGGTCAGCTGTTTAATATTTGTGCCAATTACAATCTTTCTCGCAGGCGCAGGTACTTTTGAAAATTATGAAGAATTTCCAAATGTGATATGTTTTGTTTTTTGCACTGCGCCACCTATTGTCGGGGATCAGGAACTTTAGCGATATCATCCGAAACGGTAGGGTACGGCACGCTCAGCATTTACATTAAACTACTAGTATATGTTTTGCCCTACACATTAATATCGCAACGTTAACCTCCATGGGACCGCTGCGTGTTAACGCGAACGATGAACTCAGATAGATACTCTGAAATATAAATGACCTTGAAATTATTATGTTTTTAGAAATTGAAGTAATGCATAGTAAATCAAAAGAGTTAGGTGAGCATATGCTATGTCCAGTTTAAGAAAACAATTAGTTATGAAGATGTATGTGTCGGGGCGTCGCAACTGTAACATAACCAATACAAATTATTCTTCCCGCTACACTATAGTTTCCTGGACGGCAATGTGTTCCTTGCAGCATTGACAGTGTTTGCCTGCATCCTTTCAAAGTTAAATAACCGGTGAACAATATTCCTAATGGTGTTAGTCTTGAATGAATTCAGGTGCAGTTGATATTATATATGAGTTTTAGATTTTATCGGGAAGTCAACATTTGAAGCGTTGGAACATTTGAATGAGTATACTGATGGAGGACATCTATTGAGTTTATATTCAAAGAGGCAGGAGGCAGCACCGCGTATTCCCTCGGTGGATTTAGCGCAGTATGCCGAATATAAAATCGAATACATCAAGCAATGGTTAACATCCCTGTGCATTATAATAAGGATCCTTTGTTTTTGTGTTCTATAATATACATTATGTGCGGTATGTGTTCAATTTTGTTCAGATATGGTGTTCAATAAAGTACAATTTTCGCAATGTGGAATCCAGAAAACCTGTTACACATTTGCACAGCCTTTCAAATACTTGTTTGCAAACTCATTTTAGTTCCTTTAAAGTACGGTCCGGCAGTATCTCGCAATTTAAGTTAAAGATGTGCTAGGGGTTTCACTAATGGGGAAGTAATTATGGTATACTTTCTATTCTAAGGAAGTAAACAGCAAGATATACACAGGAGAATCAGTAGATGTGGTTTACCTGGATTTTCCGAAGGACCTTCGTAAGGTGCCGCATGTGAGCCGTTTAAATAAGTTAAGAGCCCATGGTATCAGAATGAACATATTCGCATGGATAGAAGGTTGGCCGAATGGCGGGAGGCCAAATGTGAGACGAAAGGGTTTTTTTCTGGTTGGTTTCCTGTGACGAGCGTGTTCCGCCAGGGCCGGGGCTAGGGCTGCTTTTCTTTATCTTGTCCAATGACTTGGTGTCATAAACTTATATCGGATCTCCACTCAACATCTGATGTGCCAAATAAAACAATTCACGTTTGTACACCCAATCCGTAAAATAAAGCATAGCCAACATTCCGATCAACCTCCTCCACCCCCTCTCCACGCATTCGTCCATGCATTGACCAGAGAGGCACACAATACGCAAAATACAGCTACACAAAGACGTAAAAAACGTAGACTTTGACGATCTGCAAGTGCACTCGGTCGTGTAATTTAACATTATGACCTCTGGAGACAAAGTGGGGAATACTTAAATGGTATGTAGATGTTGGATTTCATTCTGCATCAGTGCAACACGATTTCCCGAATCTTCCAGGGGCGACGCTGCGTAAAAATTGTTTTATAGTGATGAACCGATGCTGCGTTCACTTCGGAAACTTAATAATGGCAAATTAAGGTCCGCCAGTATTACTCGCAGGTTGCGCATTTCTTCGTCGCACTGCTAAATATTAAAGACGCTGGTATAGCTGCCGATAGGCAACATTTTTGTCTTGCTGCTTCAACTCATTTTTCACTTATTTTCCTGTACACTTCACATCAACGCAGCACAAAAGCTGAATGTCAAAGACAAAGGTAGGCATCTTGCATTGCTTCCTGTTGAACAGTAACTTGAAGCTGGATTTTCTTCTTAGCCAGAAATCCTGGCATCGAATAAGCATCGATGAAATATCACCGGAAAGCAATGCCGTGGTGCAAACATTTTCTACGATCTTTGCGCGAGGATAATGCAGCTGAACACATGTTTCCTAGAGTTTTGTTGATTTATGACTTTGTCAGCGTACTCGTTCTTAATCTATCACACGGTCTTCGCGTTTATGATATGTGACTGGCAAAAAAATGACTTTGTCTTCTATCTGTTAATTGAATTCTGCATATCCTGTTTTTTTTAGTTTTTTTTAACATTTTAGTTATAATGGACAGTAACCCAACATCCATACCGCATTTGCACCTCATGTCCTTAGTTGACAGCTTCGGCGTTCTTACATTTTTCTCTATTACAGGTGGCATACGCCGAGCCGTATTTGATTTTGCAAACCAGCAAGGTTCCGCTTTGCTGAAATATTGTTAGCATCTCTTCTGTGGTCTCTACTATGCATAGTGTGACCATAAGAACTGACGGCAAGAAGGCAGTTGTGGTCCAAGTAATAGTTTGTAATTCGGCACGTGAGTTTGTTACATAGAAACATAGAAAAAGGGTGCACTCGTAGGCCATTCGGCCCTTCGAGACTGCGCCGCCATTCAATACGATCATGGCTGATCATCCAATAACACATTTCACGTGTATACACCCAATCCGTAAAACAAAGCACCCTAATCTAGCCAACATTCCGATTTACCTCCGCCGCACACGCTCCACGCATTCGTTCTTGCATTGACCAGAGAGGCACACAATACGCAAAATACATCAAGTGCACTGGGTTGCAAAGTTGATCTTTTCTTTTCATTTATTGAAAATAGCAATTATATAATAGACAGGGTTTTATTGCTCTTGTACTACTTCGATATTGGGGTCTCCAATTATTATCACCTATTGTCGCCCTTGCTTCTATGAAACGGTACTCCTCAGACTTTGAATACTAATTTTTCGAATCCATCTACCTGTCCAAAGCTTATGCACAGCTCCGAGATAGTTTAATTGCAAATGTCACTATGCATCCTCAATGTGGAATCTGCAAAGTTTAGTGTTTTTGCAAGTGTACAAGCAATAAATATCCATTAAGTATACCAATATAATTCGCAGTCGTAAATTCACAGATTCACAATAACAATATGATTGTTAGAATGACAAAACAGTGTTCAACCGGAACTGTGTGAAAATGCATGTGTCCGCATCCATTGCTCCCCATAGTTCACACGATGTCAGCACTTTGTTCAGACGGCGTTTTCTAGTTGATTTATACCACATCGATTATATTGTGTTGTGACCTATGTTTCAGTACTTGGTCGAAGTGCGCGAGAACACGCGGAGGTGATGTTTTGTCTTTCAGGGTGTTGAACTGGTGGTGGCCAGTAATTAACTATTTCACGTTAGTTGGGGTGTGGAGTATACTATGAGGCTGCAGGGTGACTGGGATAGGTTGGGTGATTGGGCAGATCTCATAGCAGATGCAGTATAATTTGGACAAATGTGCCGTTATCCACTTTGGTGGCAAGAACATGAAGGCAGATTATTATCTGAATAGTTTCAGATTAGGGAAAGTGGAGGTATAACGAATCTTGCGGGTGCTTGTCCGTCAGTCACTGAAAATAAGCATCCAGGTACAGCAGGCAGTGAAGAAAGCCAATTCGTTGGACTTCTTTGTGAGATAATTTGAGTTTAGGAGCAAGGAGGTCCTAGATCAGCTGTACAGAGATTGCTCCTGTTGTATCATGCGTAATTTTGGTCGGCAATCAGAGCATTGTGTTCAATTTTGGTCTCCTAATTTGAAGAGTGCAGTGTAGGATCACCAGATTAAAACCCGAGATGGCGGACAGTATGATATTAAAAAATAGGTCCACTGGGCATATTCACTGGAATTTAGATAGATGAGAGGAGATATTATATAAACATTGACATTCTTAAACATTGGACAGGCTAAGAAAAATGTTCCCTATTTTGGGGGAGTCCAGAACCAGACTCACAGTTTAATAATAAGGGGCATGCCATTTTGGGATCGAGATTAGGAAAAACTTCTTCACTCAGAGAGTAGTGAATCTGTGGAATTCTTTGCCACATATGGCAGTGTAGGCCAATTCACTAGATGTTTTCTAGAGAGAGTTAGGTTTAGCTCTGAGGGTTAAAGGGATCAAGCGATAAGGGGGAAAAGCAGATACGGGGTACTGATTTTAGATGGTCAGCCATGATGATATTGACTAGCGCTGCTGGATCGAAAGGCCGAATGGCCTAATTCATGCACGTATTTCCCCATAGTTCTATGTTTCTATGAGATGACTACAGATCACGGCTCAGTATTGTCTTATTTTGGCCTCAGGAAAAAAGTCATCCTCAACGTTGTATTAATTTGGAGAAATTAGTTACGAACTCAATGACTCACGCAATGCGGAAGACTATCTGTATGTTAAGTCTAACACACTTTTTGTTTGCATTAGAAATTGGCAGAACTAAATCTGTGTTGGAATCGTCTCCCTGCTTCATATTGTCGCCTGTTAAGTAATTAACCTGGCTTTTCAACATCCCTATGATACCTGAGCACAAATTCTATGCTGCCATTGCGCGATTCTGGTAATAGTGCGGGGTCATTTGTTTAATATTTGTGCCAATTACAATCTTTCTCGCAGGCGCAGGATCTTTTGAAAATTATGAAGGATTTCCAAATGTGCTATGTTTTGTTTTTTTGCTCTGCGCCACCTATTGTCGGGGTTCGGGAACTTTAGCGATATCATCCGAAACGATAGGGTACGGCACGCTCAGCATTTACATTGGAATACTAGTATATGTTTTGCCCTACACATTCATAGCGCAACGTTAACCTCCATGGGACTGCTGCGTGTTAACGCGAACGATGAATTCAGATAGATACTCTGAAATATAAATGACCTTGAAATTATTATTTTTTTTTAGAAATTGAAGACATGCATAATAAATCAAAAGAATTAGGTGAGCATATGCTATGTCCTGTTTAAGAAAACAATTTGTAGTGAAGATGGATGTGTTGGGGCGTCGCAAATTTAACATGTTTATTATTCTCAAATACAGATTCTCCATTTTTAAATTAAAATGCGAGATATGCTTATATTTACATAATACTTGTCAATTCATAGCAATAATCGTTCCATGACAGATTATGTGTACTCACATTTTCTCAAATGTTTCGATCTTGATACGCAGAAAAATTGCAGCAAGGTAATCAACATCATATATTGCGATGTGTGTATGTGTGTGTGTGTGCGTGTGTGTGCGTGTGCTTGTGCGTGTGCGTGTGCGTGTGTGGTCGTGTGTGTGTGCGTGCGTGTGTGTGTGTGTGTGTGTGTGTGTGTGTGTGTGTGTGTGTGTGTGTGTATGTGTATGTGTGTGTGTGCGCGCGCGCGCGCGGTTATATATCTGCGTGGTCAACAAGGCCTATCTAGGCGAGCTCCATTTACACGCGTATGTCCCGTACGTCACTAAACATTTGGTATCAATTTATGTGCCCAAATGTATTTTACATGTTCTTATTGTACCTGTCTCAACGACTTTCTCTGGCAGCTAGTTCCATATACTCACAGCCCTCTGTGTACATACATTGTTTATGTTAAAGCGTTCTCCTCTCACCTGACACAGATGTCACTAATTTATTATTCTCGTACCTTGTTGAAATATCCATATGCACCCATTCTAGCTATTCCCCTTATGATTTATAACATCTCTATGCGATCCACCCTCGGCTTCTGCGATTCAATGAATAAAATATTAGTCCACCCATTATCTCCCAATAGCTTCAGCACTGGTATCCTGGCAACGCCCTCGTAAAACGTATCTGCAAACGTTTTACTTTGTGGTGCCGTCGAGTGTGGCAGCATCACCTGCAGCTGTTCGTCCTTTCATCCTTTAAAAAAAATTAGCCTGTCAAAAAGTTGTGTTTTTATGTGGGGGATGGGGGAACTGTTTTTCTCAGTCAATACCTGGGCGAGGATGCGTCTTTCTTCCGAGCCGTATCTTCGCCCCCTCCTCGCGGCCTACCATCTGGAATGGCGCGGCCTTTCCTGCCGGAGACTGGCCAGAGATTTAGCTTCAGTAGCGGCGCAGCACCTAAGTCCCATCGCTGAGCGGGCGATGCTTTACCGGAGCCCTTGGATCTTTCGCCGAGGATCGCCGTGTTTGAGCTGCGCCCAGTTCGTCTTGTGGACTTCGGGAGCCGCGATCTCCGCGATCTCCGGAAACGGAACTCCAAGCTGCTGAGAGGGCTCTCCTACGCCGGAGTTCCATCATCCGGCGAGAGGGCCTGAAACATCGGGCCGCCACTGCGGCGACTGCGGATGCCTCAATATGCCGCGACCACGGGTCAACAAAGGAGAGGACTGAACGTTGTTGCCTTCCCTCAGAGTGGGAAACGTTGATTTCGCTGGGGGGGGGGGGGGGGGGGGGGGGGGGGGGGAGTGGTTCATGTTCAATGTTAATCTCCATAGTGTGTGTGTATCTTATTTCTCTGCTGCACGGTCACTCAAATTTCACTGCACCAATTGGTGTATGTGACAATAAATGCCCATTGTACTTTGTATCCTTTGTGGCTTAATCACAATTTTCCTATAGCAGTGTGACCACCATTGAACATAACTCATCATAACTCATCAGTGTCTTAACCAATGGTAACATAATACCTTGCCTATTCTACTCAATGCCTTTACTGACCTTTTCTACTCAATGCCTTTACTGATGACCACCTACTTTACAAGAGGTCCAGGCTTCTTGACAACATTTTATATCTTCGATGCTTCCTGCAGAGTACTATGATTTTCGCATGTGTCTTTCGGCGCAGAAGCATTGCACAGGGCCTAAACATTCACCTTGAATTTCCGAACGTGTTTGAATTAGCAAAATGCCACTTACGAAGTATTGGCAAATTTATGTTGCAGCTTTGGCTAATTGTAGCAATGTAATCGTCAACGTGCCATCCGCCCTCCTTATTCTGATACCATTATAAACGATAAACGCCTAAGCAACATTTGAACTTAACCTCCCTGATAATCAGACCGCAATTTACTTTCCCCGTATCTATTTGATGGCCGTTAGCAGGACATGGTTTACGTGTTGTTCATTTTGTGACTAAATCCAGGCACCATATTACTTATGTGAACAATGTGATGGAAATGTATTTCTCGCAAATTAAAGTAAAATTAAGAAAACTTTTGCGACTGTTAAATGCGTTTTTCCCCGAATGCCTTTTGATACTTTCATTCCAGATCTAAACAGGTCTCAGGATGAACGAATTTTATTAGGTGAGGAATGTCCGCCGTGGAATAACGCAGCTGGAAGATGAGTATTTTTACACGTCGTTGTGAAAAATTATTAAGCTGCGTGTGACTTTTGCCACGAACGTCAACGCAATCAAGTAATGATTTGTCCAAAAAAAACTCTTAAAGAAGCCAAACATGCTTCGAGATTACGGGCAATATATTAACGTGCTATATTGCCTTGATCGCAAGGGCTGTCGGACTCTACCGATAAGACACAGGCTGTCCGATGCAGCTTCATATCGTATATAATTTAGCTTAAACGATGTGTCAACCTCGCACAAGAATATTAATTGAACGGTTCTAATGCAGATGGTCATTTCTGCAGAGAAGGGAAGAATTGCTGAAGATGTTTGTACTGCCAATTTCTCGGCATGACAATTGCCAAATAATCTGCAATAACTTTATTGTTAAAGTACGTCTTTTAAGAGGATCTTGTGTGTTGATGATTCGATTTTCACTGTCCCTTTCAGTGGGCTGGCATGGAGCATGATTCGATTGGACACAGTCTTGTTGTGATGAGAAGCGATTAAAATATAATAAATTAAATGTCATTAATGCAAACGGATTTTTTTCCAATCACTTCAATGCCAGCAACACGACAATTATGTTGTGGAGTCGTAGAATCCGTTGGCAGCGACAATCCCGAAAATATAGTGGAAGAATAGTTCCTCATGACGTCGATGCAGCATTCTGCTGGTTCGTATCTGGGAAGGTCATATTGAAATTAATTATTAATTCCTGAATAAATTACGCGAAGGCATAACTATCCAAAGGGCCGCGTTTTCGGTGAATTGTCTTAATGCTTGATTAATAGGAGAGGGCCAAATGCAGCAATAATAAAGATCCTCTGGAAATATTTAAGTCAATACCTACTTCTCCATGAATATTTATCACCTCAAAAAAATAAAATATATGTGATCCGTCCGTTGCTGACTTAGGATGGAAAGGGGGATATTTTATTGAACACAGAGTATTGGAAATTGTATTGACTACGAGTGTTTCGGTAAACGAACGATGGTCGGAAAATTAATGAAAATGAGAATGCTATTCCAAAATATCAAAACATGGAAAATAAACTATTTGTATACTCTTAATTTGAGACATATATAAATATCCATAGCATGAACAAATCTTAAAGAGTAACCCGTCTCAATAAGCGAAAACGGTGTTTTATTGCTCATAGGCAGAACCAATATCGTTTTCCCAACGGAATGTCGTACATACACAATAATTTTAGTTGCTTGAAAGGGCAATGGGCAAAATACCATGAAAGGGAAGATGTGAGTTATCCAAGGAAATTAAATCACACCCTTCTTTAGCATACCTCAGGCATGTAACAAGCAGCATGTGGTGCGTGACGAAATCAAGTCAAGATTCACGAATATATAATTGTCGTTGGCAAAGGTAACAGAACAATTGCATTCGTCTTACTTATTGTAGCTTTACAGTCACATTACCAGAACAACACGGCAAATAAACATACAGTAAATGATCACAAGGAAGGTCCCTGGCTGTACCCGCCCGCCAGTCGGTAACTGTCCGAACAGAATTATGCAGTGCATCCTAAGCAACCGTTTTAGTTATACAATATTACAGCGTGGAAACAGGTCCTTCGGCCCAACATGCCCATACCATCCAACAAGTCTACACTAGTCCTACCTGCCTGCGTTTAACCCATTTCGCTCTGTACCTGTACTATCCATGTACCTGTCTAAATATTTCTTAAACGTTGCGACAGTAACGGCCTCAGGCAGCTCGTTCCATACACCTGCCAGCCTTTTTGTGGATAAAGTTCCCCTTAGATTGCTATTGAATCTCCCCCCCCCCTGCCTTAAAACTATGTCCTCTGATTGTCGTTTCCCCTAGATTGGACAAAATATTTTGTGCATCTAAAAACATGTTTGATGCTAGGTAGACTTCTGGTTAGGGTTGTGCAGTGTATTTTATGAGCCTGATGTTTGATGGCAATAAGCTGTTAATTAATCACTGAAGTAATGGATCTTTGGCTCATGACCAGTCGTTTCGATTTTGACTGTGACATTAGATTGTTGCGGGGGGGGGGGGGGGGGGGGTATGTTTCTATGATATAGATGCATTCATGCTATAGATACATGTGTTGCCATTATATAGTTATAATGGCAAAAAACATGTAGTGAACAAAGGTTAAAAAAATACTGCAGTATGTGTTACAATTATGTTCTGTCTATGTACAACTAAGGACTGCAAACTTAGTTTAGCTTAGTTATTATTGTCCGGCCAACCGAGTTCATTGAAACAATTTGTGAATGTACTGTCAAATAAAATCAATATATGAATACAATCAAGTTATCCGGAATCAAGTGTCACAGTTTAACAACTGAACCTGGATCTATATAACGGTTCGTGAATGTGGAGGTGTGCGTTTTCAAACATCCGTATGTCTTGCCTGATGGGAGAGGGGAGACATGTTATAACCCGTCTTGAGACTGGTCCATGATTATGCCTGCTGTCTTGCCAAGGCATCGTTACGTGCAGACGGAGGCAATGGAAGAGAAGCTCGTGTGTGCGATAATCCAGACCAGGTCAACAACTCTCTTCAATGTATTGGGGTCTTGCATTTAGTTGTTCCTAACGAGACTGTGATGCATTCTATGACGCAACTCTGGTAGTTGGCTATGGTTGTTCAAATCATGACGTAATTCCTAAGCCTGCTCAGAAGTAGAGCCATTTGTATGCTTTCTCGATCATGACTGAAATTAGTCATATTCATTGGAGAGATAAGGGAATGCAAATGCCGCTGCACAATAAAAACACCTCTGCCTTAAAATCCCATCGCTTATCCTTTAGTAACAAATATTTCTTCACCTCGGATCTTTGTCCAAACATCTACCTATCAAAACCCCAGTCACCTGTATCTACTTATCAATCTGACCTGCCCACTCTTTCTTTCGAACATCCTCCTCGGTCTGAAAAAGCGTTCCGACCCGAAACGCAACCTACCCATGCCCCCAGTGATGCTGGTAATTGTCATTATTGATGTGTTAACTATATACTGGCTTGGTACTCCATTCTCAGTTTACGTTTTACGAAATGAAATGTGACTCTTAGTTCAACATATCTGCCATGTGTATTTTACCAAAACAGAGGAAATGTTTAACGATAAAAGCAAAGGTAACTGGCACAACTCCACGTTGAATTAATTAACTACAATGCCCGATGTTTATTAAGACTGATTCGTACGCAATGATATAACGGATTTGCTTAAAATTGAGAAATGCATGGCCGCTGACATTTTTCTTTTTCAGGAAAAATATAGAGTAATGGACGGATTAATTGCTACTCATTCGGTAGATAGAGATAATCTTCCTTCCCACCGAAACCAATAGCTCCCCAGGTAATAACTCTACAGTCGATGAAAAAATTGATCCTACGTATATCTTCTCCTTAAGGGTAGGTTGCATCCAGAGTACGCGTTTGTCCTTGGCGTTCACATGCACTCACCTTATATACTGCATTTACTAATCCTGATGTGACCTCCTTTGCAAGAACGAGACCAAGCGTAGACTGGGCGACAATTTCGCCTGAGACTTTCGCTTAGTTTGCCGGCTGGCAGAAGTTCCCGGTTTCTAACGGTTTTATCCTCCATTTGCGGTATTATCCATTGGGCCTCTGACCTGGGCCTCCTGCATTGACAGAGAGTGAGGCCGCAATCCAGTCGTAGGAACTACGTTTCATATTCCGCTTGGGAATCTTACTATCTCACTTCATGACCATTAAATTCTACAAATATAGGTCACTAGCAAAAAAGCAACATCCCATACTTTTCAGTCTAAAGAATGGGTTCAGCACGAAACGTTGCCTATTTCCTTCGCTTCATAGATGCTGCCTCACCCGCTGTGTTTCTCCAGATTTTTTTGTCGACCCCATACTTATCCCATCCCATTCCGTGGGTCCCAACTGTAGTTGCACCAACCTCCAATTTCCGCTCCCCTTGCACCTACATTCCATCATCTGCGTTCCCAACATTTCCCTCTCCTATTCCTGTATCCCTTTAGTCGTTTTATCTCTGGCTACTGTCTAATTATCGGCCTATCAACTGTCCATCACGCGTATGCATCTATTCCTCGCAAGGCTTTGTACTCTCCGTCCACGCTTCCACCCCCCCCCCCCCCCCCCCCCCCCCCCCCACCCCCCCCCCCCCACCCCACCACCACAAACAGACTTTGGAAGGCACCCGATCGGAAAAGTATCCTACACATGTTTTCTAGAGAAGCTACTTGCCCAGCTCAGTTATCACAGAACTTTGTATTTTCATTCAATTTTTCGGCTTAAAATATTCGCAATCGAACGTCACAATCTAAATCCATGCGCTTCGTCGTAGAGTGCGGACTCAGTGGAAGGCATACATAAAAAATGTCACTGGTGTTAAAAAGAAATAAAGAACAAGCAATATGTATATGTGACAATATCAAACCTTTGAGTGTTTTTCATGGATGGATGTTAAGTACCCGGTTACGTTACTGAATATGAAAAACCGAAGAATACTAACGCAGGGAGTGAATTTGAGTATGTCACCGACTACAAAATTCCATTAACTCAAGGAATATTGTGATTTTCGGATTCTACAAACACATGTCAATATGAAAGATAACTGAAGGAGGCCACTATACTATTTTATCATAATACGCTGTTTAATATGGTGAGAAGTTTGCACCAGGTCACCCATTTTCTTTTTATTGATTATTCAGTTTCCCGAATGCTGAGGCATTTCCTCTGCAGTTCTTCGGATTATCAGAACCAATTCGGCTTGTTCTATACATAACTGCAGTTTGAAATGACTGTTTAGACAAAACTTTTATCAGTGTCTTGTATGTTCCTGCTGACCGAAATGTACAGATCTTATAGAATCCTATTGAGCAACGTTAACCATCGATTAACCGTTCACACTATTCGATGTTACGGCATTGTCCTCTACTTCCTAAACAATCGGGGCAATTTACAGATGGCAATTAACCTACACGCTCGCAGGTTCTTTGAATATGGGTTGAATTCGAAGCACCCGGAGAAACCCCACACAGTCACATTGAGAACCTGTGACTGAACACAGACAAACCAGGTCAGAAGCGAACCGTGGTCTTTGGCACTGCGTTGAAGCAACTCGACCACCTGAGCCATTGTCCCGACCGAAGAGAAATACGAGCATTGTTTCTCTAAGTAAAACTAAATATTCCTTCTGGCAAACTAGATTTATTGGAAGCCAGATCAGATGCAGCAATTATTGAGCAAACAATACTGGAATGGGTGTAAGTTGCATAATTCAGCAGCTATCTGAAAACTAATTATTTATTTGGGTAATTGCGTAATCCTATCTCGTGCGTAAAACTATTTCGGAACTAAAGACGCAGCCCGTCGACCATTTTTCGATATCAACAGAATGTCTTTTGCACTTGGAAATGCATTTCCCAGGTAATTACGGCTCTCTTCTCCAGAGGCTGTGGTGGAATCGCAGAAATATTTTAAATAGCTCTGAAAATTTCTTGCATTTCCATTACATTTTCGCTAGACTTTGAATTGTTGCAGTACAAGTACAGTAAGTAATCGATTAAGGGTATTACTTAAATATATATTTCAACGGTTATGCAGTAGCTCGTTGGAGGAAGAGTAGTTGATTACATTTATTAATGTGCAGGGGACGATCGGATTCCCAAATTGTTCCCAGGAACCTTTGTCTTCTGTTGGAGTGCATATTTGTCACGGATGTTTGGAAAAAGCGATATATTAAGTGATCAGAACTATTCGTGTTTGGGGATCCATGCCCTACATGGATCACCCAATTTAATTGCTTGCTCGTTATTGTTGTGATGCTTTCCGTTATGTTTGTGTGCTTAATATTGCTTGCATAAATAATAATTGCTGGAAGTGTCTTTAAAAGTAGATTCACTGTGAATTCTTGGATGTTGACTACATTTTAAAAACGTTTGCTGCAGTATGTTTTCATGAAAACAATATACGTTGTTCTCCATTTTCTCAGAGAGTGTCAATCTAAAATGATCAATACGGATTTTTGATGGAGCCTGTGCATGTCAAATTATTACACAATGCCATTCTCATATAGTCAACAATAGCATTTCGAAAGTACAAATGTAATACATTCTGTTCCGATAAAGCTGAAAGGTAAACGCTGTCGCCTGCTTCGCAGAAAAAGATATCGAAGAAAAAGATTCAGGTAAGGTGATGAATTCAGCGAAGTATTGTCCTTAATTAAATATATGTTTTGTCAAGTTGTATCGGATCATTATTGGAAACACTTTACAAACACCGGATTGAAAATATGCCATTGATATGTAATTGAACCTAATTTGATATGTCTAGACTTAATGTTTGGGGTAAATGCATCCTCGAGAATAATCATAATCAAACTATAAGATTTAGATTTGAATGATGTACAATCAATAACAACTGAATATGTTTTTTTGGGTTTAAATATAAGAAATGGAAAAGATGATCAAAGAATCTGGTACGTGGCTACGTAATATGTATTGTCGCATTCTTCGTATTCTTTCATTTTGGGAATATGAAACTATACAGACTCCCGAAAAGTCAACGGGAGTTAGTCGAATGGGTTGGTGGAGCGGTTCCACCGCCATCTCAAGCATGCTTGGAAGGCTCGCCTAAGGGGCCCGGACTGGATGGACGAGTTGTCGTGGATCTCCAGTCTCCCGTGCCGACGTCTCGTCATGGGGTGGCGCCATTCCACGTACCACCCGCTCGCGGACTCTTTGTACGTCTTTCTGCGTCGCGCCGCCCACGGTTCGCTATTACCACGCCCATATGTGGGTCCATTTCGAGCGCTGCAGAACGGTCCCACGCCGTCTGTTTTGAACATGGGTGGCCGGCAAGAAACTATTACTGTGGCGCGACTGAAGCCGGCCCATTTGGACCTGAGCGAGCCAGTATAGGTGGCTCAACCTCGCCGTCGGAGGCGTCCGCCGTCCAGGGTAACCCGGATTATCCACAACTGGACAGATCCCGTGTGCGTGGAGACGTATTTATGATGCCCAGTCGCCTCGTTCGGTTTCCTGTACGATTCGGTGCCTCTGCGTCTGCGTGGGAGGGGGGGGGGGGGGGGGGGGGGGGGGCGGGGGGGGGGGGGGGGGGGGGGGGGGGGGGGGTTACCGTTTGTCGTCACTTGGTCGTGAGCCACGCACAGTACGAACCCTCGGCTCAGGAGCGTGGGGTCAGCTGTCAGGGTGACGGGAAGTGCAGGTCACGGGGGCTCACAGGCAGTATAAATGGACGTGACGCATTTGCCCCATGGTAGGAGTTAGAACCTGGACGCGGGAAGAAATAAACGACAATTGAATGCACAAACCTTTTTTCCTGGCTGGACAATTGCGTGTCCCCGTCACAAATTCCGTATTTAATTACCGTGTTCGTAATTTTTTGTGTGCAGATTTCTGGTGTGGTGTGTGTTTATTGTTGCTTGCAAAAATAACAGAATTGCTGAAAATGTCTTTGAAATTAGTTTCACTGAAGTTAATTACTCTTTTTTGACAAATCTTTGGTATGATTAAAATAAATATTGGTAGAATTTATTTTCATGAAAAGAAAATACGTTGTTCTCCATTTTCGCGGTGTGTCAATAATGATAATAATGGAATTCATATAATGCTTTTGCGTATAATAAATTACTACACGATGTAGTCTATACTAGTATTTTCAAAGTACCTAAATTAATACATTATGTCCCATTAAAGCTCAAAGGTAAACAGTCTCCCATGTTTCGCAGAAAAGAATATCGAAGAAAAAGATCCGTATGGTGAAGAATCAATCAGATATAGACCTTAATTAAATATATGTTTTGATGTTTTGTATTGGGTAATTATTGGAAATACTTTAAAAACAGCAGATGAAAAAATTGCATTGATATGTAATTGAACCCTATTTGATATATCTGGACAATGGAATAAATGAGTTGTTTGTAATAATAATAATTATAAGATTTGTATTTGAATGTTGTACAATCAATAAAAACTGATTATGTTTTCGTGTTTAAATATATAAGATATAGAAAAGTTGAGCAAAGAATTAGGTGAGTTGACTACGATATGTGAATAGACATAACTGACGCAGGATTTAAGAAACACCTCCTTTCATTGGGATTTTGAAACAAAATGAAAACTTAGTGAAATATAAATGATCGTTTAAACCCAATTAAATATTTAAAATCTATATAGACCGTTCCCTTAGTGCATCGATCAGAACTAAGCACTATTTTCCAAGTTGCACTTACATTGCAATAAATGGCCGTAATGATAATATGATTTTTTTTTCCTATCACGATCGACAAGTTTTGTATCTATTTTTTTTAATTTAATAGGCCCCCACACATCTATCCACTAGCGTTGCCACATTAAGGCGTCCTCCTACTCATGAACATACCTAAGCGGCCGGCACTTCACTGCATACTTCCTTTCGCTTCGACATTCTATCACCTTCCGCATATACTTAGAGACACAGCAGGAAAACAGGCAACTCGGCCAACCAAACCCACGTCGACCATCGAACACCCGCTCTGGCTCATACCAGGGGTAATTTACAGGCACCAAATACCGTACACACCTGCATGTGTGACGAAACCTGATTAGCGGGATGAAATCGCGCGATCGCAGGTAAGATGCTCAAATTCTACACAGACACCAACGTAGCTCAGTATCAAGACCGGGTCGCTGGCGCTGTCGACAGCAGATCTAGAAGCTCTGCGACTGTTCCGCCCACAATTCCACTGTGTATCTAGATGTGGACCATATTCATATTATCAAAACATCTTCGAACATGCCTGACTTTTCCTTTCATTCTTTAGCCTTAGTCCACCTTTCAGGCTCTCAACAATGTAAGTTCAGTCTAATCCGCGCAATAAGCATACTTCTTAATTTTACACGCAAGGTGTCACATCGCAGCCATAATTTTCATTGCACTGATTGCAGCGGGACAACACTGGCCAAAGGCATGTTATCAGACAACATAAATCATCCATCGCACTGCACCTCCTAACAGCAAACCAATCGTGAAAACATTTAGCTGTCACCTTCGATCCCATTTGCTTTAACATTCTGGTTCTCCCTACCATGTCGGATTTTATGAAATGCTTTACATACCAAAATGTACATATCAACTTGTCTCCGGTCATAAAACTGTTTTCATTAATTCATCACTAAATCTCAAAATAGTAAACGATGACAGCCGCAGAAAGACACACAGCTATATAGCCGTTTTCGTCTTTGCACTTGGTGACCGGATATTTAGAGCAAACTAGGCAAAACAATATTTCAAAGTATTGAAATGGAGAGAACAGCAGTTCCTGAACATTAAAACCTGAAAGACAACTGTTGCAATAAAGTACGTTAGGCATCGTCGTTGAAAAATTAGGCTTCTCGGTAAAATAGAGCACAAATCAATAATATCTCACCAAAAAATGCTGCAGAGTAATTTATTTTCAGAATAAATCACTGAAGGATATGGCAAACCACTGTTAATCGACACGTCAAAAATCCACTGACATTACAACAGATTATAGGACACGAAAATGGCATCAAAATATGACTGAAGCAAAATCAGGTGACTTTAATTTGGTCGGAATCATAGCCCTTTTCCGATATAATGCACGATGCGTTTTTGATGAAGTGTATCTTAAAAGTAAAAAGCACCCACGTAATAACGACATTGAAATAACTTAGCAAGTCATGGAACAGACCACAGAATTATAACTATCATTCAGAATGTTTTCCTTTCCTTTCGAATTCACAAGTGTGTTATAACTTTCAGATATTTTAATAATCTGCTGTATTGCGGGAGTTTTAACAGTTTTATTTACCGCGTTCGATTTGATTGGTAGTGGGACTGATCTGCTGCGCGATATGGGGAATGATTTAATTTTGCGTTTCTTTACTCATGTATTGCTATATCGGACAGATGCGTTTGAATATATTGTTCCTAACTGTAAAAAGTGTGTAACGGCGTCAACCTGGTCAATTCCGTTGGTGTTTGCAGCTGCCATATTAATGTAGCTGTAAAACATCATATTTCTGTTTTGATTTACGAGTACGGTTGCCTCATCGGCACCAGAAAGTATTTTACTTCGATCTCGTTGGAGTGTCATGTGTTGAAAGAATGGAGCGACTGGGCGTGTATACACCGGCATTTAGACGGATGAGACGTTGCCTATTTCCTTCGCTCCATAGATGCTGCTGCACCCGCTGAGTTTCTCCAGCATTTTTGTGTAACCTGAGACGGGATCTTATTGAACATATAAGATTATTAAGGGATTGGATACGCTAGAGGCAGGAAATAGGTTCCAGATGTTGGGGGAGTGCAGAACCATGGACCATACCTTAAGAATAAGGCGTAGAACTAGCATTTACCATGTTCGTCCTATTTTGATTTGTCCTGCCAAGATGTAGCACATCACACTTATCAGCATTAAACTCCATCTGCCATATTTCAGCCCACTCTTCCAAATGGCCTAAATCTCTCTGAAGACTTTGAAAATCTACTTCATTATCCGCAACACCACATTTCTTAATATCATCTGCATACTTACTAATGTAATTTACCACCCTATCATCCAGAGCATTTATGTATATGACAAAAAATAGTGGACCCAACACAGATCTCTGAGGCACCCCACTAGTCGCCGTCCTCCAACCTGACAAACAGCTATCCACCATTGCACTCTGGTATCTCCCATTCAGCCACTGTTGAATCCATCTTGCTACTCCACCATTAATACCCACCAATTGAACCTTCTTAAACAACCTTCCATGTGGAACCTTGTCAAAGGCCTTACTGAAGTCCATATAGACAATATCCACTGCTTCACCCTCATCAATTTCATGCCACATTCAGGTAGCTATGGGCTTGGACCCCATGCTCCCATTGTATATCAATGCTATTATATATTACAGCTCAGCTTCTCAACGAATGGCTATAACTCAAACTTTGTCAGTTATATCTGTCGTCTAATCGCACGTGTTGATGATCGATATCCCGCTGTATTCGCAGATAATGTCATAAATGTCCGCAAATCCTCCGGTTTTCCTGTCGTCTCGAAACGTTGGAACCGTCCCATCCACTTTCTACGCCCAAATCGTTTACATACATCACAGGATGTTCAGACGTGACCTCTCCCTGTTGTACAGGTTACCTCTCCCTTAAAGAGATCTCAACGATTCGAAATTCTGTTTGTTTACCCATTTCACCACTCCTTAGCAACACATGTTTCCGTCCTATCTTACTATTGCTTCATCCAGGTGAGAATACTTCCATCAAGGTCCTGTTATTTCACCACGTCCTGCCTAACTATATTCATTCTGCTCGACCACATTCGTTGTTTCTTGCGGAAGCTCATGAATACGTTCTTGCACCAAAGTGTAAATTCAATCCATATATTCTTGATTTGCAGATTTATTTTTGTTGTCACTTTGATATATGTATGGAACAACATTGTCAAATAACTAAATTATTTGCTCTTGTTGTAAATTGGTGCGACAGGCACTACTGCCCGAATACAATATGATTTCCATATGCCATTGAGCATTCATTCAACTACCCTTTCTTTATTTTAATTACACGTATATGATCACAGAAGAATTAAAGTCTGGTAGGTTTAATTATACGATACACTAAAAACGTGCACTAAAAACGTTGGTAACATTTCATTGAGCGCGGTATTGTAATCCCAGTGATTCCCTGACATACTTGTTATTGAATTAGAATTCCAAAGTAAGATACTTCGAAACACATTTGTTCCGAGAAAATAAATGTTTTCCAAACCTATGCTACATTGGAAATATATAATTACTCCAGTGCGACCCCTGCACAAACCCTAGCCCTTTACTGCACAAGCAATTTGCATGTCTAAGCGTATCCTTTTCAAATGCATTGCAATTTAGGCCATGATGTGTTTCGCGTTCACACCTCTTGTACCAATTTTACAAATGCAGTATCCAATACAATTCCAGTACAGTCGTTATTTTTGTTCATTCTATTAGTCCCATGCGACATAATTTATGA
The DNA here is from genome assembly GCF_028641065.1 of Leucoraja erinaceus. Taxonomy (NCBI): domain Eukaryota; kingdom Metazoa; phylum Chordata; class Chondrichthyes; order Rajiformes; family Rajidae; genus Leucoraja; species Leucoraja erinaceus. The sequence continues at coordinate 21,083,106 of NC_073400.1, read as the reverse complement.
GTCACTTCGTGTTCATTGTCCTATATATTAGAATCCATGAATTGTTGAAATTCTTGCATAGAGTAGGAGCACCGGTAAAGTTGCTGCCTTCCAGCATCTGGGTTCAATGCTGACTGCGGGGGGCTAACATTACGGAGTGTGTACGTTCTACCTGGGACCGCGTGTGCTTTCTCCGGGTGATCTGGTTACCTCGCACACCCCGACGTACAGGTGTGCAAGATAATTGGCTTCCTTAAAATTGTAAATTGTCCCTAATGTATTTGATAGTGGTAGTGTACAGTATGAACGTTGGTCGACGCGGATTCGGTTGGCCGAAGAACCTATATCAAAGCTATGTCTCTCTCGCTCTCGTGAAAATTTAAGGTAAAGTGTAATAGTATTCTGCTGAAAGCAATGGATTCGTACGCTCTACCAGACAACAATCAGATATAATTCAATTTATTAGGTCCAAATATTTAAAAGTGACTTTTGGGAGAATATTATTGACATTACTGTTAACATGTTCAACTGTAGAAGAAACGTCACTGTGGAAGAAACGTTTAAACGGATCTGCCATTCTATCACATTGTCAGTGGATGGTCTTGCATTTTTCCGTTTGAATATTTTAAATAATGAAAAAAGTATAAATAGTAATAAAAGTCAATATGTACCTGGACATTAATAACTTCACAGCTATTAGCGAATTGCTTCAGGTATTCCTGTGCATAATCGAATGTGACGCTCCCCTGGGATAAAATCCTTGGGCATCGAAATGACGCGTGCATCATAATATCGATAATTATAAACTTCAATATACTGGCAAAATTCAACTGGCAGGAATAATATCCCAATTAATTTATATTGAAAAATGATATGCAATTATACAAGGATGCGCTTCTGCAGCAATTCATGAAAATACATGCAGAATCAGCTAGCCTTTTTAAAGGAAGGAGGTTCCTTGCATTTCAAACATAATATTGTAGGTGCAGTGGTCTTAGGCCCCTTCGGTCAGGGCTGGCAATGGGTGCCTCCGGGATAATATTCCCTATATGGAGGACGCCTGTGTGTGACTTGGTTTAACGTGGGGAGACGGCTGCACAGTCAGCCACCCCATAGTCCTTGACAGATCTGGGCATGATCCAGTGGCATGGAGTCGAAGACGACCGGAGACCCTTTTCTGTTGCAGCCTTCGTCCGTCTTCCAAGCCGTTGTGACTGTTCCACCGAGGTCAGCCATCGTCCTCCTCCTGTTGCACCGTTGAGGGCTTGGTTGGATTGCTCTTTGACAGATACCTCCCCCTCCACCATAACGCATGGGTGGCCCTACCAGGAGAATAGCTCCAGAAGGCTGATGATCTCAGGTCCACACAAGCTTCTCCACCACGACAAGGTGACGATTTTATGTAATTGAACATCACAGTCAGATGCGTATTTCAGTATTACCTGCAGTTTTTGTTTCATTTTCAGAAACATAGTATCATCGTTCTCTGAGGAAGGGTGTAGAGCAATGAAGTATCCTTCTCAGAGGGAAAGCAAATTATATTATGGCATGCTACACAATTCCAAGTGGACTAAACGATGAGGGGTGTTGCCAATAAAATTGATACATTTTGGACAATCGGCCGCAAACTGCGGAGAGAGCTAAGTCGTATATTCTAGAGCTGGGACATTTCTACTCACATTCTTTGTTGAACTGGTAGATTTATCGTAGAATGTGATCAATTGTACATTTAAACACTAGATAGCTTCATGTTTAATAATGAAACGATATGACATGTCAGCAAATAACAGGAAGAGGTTACCGATTCAGATTAAAAAACGTGAACATTTCAAACATCAGTACATTCTTGAAGGGTCAAATGGCTGAGACTTCCTATTCTATACGGTAATATATACCGCGCGGTCGTTTTGGTCACAGAGTGGTGCTTCCTCACAATTCATTTAAAAATGCAGGGAGCAAATAGATAATCGCTTGATAACTCAGTTTCCCTTCATTTGATGCCATCGGGAAAAAAAGTTTAAACAACAGAAATCGTGTTGATACTTTAAATTTAAATCAGAATAAATGTGTGCTAACGGTATTATAGCCCTTCTTAATTGTGTAGCCACCTATCAAGCAAATAGGTTAAAATCCCAAAGCAAAGACTGTTCGGAATTTATTTCACTGCATTGTCCGGGCTTCAAGACATATGATGCAAGATGTGTTCATTTCTTGGCCAGATATATGGTCATAGTCTCTTCAATGCATGCTAGCAAAATGTGCAAACGGATTTTTTTCTATTATTTCCTAATTTAATGCTACGTTTCCTTCGCTCAGATCGAATACACTGTCAGGACGAATTAAAAAACACAAGTGAGAAAAATATATTGTCATGCATTCTTAGTAGGCATGGTTGTGTTCTTTCTTTTCAAAACAATTCTCCAGAGGATACATAAAGCACAATTTCTGATTTGGAAGATGTTCCATTTCTCTGTGAAAATTGAAATATTGCAAATCATTCTGAAGTTAAAGTAAACAAACGAACCACGTGGATAATAAAGTTTGGTACCTTGAAACATTCCGTGCACTGGAATTTACATTAGGTTCAAATTATTAGAAAGAAATCCATTGCTCTGCGTAAAGGACCATTTATTTCCAGACATAACATATGAACTTTATATTTTGCAGCTAAACTAATATTTTAGCTCGTCAAAACAAAAAGTGCTGAGGAACCTATCGCGCCGGGAGACAAATTCTGGAGGGAATGCAGAGCTGAAATATTGGATTAGGACATCTCATCAGACTAATTGTAATAGGGTGGAAATGTTGCATAAGAAGCGTGTCATTATAATATTTAATTCTGTTGGTGGATACAGTTGAGCAGGGTATTGATTAGCAGACCAGTGGCATAAGTAACGAAGGTTGGGGACAAAAAGGTGGAAAAGCGTGCCAAGTATGTGGCGGAAATCAGTGAAATGCCAGAGTGAAGGGGTGGAATGAGGTGGAGGCAAAAGTGGAAATAATCGTGGAGGGAACTAATTGGACAAAGTTGGACAAGGTATTATACAAAAAGTCCATAAGATATAGGAGCAAAGTCTGCTCTGCCATTTTATCGTGACTGATGTATTTGTCAACCTTTCCCAACCTCATTCTCATGCATTCTACACGTAAACTTAGACGCCTTAACTAAGAACAAGCTGTAAATCTCCGCATTAATCTTAAGCAATAACTTAGATTCTACAGCCATTCATAGCAATGAATTCCAAGGATTCACTACACACTGACCCATGAAATTCATCCACATCTCCAATATAAATGTGCATTATTTTATTCTGAGGGTGTGCCATCTGGTCCCAGTCTCTCCCCACAGACAAGTACATGTTGTCCAAATCCACTCTATCTAGACCTTTCATTAATCGATAGGTTTCTAAGAGATCATACCCTCATCCTTCTATACACTAGCAAATTCCGGCTCAAGCCACCAAACACTCATCTTATATTACTTATCATCCCCCGCTTTATTTTCGTAAAATTGCTTGGACCGTCGCCAATACTAACATATCTCCACTCGGAAAGAGAGCAAGATATTGCTAACATTATTCCAAATGTGGTCTAACCAGCGCCATATACATATACAATTACACCCTTGCTTTTATACTCTCGTGGGCCGCATATGAATGCTAACCTTGCATTTCCAATGTTACTACATACCCTAAATGTACATTATTCTTATGGGAATCCAATCCGCATTTAGATAATAGTTCCGCATTTATCATTACTACAACAGTGCACGACCTGAAAAGTTGTAAGCGATACTCCATCTGCCATTTCCTTGCCCACACTACCAATATATTAAAGTATATTTGCGGGGTATCTGCTTCTTTATAATTACCTGCCCCTTCATCTATCACTGAATCATCTGGTAAGCAATTCCATCATCTCTCGATCATCAGCGTGTAATGTGAAAACTAGCAGATGAAACACACATCCTTGTAGAACATCACAGGTCACCGGTAACAATCCATAGAAGACACCGTCTAATCGCACACTTTCCCTTAGCCTGTCAGACAATCTCTTATGCATGTTAGTAGCTTGCATCTAATATGCAGTCTCTTATTTTCGTGTAGTCGCCTCGCCCGTGACGCCTTATCAAAGCACTTCTGAAAGTACACAATGGTTCTCGGTTGATAATCCTGCTTGTTATATTTTTGTAATGTTACCAACAGGCAAACATTTCCCTTAGCAAAACCATGATGATTTTCGTCTATTTTATCATGTACTTCCAAGTTCCCCGAAAGCTCATCTTTATAATGGACGCTAAAATCTTACCGAGCACCGAGGTCTGACACAGGCTTATATTTTCACTCATTTTGCATCGTTCCCTTCATACACAGTTCTGTTCCGTTTGCTATTTTCCAGTCCTGTTGAATCATTCCTGATTCTAGCAATTCTTGAAAGTTCACCGTTACTTTCCGCACAGTCTCTGCAGCTACCCCTTTCAGAAACCTGGGTATACGCCAACTGGTCTAGGTCACCTTCTCACATTCAGAAATCTTCGATTCCCCGGTACATCCCCCTCAGTAAAAGCGCCTGTAATTTTGAATTCTTCCTCCTGACTCGCTTGGACTTCTGCATGTCTCTGGTGTCTTCCACTCTGGTAGCTGAGGGAAATATTTTTAATTCGTCCGCAATTTATTTGGACAGTGGTGCCAAATGCGTTCGTAGCGAGGGTTACGGGGAGGGGAGATAGCGGGCATTCATTAAACATTGAGAATTGATAGTGGTAATCATGGCGCATGACATGTTGTTACTCTACTTTTGTATGTGGACGCGTTCTCTCATTGGATGTGATCAATGAAAGAAACATCAGTATGTGACTGTAAAGAGAGGATTGAATGTGGATCTCACAACCGGGAGATCCAATAGGGATTGTCAAACAGTGTGCATGGTTTCTGTGAAACGTTCGCCCAGTCTGCACTAGGTCGGGTTTCTGTAAAATAAACCACATTGAGGTCACCGAATGTAGTAATGGAGCAAATGGCGCAACATAGTTTTCATTCACATGAGTTGAATCTCATGCATTAGCAATATCTGTCCATTTTTGTCACGTGATTCTCCAATCCGTGGATAACAACATCATTTCGAGCCAATGACCATACCAGAGAATATGTAGTGTCTCAAAATGACATTGTTATGTGTGAGTGTGTGTATGCGAGTGTATGTATTGTCATTTTTTAAACAATTTTTTTTCATATTGTTAACGAATACGTTGACAGAGGACAAGTTACGATCAAAGGATGAAGGTAATATCTTGAAATGTTTAAGCCATTAATGGTTAATAGATGTTTAATTGATTGTGAAGAATAGTTCAATAGGCAATGGAACATTGCTGCAGTGAAAATAAATGTGTTTTAAAATGAAATGAATATATTGGATAGAGCACGATTATTTTTCCGTCGCAGATGTTGGCTGCTGGCTACTACAAATCCAGTTGAAACCAGCACCCAACCATTTCGTAATGCCGGGGAGGCCTGCGTAATTTTCTCTCTCGCGTGCTTATAGAGAAGAAAATATTCAGTGCTTTTGTCTAAATCCTATATAGTGATTGATCGCCTGCACTTCGCCCTGATTTTCAGAATTAAATGTACTGAAGAACAATTTGAAAGAGTTCGGTGAGCAAACGACAGCTCAATGGCAGTTAATATCGTTTTAAGTACAATAAATTGACATTTAAACGATATGTTGTAATATTTGTCACAACATATAATCCAACGTAGAACTCTTAAACGCAATGGTTTAACAACTATGCGGCAGTATTGTATGGTCAGAATCGATGCTCTTTTGCAGGGCAGAGCCGTATGCGTGAAAAATACGTTTCCCCTGATATACTGTGCGCTTTCTGTCAGTTCTATATTAAATTGATCGATATGATTTGTTTTGTTTTCTGAAACTTCGTACATTAGAGCTCCTTTGGTGCATGCGTGCAGCAAATATTCGGACACTGAATAAGTTGAATGTATTTATATGGATATATTTCAAGACATGTGTTGTCTTGAGATTAAAGGCAATGCACATGCCATGCAGTGAAGAAAACAAATGGCGTTTTGGCCTTCATAGCGAGAGGATTTGAGCAAGGAGGTCCAACTGCAGTTGTAGAAGGCACTGGTGAGACCGCACACGGAGTATTGTGTGCAGTTTTGATCTCCTAATTTGAGCAAGGGCATTCATGCCATTGAGAGAGTACAGCGTCGGTTCACCAAATTAATTCCCGGGATGGCCGGCCTGACATATGATGAAAGCATGGATCGATACCGCTTATATTCATTGGAATTAAGAAGGATTAACAACTAGGGGTCACTGTTTAAGAATACGGGGTAATCGTCTTGTCCCATAGAGTTGTGAATCTGGAATTCTCTGCCGCCGATGGCAGTGGAGGCCAATTAACTGGATGTTTTCAAGAGAGAGCTCGATTTATCTCTTAGGGTAAAAGGAATCAAGGCTAATGGGGAAAACGCAGGAACGGGTTACTGATTTTGAATGATCATCCATCAAAATATTGAATGGCGGTTCTGGCTCGAAGGGGCGCATGGCCTACTCCTGCGCCTCTTTTCGTATGTCTGTATGTTTCTATGTTTCTTAGCAGGAACGGAGTTCTGATTTTGGATCATAAGCCATAATCACATTGGATGGCCTACTCCTGCACCTATTTTCTATGTTTGCATGTTTTTATTAATAGATCTTAACGAATCGATTATAATATGTCCCAAATTTCCTGCCAGTTCCATTGACAATTGATTTGAAATTGTTGTACACATATTGATCTCATACCAAGCAAATCTTCCGAATTCAATGAAGGCACGTTTTTTATTCTACATTGAAATCACCAATTCACTGAAATTAAAATCCTGACGTATGGATTTTGAATGATCAGCCAGGAAAATGTTAATGTATTCTCTCGGTGATTTTGCTGAAATTGTGGTTTGCGTTGTATTTTATATGATTTGCATAAAAAATGCGCTTGGAATGTTTGTCTATATGTAATTACGACATATTGGGATTATTTTCAGAACAAAACCTGAACGATAAAAATGAAGGTATGCATTTGTTATGGTTACATTTGGTACAAACTGATACTTTTCCATATATTGCACACGTGTTTACTCTAGAAGCTCAATGCTAATTTGGTCCAAACTTAGTCCGAATGGCGTACTCCAGAAACTTATTTGTTTCTATGGGCAGTATTTCTTGAAGACTAATGCAAATCAATTGTACGTAAGGGTATCAGATTGAAATTCACCAGGATTTTATGGGTTCGCGGGCTAGAGCTAAAGGAATAGGCCGTATATGCGTCGTTTTTCTTTGGAACGTAGGAGGCTGAGTTATCTATTATGTATGATGCCCAAGGCCAAGCGTATGCGTAATGTGGTTGCACAGTCATTTCCACAGCATTGAGGATTCTAAAACTAGCTGACTCAAGATTATTGTGAGAGACGGGAGATTTGTGAGGGATATCAGGGCACAGTTATACTCAAACATAGTCTTCTCTCCATCTGGAATAGTTTCCCAAATGCAAAAATAGAGCCTCATACATTGATGACATATAAAGTAATTTCGACAGACATGTAGGAACTGTAATGTGCAGTGTGCCCTTTTCAAACAAATAGATCCAACGCATATGCGAACATTGTCGGCAGAACTAACAAGTAGAGTGGATAAGGAATAGCCAGTTCCTATGTTGTGTCTAGACTTTCAAACAGCCTTTGAAAAGGTCCCACACAATAGATTAGTGTGCAAATTTAGAGCACATGATATTGGGGGTAGGGTATTGACATAGATACAGAACTGGTTGGCAGACAGGAAGGAAAAATAGGAATAACGGGTCTTACGTCTATTGAGAATGGCAAGTCTTGGTACCGGGACCCCAGTGATATAGAATAGACACTAGACTAATGGTCCCTGTCACACAGGGGGCTTGGTCCCCCAACGCAAAATTCCACCATTCACCCATAGCCCCAAACTGCACAGGCGCAGCTCATATCCCATCATTCCTAGCACACTCTCTCCCCTCCTCTTGGAAGCAAAAACATGAAGGCAGATTATTATCAATATGGTGTCGTTCGGAAAAGGGGAAGTACAACGGGATCTGGGGTTCCGTGTCATCCGTCTATAATCCGTTTACAAATGAAATGCTATTAATTATACGATTTCCGATTACGTTATCCCCCCCTCCCATTTGAATCTACTTCCGATCAGAGCTACACATAACTGAAAGCCATGCGATGTTACTCATCATATTATTGTTTCAGATGCCAACGCAGTTCAAGACATTGACGGTGTGTAAACAAAAATTCAATGCTCCATCAGGAATGTCAAGAGAGTCAAGAGAGTCAAGAGTCAAGAGTCAATTTAATTGTCATTTGGACCCCTGGAGGTCCAAACGAAATGCCGTTTCTGCAGCCATACATTACACACAAATAGACCCCAGACACAACATAATTACATTTAACATAAACATCCATCACATAGCTGTGATGGAAGGCCAAATAAACTTATCTCTCCACTGCACTCTCCCCCCCCCCCCCCCCCCCCATGTCAGAGTCAACGTCATAGCCCCCGGCTGGCGATGGCGATTGTCCCGCGGCCATTAAAGCCACGCCGGGTGGTGCGAGGTCGCACACCGGGTCTTGATGTTGGAGCCCCCGGTGTGCGCTCGCAGAGTCCGCGGCCATTCCAGCCGCGCGGGGCAGTGATGTAAGGCCCCGCTCCAGGAGCTCTTCGACCCCGCAACTCGGGCGGGAGAATTCGCCGTTGCAGGAGCCCTGAAAAGCGGTCTCCCTCCAGGGAGCCGTGGGCTCCCGGTGCCGTCGTCCACAGACCTGCCGTTGAAGCCTCCGACTCTCCGGTAGCATCAGCAGCAGCAGCAGCAGCAGCAGCAGCAGCGCTCCTCCACCGCTCCACCCGCTCCGGACTCGGCCAGCTCCGCGACGGCAACGGTGAGTCGACACCTGAGTCCCCGGCTTCTTCCTGTTGGAGGCCGCTCCTCGTTGCGGCCTCAACGACACCTGAGACCCGACGAGAAAAGGTCGGGTCTCCAGTGCAGGGAGAGATTCAAAAAGTTCCCCCCCCGCACTCCCACCCCACCCCCGCCCCCCCCCCCCCCCCCCCCCCCACCCCCCCACACACCCCCCAACATAAAATAACAAAAACTACATAAAAACACAGACAAAAAATAATAAAAACGCGGACAGGCTGCAGAGGCCGCTGCTGGCCAGAATGTGGACAGATATATTTTGAAACAAATACTGAACTGCGCTTTTACACATACTACAGTAACTAGTTTAGCAAGGAACTGCAGTTGCTGGTTTACACAACATGCTGGAGTAACTGCGGGTCAAGCAGCAGCTCTTGAGAAAAGGAATAGGTGATGTTTCCAACCCAAACATCACCTATTCCTTTTCTCCTGATATATTGCCTGACCCGCAGCATTCCTCATGCACTTTGTTGCTATTATTTTCATATTAAAGATACGATATGAAACAATATGTTTTCATTTTGGCTCTTGTCTTGAGCTCTAGTATTCAATATGCTCCTGTGAACCTACATCAACGTCAAGTTCGCATTCTGCAAACCCACAACTGCGCCCTATCCTTCAATCCCTAATTTATGCATTATCTGCATCCGGTCTAAATCCGTCTCAAAAATAAGCGGAATTTCTGCTCCCAGCATCATTAAGAAATAACTTTGAAGTAGCAAGGAGCTTCGAGAGACGCTCATTTGTTTCTTATGAATCTAATGTTATTCTCTTGTTATTTTCCTTGACACCTCTTCGAGTTTGGTGAAACAGGCTGAGACGGTTATAGTTCATAAGTTCATAAGTTCTAAGAGCAGAATAAGGCCACACGGCCCATCAAGTCTACTCCGCCAACATGGCTGATTTAGCATTCCCTCTCAACACAATTCTTAGAGATGAAGAATGTGTCAATCTCCGCGATCGTGTGTGGCAATAAATGTGATTACAGAAATGCCGCCTCATCTTCTATCTGAAGGCAGATTATTTATTCTGAGGCTATGGCTGGTTCTCGACTCTTCCACCAGTGGACCATTCATTATTGGGTAAGTTTCAATAAACCCCCCCTCCCTCGTCCTTCTAACTCTATCGAGTGCAGACACAGTGCATTCGAACGCGCAACAAATATTCACACAATTCTGCTTGGGACCATTCTCTTTAAACACCTCTGGACCTTGTCCAACGCTGTTAATTTTTTCTTCAGACATGGTGCCGAACACTGTTCACATTTCTCCAATTGGGGTATGACCATTCCGTGTAAAGCCTCAGTGTTACATCCATGATTTTATATTATTTTCCACCCGAAATAATTGTTTTGCATTTGCTTTCCCCACAACCGATTCGACTAGCCCATTGTGTGCATCCTGTGACTTCGCGCCCAATGTCGTTTGCACGTCTCATTCTGGAATACTCTCCCCATTTAGAAAATAGTCTGCGCCTTTACTCCTACTACCAAAATGCATGGCTCCACAAATTGCTCCGGTTTATTCCATCGGCCAATTCTCAGCCCACTCTACCAACCTGTCCAAATTATTCTGCAGTGTCCCTGCTTTCGCTACGCGACCTGCATTTCACATATCTCCGGATCATCTGCAAACCTGGCCACAAAACCTTCGTTCATCATTTAAATAAGTGATACACTTCGTGAACATCACTCGTCACTGGCAGCCAACCAAGAAAAGCCCCACTTATTGTACCCCTTTGCCTTCTGCCATTCAGCCTACCTGCTATCCAAGTTAGTATCTTCCCCCTGATATCATGGGTGCTCATCTTCTTCAGGAGCCTCACGTGCGGCATCTTATCTATGTATATTATGCTGTCATTTACTACACCTATCAGCCACTATCGCCGCATTCTGCCGTTAAATACAACGCTTCCTCGTTGTAATGGAAAGAGCCCGCGTTTTCCGAATTATCAGTGAGGCTGATGCGAATCCCCGCTGCAGGAGGTTGGTATAACTCTACTTTGTAAAGCTTTCTAGCTCTCTGGAGCAAGAGGTCAACGGGACAGCCGAGTCCTAGCGCAGTGCGGATTATTAAAAAGCAGACGGCTACACATCTAAACTTGCTCGAGGACGCCGTGCAGTGTAGCGAGAAGACGTCAGGTTGAATGGCACAGTCAGGTGAGGCAGTGTGAACCGCGTTTCCACAAAACAGAGAAAACAACAGTCACTCAGTTGTCTAATTCTAGCTTGAAGTTCCTTAATTTTATTCGCAGTATCTTGCGTATATGTCATCAATAAGCTGGGGAGCGGGAATTGAAACTACGTTTTTGCCGACTCAGTCACATTCCAGCTCGTTATCTATGTTTCTTGAAGGTATGGGTTCACCTGATGGCTGACCACACCCGTACTAGGATCGATCCCGGGTCGCTGGGCTGCATAGCAGCAGCGAAACCGCTTCGTCACTGTGCTGTATAAACGTAGAAGCTACTTTCTACACAGAGTATTTGAAACGCAGTGGCACCAGAGAGCTGAACATTATCATACTGGGCTGAGGAGTTGTTTTTTTGATTTTCATCTCTAATTTACTGGTTCTTTGCTCGCTTTTATACAGGGGAAGCATTGCGAGAAAAAATCGCAGGTAATATTTTTCCACTTCTGAAACGAACATTCCAGTTGTGCGATCTCCTATGTATCCTTCATACTTGGGAGTGGCTGAATACTTGACATCTGGAGAATCGAAATTTGCCGAGTAATGCAAGACCCGGATAAATTGCACGTGGAGAGAATGGTTGCAGTAGTGTGATAGGATGGGATCACATGACAGATGTTCAGAATAAAAGGGCGCACATTTAGAAAGGGGATGAGAAATACGTTATTTAGCCAGATAATAGTGAATCTGTGGACTATGAACGACTGTTTTATGTTTACCACACTAGAGTATTTATGAAACGCATGTCACGCAGATGTTCTTCTTTGGTTGCCTCTTTCCACAATGACCGAGAGTAATAGATAGTAATCACCTCCATTAATATGCTTGCACGGCGTTTAGCAAACATTGCTGATGATTTCAAGTAATGCTCACGGCATTTATATAACCAATACCTTGCCAGTTAATTGCCAGTTTTCTTATCAACAGCCTGGAAAGAGTTTTGCATTGAGAAGATCATCTCGTCACTCTGATCTCCGCTCAAGAGTCGGCATATATAGCTCCCCGTATGAATGAATTAAAATAGCAACCATATAAAATAAATTATGCTGACCTGTATAGGATTATTACTACACTATCACTTTCACGAAGCCGTGCTGTAACATTTAAAACAGTATATGTATACACCAAAGAGCAGCTGTGGTCTTGTCTATATATTCTTGCTATCTCCATCCTATATTTCTTATAGCAATAAGACGATTAATTGGGAAAATAAACTAAGCAGTTTGGTATTGCTGGGTAGATCAATGGTTGTTGTATAATATTCGCGAATATACATTGATAGTACGGCGAATTTGCGACGTCTATTCTATTGTGAGGAAACGCAAGGGATATTAATTACAACTCTGGTGGGCAAGTTTTTCAAAATTAGTTTGAACTATTTCGAGCAACGTTGCCGACGAGTAGAAGTAAAAATAGCAAACGCTAGAACGTGTATATTCCCGTCAGGAATAAGCAAGGATATTTTCCTAATGGATGCTAGGCATACGACCAATATTCTTACAGTAGCTGGTGTCAAATTCAACCGAAATTTCTTTAAGGTGCATTTTTCACAAAACATTTATATTATTGCGCAGCTTTCGAGATCTCATTTAGCTGAACATTTCAAAGGAAGATTTGACAAATAACACATGAGTAAAATCTGCACTATCAAGACGAAAATATCAGGTTAGGATAAACAAGACATGCATTCCGAAATATTATAATTTGAAATGATTCTGTCTTTCCCATCGTGGATAGTGGACGTATGATTGTATTGTATTTACCTGCTTTTCTTTATCAATAGAACATAGAATACGACTAAAAGAACGAGGTAGAATACCATACATTTTCGTTTGCCACTGTAGTTGAGATTTATTTGGTCTGCCACTTGGCTGGCTTGTCGAGTCGTTTAAGATGAATGCTTGCTGGTTGACGTTTTGAAGCTAGAGAGTACTCCATTAAGTTGATGATCCTGGCATTGGATTGGATTGGATTAAATTTATTGTCATTGCACTTTTCAGTGCAACGAAATGGTCTAGCCTGCAGTCATAACACAAACACTCAACACAGTTTAAAGTCCCAAAGTCATTGTCTCTTCCCTCCTTGCACTCCCTCTGCGCTGAGGCAATCCAAGCCTCCGATGTTGTGACCCCGCCGCGTGATGGTAAGTAAGTCCCGCGGCTGAATCCGTGCTCCGCAAACGGGCCGGTTCAAATTCCGCGGCCCGGTGTAGTCGAAGCTGCCAAAGCTGCCGCCCTCCAGTCCAGCGGACGCAGCTGCAGTTGCGGCCGAGCCTCCGAGGCTCCAAAGTCGGGTCGGGAGTTGGGTCGCCCCGCAACCGCAGCCCCGAAGTCGGCCAGCCTCGCGTTGGTAAGTCCTGGCTCTGCCTCCGCAGCCTCGAGGTAGGTCGCAGTTGGAGGCCGCCAGCTCCGCGATAAGCCTCAGCGCAGAAGGACACGGAGACGGGGGATACGGCAAGAAAGGTCGCATCCCCCCCCTCCCCCCGAACGAAGCGTCAAAAAACATGTTACACCCCCCCCCCCCCCTCCACACACATACACAACTAAATAAACCGAAATAAACTGTAACAACGGGATAAAAGAAAAGGAAAAATAGAAAAAGACAAACGGACTGCAGGCAAGCCGCAAGGCAGCGCCGCCACTTTCAGAATCAACAGCTTTGTAACTTTTTTTCCATATCAATGCTGCTGCAATAATATAAATGTTGCCTATTATCCACAACAAGCATTGGAAGGTGGGTGTGTATTAAATTTAATCATAATTGAGTGTGCACTGGCATTCGTGAGCATATTTCGACATATAACGTTGGAGGAACGAAATGCAGTTGCCGGTTTAAACCGAAGGGTCCTGACCCGCAACGTCAGCCATCCTTATATCCAGAGATGCTGCATCTCCTACTGAGTTACTCCTGCATTCTGCGTCTATCTTCGACATATCTATTTATCACGTTGCATTAAGTGGTCAGTGAAAAAAATCTGAAAAGTTGGTATAGATGTGCAAAACGAACGAAGGCCGTTTTAAAACAATTGCCAATTTTATAACAAGAGCACAGCGCATTTGAATCTTTTAGTGGCATGCATATGTGATTGAATGGAATCGATAGTTTGAAGTAATATCAGTTGAATGTAAATCATCCTCATTTTTTTTGGGCATGAACCTCGTGCAGATCGGTCTACATTTACTACACATTAGTGATAAGATTTTAAAATGGTTTGCAGGCGCAATCAGGGAAAATAACTGAATTGGGAACGTCCCTAAAATCTGGCACCGGAAATGCAGCGAAGACCGCGTATGAATGTTTGCATCCATATTGTATGGGAGTATCAAGTGGTCAACCTTCATCCCTTCATTCCTCAACCTGGGGATTAAACACATTCATCACAAAAATGGCTGGATGACGAGTATTATTGATAGACGAATAACCGAGCAAAAGTAACGTAGTTACGCGCACATTAGGAAGCCACATATATTGCTGTTCTTGTAAATATATCGAGTATGTTTGAGGATAGACTGCTCTAAAAGTGCATATTGAAGCCTTGGCTAAAATGTGGTTTCCGCAGATAAATGAAAGCAAAACGCTGCTTATACCTCGTCCGTCAAATATATCTGCATTCATCATCCACGATGCAATACTGAAGAACTGATTAGAAACTGTTCATTTAAATATGATTGACTTGATAACCAACAGACAATAACAAAATCAATATAGTCCGAACCAGCTTGTAGAGGTATCGGTGGATGGTAAATCAAAGCTAGCTGTTTTACATGGAAGTTCAATATCTCGATGAATGTCATGGATAATCATGGCCTTTCGTTTCTAAACTGTCTGGGTGATGTCACTAGCAACGTTAATCGAACCCCAACATTCTTCTGCTCTTAACCTCATAGAAACATAGGTTTTAAAGAAACACTTGACAGAGTGCGGTCACAAAACATTAGGAGTTTTCCTCCCCCGACGCGTCTGTACTCACACTGATGAAATGTAGTACCCATTTCTGCACCTACAACTTCATTCCAACTAGAATGACGGGATTTATAGAGAATAGGCCAACGATGCAAGTGTGGCCAAACCAACATCAGCTAATTGGACCCAGCTGTTTCCAATGATGCTGGCGTTTGGCCTATTAGAAGCTCCCTTATTTTGACATATCGTCTCTCCTTCACAATCAGCACCGTTCTCTATTTTCTTTTGAAACCTAGCTTGGAGCCAATTTGATAGTGTATTAGGATCCATACCAGTAAATTGTAGTGGAATACAGAACGCCTATTGGTAAGGGTACGATATATATTTGCAATTTCAATAAAGAATGGGCAGATAAATTCGGGGATTGACGGATAATGGATTTTTTTTCTGGACTACACGTAACTGAATCTCAACGCTACAAGGAGACAATATCAACCATATAATAATAACCATCATTCTATTTCTTTATGTTGTCCGAACCATTTATTTTAGTGTAACAAGTTAGACCACACGAGACAGAATGTGAATTCCATTGGCAGGAATATGGAGATATTTTGTGATATAGGATTGTTAGGTCATTTGCCTATCGTGCAAATATTGGACTTTGCAACTTATTTACCTACGCCGCTTGAGCCTCCACAGCACAAGCACCATTAACGGCATTTCGCCACAAAAAATATTTCCTTCAATAATCTTCGTACTCTCCTTTGTTATATCGATTCGACTCCCATCTGCTCTATATTCAATAACAAACCCAATATCCACCACATAAATAGATAAGACAGCGAGACAACATTGAGACGGGCAATTCGTCCCATTGGACATCCACCCGTATTAACCCCATCTTACAGCACTTGGTCACTAAATTTATTTTGTTAGCCAAATCAAATGTCGGTCAGTGTCTTCATAAATGCAGTCAGCGCAGCTGCTTGCATCAGTTTGCTAGGAAGTGAATTTCAGGTCGTCACCAATCGCTTTGTCGAAAATGTTCCACAGAGATCCTCCGTGAGTCCCTAGTTCCGTTGCTCTAAATTTATCTCCTCCATTTTCCCTGTCTTTGATAAAGGAGAAAGCTTCCTTATCTGTACCCTGCCATATCTACGATTCCATTATCTTTATGTCCCTGAAATACGTTCATTCTTAACCTCCTCTGCTCAACTATCTCCTTCCTACTGTAACGTTAGTTTCCAGCCATAATCACGTGCATTACTTTGCGTGAACCGTTAGTAATGGCAAAACAAGAGCAGTGTAAAATATTTTCGCTCGAACTCCAATTTAAAATAATGTAGAAAACTCTGCTATAGTTGATATTTTACGTGCTTCCCTGACAGAAATTGAAACCACAACACGCGAAATTGACGATGCAGGTGCGTGAAACCCGTCTTTTACCGACTGCCTTTATTATCCGGACCATGCGGAGAAGAATTACAAAGCTAAATTCTTCCACATTTTCAACTTCTTAGAATGGAAGAAAACTAATGCCATTATGACTGTGCCCAAGTACGAATAGTCACTGCGGCACATAATTGACCATGCACAGACTGATGGCTAATTTGATGCATTATGTCAATTTTTAAGTATCGACAAGGCGGCGATTCCCACCGATGATAAGTCATGATGCACATTTAATTGGCATATGATGGAAACCCTTCGGAATATTCTATTCTATAATTCGAAATTAATGTCCTATTACTGTAAACACTATGACCCGCCATCTTCAGGTGTAAGTAGCCTCGGCTATTTTTCCAAACCTTCGAAACGTTGTTGATAATTTACCTGCTGCCGAATGCCACAGATTACATAATGAGTGTTACCTGCTGCGTATTTTCATAACATATTCCATTCAGATTGTTGTCAGGATAAATACAAAGTAGCAACTTTTAACTAATCAAAAAGATTTGATGCATTGGCTGCATGTTCACCGAAAAGGACATGTTCTATTGAACTTAAAATATGAATGAGGAAGATATATTGAGACGTCAGATAATACAAGTTCCGCAGACTGTACAGCACTAACCAACGAGGTAACGGATAGAATATAGAATCATGTTGAATATCGCGCTGAGATAGTAAGATATCCACTACGGATGCATGCCCAAGTTTTGTAATTTGTATTCATTAGTTCACACAAGATCGAAAGAACCTCGTCGGTCTATCCAGACCATTCAGACAATGAAGCACGTGGATTTCATTTTATACAACAATATTACCGCCATTTCTCCCCAGAATAATGCACTAATATCAAACTATAATTGATAGCGCTCAATTACAACATGTAAACATGGATGCCTTTAGATTTGTACAACAAATATAGATAACCGGGTCGAATCCTTCGCAATCGCAGCATGAACATGTAAAGTCCAAACTGAAAACTCAGAACGGATGATTATGCCTTGTTAGACCATGGACAAAGGCGCTCTACTAGTAGCAGCACCATGTTGTACTTCTTACATTGGTCGCTGGATTTGAATAACCTCTTTACAGTTGAATTGAGAAGAAATAATATCTTGCCAGGACTTACAGCGTAAACAGAATTCAGGATATACCATATACCCTTTAGATGTGTGTACACTATATCTGCCTGATTTGGAATACCAGGATAAATAATGATTTCCTCGAACGATTTGGATTTCTCAAATTTGAAGCGAATTGTATGGCATTATTAATGTGTATAACTATGAGAAGCTTTGAATAAATTCATCCAAAATAGCTTTTTTTCCCGAAGTAGACTTGACAACGGCTGCACAGGATGGATATGAGGTGGGAGAAGCACGTTACAAACCTGCGGCTCACATCCCTTGCAGTTAGCAAGGCGTGCCTGGAACGCGCTACCCGGTGTGGTGGGAGAGGCAGATGTTAATGAGGCATTTAGGAGGTATTTAAATTTAGATAGGCACATGAGGGGATGTGCATGAAAAAGAGGGCGAAGCTCCAGGTTCACGCAGATGTCACGTAACAAATACGAAGGACATCTGCACAAGGCGACTGTGTGTTTTACTCCGCCAACGTGTGTTTCCTTCGGGTGCCAGAGTTTCATCGGATGTGTGCTTTCGTAAGTTAACTGGCGACTATAAATTACCCCCTTAATGCAGGACAATTTCTGAAAATGGAGGGAGGTGAGTGGTTTTGAAGATTATTCAGGTAGGAACAGTGTGGGTTCGGGATTAAATGGTGGGTAGTTTACGATGGATTTTTTCTTTGAAATGTTACGTCTCTCTGTACTTGCAGGGCACATGTCAGAACCGTGACGCCAAATAAACGGGATTTTCATTTCATTACTTATTGACTTTCAATGTCACTCACATCCCATGCTCAGAAGAAGCAATATAATATGCAACTGATTCGTCAATATATTTTCCATTTACGCGGCAATTTCCACAGTATTCATTCACTCTTTAGCCAACCGTTCCGTTTTGAGATTTCCACGTTTGTCTACCTTGCCTGGTCTGCTATTATGCTACTAAGGGAGATAGACAGATTGATACATAATCACCTCCCATTCTTAGAGATAAAATGATTATACTGAAGATGTGATATTATTGTTTGCACTTCTATAGAAACATGTACACATAAGTGCAGGGGTAGGACTTTCGGCCTTTCGAGCCAGGTTCGCCATTCAATAGAATCATGTCTGATCATCCAGAATCAGTATGCCATTCCTCATTTCTCTCCATGTTTCTTGATTTCGTTAGCTCTAAGAGCTATATCCAACTCTTGAATACATCCAGTGAAATGGCCTCCATTGTCTTATGTGGCAGATAATTCCACATATTAAAAATTCTCAGAATGAAAATGTTTTTCCACTTCTCAGTGCTAAATAGCCTACCCCTTTTCCTTAAATTGTGACACCTGGTTCTGAACTCCCCAAACACCGGGAAAAAAATCCTGCATCTAGGGTGTCCAAACAATTAATGATTTTACATGTTTCAATAAGATACCACTCATCCGGTTATATTCCAGTGAATATAACCCCAGTCGATCCATTATTTTATAATATGTCAGTTGCACCATCACGGGATTTAATCTGGGGATAATCTTGTTTTATCTCTTCTGAAAACGCAATTAATTTGCACTAGCTCCAAAATTGACTTTGGATTCCTTTCAAATTACGGGAACAAATTCAGTAAAAATGTTGCAGGAGACGGCGCAGTGATGTAGCTGTACAGATACTGCTTTATAGTGCCAGAGACTCGCGTTAGATAATTAATACGTGTGCTATTTATGGAGAGTTTGTACATTTCCCTACGACCGCCTGAGATGCCTCCGGGTACACCGGTTTCTTTTCACATTCCAAAGAATTGCAAATTTGTAAGTTGACTTTTCAATTACTAATCAATTGACTTATGTAATATTGTGCCAATTGATTATTGAATTAGTGATGGCGCGGATTTTGTGGAGCAAAGATCCAGTTTCCATGCTGCATTTGAAAAACTATACTAAATTTGGGTACCGCCATCGGATATCTGTTACCGTTAGAACATCATCTGAACGTCAAATTATGCGAATAATTAGACAGTATTCTCTAACTTGAAATAACTAAACAAAAAATAGAATGCGTTTGTTAAGTGAAACGTAGTCTCAAATTCCGTTTGGGTTATTTACAGTCCAGTGGTATAAACATTGATTTCTCAAATTTAAAGCAAACCCAGCATCCCCCCTCTATCTATCCCCCACCCTAAGTCGCACCAGCTTCTCGTTTTCAAGCATAAAAAACAGCTATCAATGGCCTTTTCCCATTATCATCGTTATTTTTTTGTTGCATTCTTTCAATCATTGTTCTTTTTCTCTCTACGTAATCGTTTCCCTTTATCGTGACTTTCACTCCGAAAAATAATCTCGACACGAAACATCACCCATTCCCTCTCTCCTGAGAAACTGCCTGTCCCGCTGAGTTACCCCAGCTATTTTTGCCTATCTTCGTTTTGAAGCAGCGTCTGCAGTTCCTTCCGACACATTCGGTTCAGATTGACACCCACGGCAATCTCGTCCCCGTGTCATTGTGCTTTCGGTGCGCTGCAGGTGCCAGGTTTAAGGTAGACTGTTTCGAAGCTTCTTATGCATCTAATAGAAACTTCCCTGCACCTGAGGAATCGTCTTAGTATGTAAATATGATATGAACTTGGCAGATAAATTATTTAATGATCAGGACTTTCTTTAAGTCGATCATGAGCGTTTATTATTACATTAACTGATCATAAAATGATTAGTTTCTCTATAATTTTTTAAGCAATCATTTTATCTTGTTCTGGAACCAGCAGGAGAAGACGTAACACAAACAGACAAAGGTAATTATGACAGCTGAAGTGGGTCGAAATTGCCCCTAATCGTTGATGAAACGTGTAACATAACGTGGAAGATAAAGTGAAAAAAATGAAGCATATCTTTTTTATAGCAAAACAGGTAAAATATTCAGTGCTGCTTTCGTCAACAGGACGAAATGAAAACGTATTTTGCAACTGACTATTTTACCTATCGGTGTTCTAGCTTCTTGTCCACTTTCTAGCCATGAGGTCTAAATTGAACATAACATACCACAGGCTTTGTTATCAGATAATTATTTCAGACAGGCCTGAAAGTCTCAATGCACTTCTAGTCTTGTTTCCCCCAAAATACTTATCTAATGTAACAGGCCTGTGCAATTTAATGCGTCCTACTTTCAGCAAGTTTGTGGCCATTCCCGGTCGAATTCCCATACCGATATAATCCTCCTGAGGCCACAGCCAAAGAGAAGGAGCACCACCTCGTACATCAGCGTACAACGCAACGGTATGAATATTGATTTTCCACTGTTAATTGAGTCTACCTTCCCATTCCAAAGTCACTGTCTCCCACACCCCGAAGCATACCCATACTTTTCACCATCCCATCACTTTCATTCCCTTGTATCCTTCTACCAATATCACTCCCTCTGGCTTTACAGAGTGGTGAATCTGTGGAATGTTCTGCCACAGAAGGTAGTTGCGGCCAGTTCCTGTTCTTTACAATCCGTGCGTATCCATTCACTGATAGCTCCCTTTTGCCAAATTCCGTCCCATTTATAATCGCTATTCTTCCAGCTGACCCTTATGTTCTGCTTGAAACAAATGTAAAAATCAATGTTTCTTATTAACTCACAATTGCGGGTAAACATAAAAGGTAAAACATAAGAACTCACCGGTACCTTCCTTCTATTCGGTGGAAACATGCATTAATAGGCCTCCCAATCTTCCATAGTATCACAGAGTCACACAGCGTGGAAACAGGCCCGTCGGCCCCGCATTCCCACACCGGGCATTACGTCCCTGATGCACTATTCGACCGGCTCGGGTTTTCTCCATATACATCCAAACCTGTCCATCCATATATTTACGTTAAACAGTTTTTTAAACGTTGGGATAGACCAAGCCTCAACTAACTCCTCTGGCAGCTTGTCCATACACTAACCACCCTGTCTGTGAAAAAGCTGTCCCTTAGATTCCTACTAAATTGTTTCCCCTTCTGTGTAAACCAATGTACTGCGGTCCTCGATCACCTACTCTGGGGAAGATACTCTGTGCATCTATCGGATTAATGCTTTTCATGAATGCATACACCTCTATAAAACCACCCTTCATTCTTCTACGTACCACGGAATAGAGTCCCAGCCAAACTCATTCTACAGCTCAGTCAATCTGGTCCTGGCGATAACGTTGTAAATATTTTATGTGCACTCTCCAGCTTGACAACATTTTTCCTCTGACATTGTGCCCGGTACTGAACACAAAACTCTAAGTGCGGCCTCATCCACGTAATCTACAACTGCAACACGACCTCCCAACTTCAACACACAATAATCTGACTGATGAAGGCCAATGCGCCAAAGGCCTTTTTGACCAAGTTACCTTCATGCGACTCCACCTTCAGAAAACCATGCACTTGCACTCCTAGATCCCTCTTCTCTACCACACTCCATAAACCACTACTATTCACTATGTAGGTCCTGCCCATTTTCGACTTTCCACAATGCAACACCGCACATTTCGCAGTATTAAATGTCACCTCGGTCCTTCTGGACAATGGATCAATATCCTGCTGCAAATATTTCACTTCCATCTTCAAAATCTGTAAAACCACCCACTTTTGTATAATCATAAAACTTGCTGATCTTGCCATGTATGTTCTCATCCAAATTATTAATACGGATGACAAACGATAGATAGATTTGCTTTCATTGATAGGCCTTCCGCGTTACATTATCTTCTTATATTCGTACTCACCACCATTCGCATAGAATAACGTTATTTATCTTCGAAATATAAATGAACCCGCGTACATCCCCACCTCAGAATATAATATACAAATATGTCAGCACACCAAAAAGTTATTTAATCGGTTCTCACTTTTTAAAGAAATACAGAAACTAAGAAATAGCCTTTTATATTGCGGTGAGTAAAAACGTATTCATTTCAAATTTGAGTAATATCTACCATTTTTCAATTCATTACTTATGTGTTGACGTTTAGTTTAGTTTCGCGTTCGGAAAAGCAACGTAGGAGTATGATCTACGACCCAACGAGTCCACGATGACCATCCATCTGCCGTTCGCAGTAGTTATATGTAATCGCACTTCCTTATTCAATCCCTGCACACTTGGAGCCAAGGAACCCGTAAACCACGTGTCCTTGGTATGTAGGATGGAAATTGATCACCCGGAGGAATCTTGCGCGGCCACGAGAAGAATGCGGAAACTCTACAATACATCACCCGAGGACAGGATCGAAACTGTCGGTGGGTAGTCACTTTGTCAAGGAAACTTAAACAATGTTTTAACTTCCATATATGCTTTGTTATCAAATCTTCTCCATGGAGAAGCATCGTTGGCGAGAAATCAGTAAGCCGAACACAATTAGAGCATTGGACGAGGCTACTCCCTATATGAAAAATCGTTAATTGAGGGCAACCGAACTATTTATATGTACTCGAAAAATTCTGGAAAATGAAGGATGAATATTTCTCATTTCGAAGTTATTGACCGCTGCCGTTTCATGGCTGCCGCCGTCTGTTCGAGTAGATGTGTCAATATTTTATAGAGTTTTGTTCAGACATCACGAATACTATCTGATGTATGAATAATTTATATCGGAGAGATCAAAAAAAGACCGAGGGTAGCCAGAAAAAGCAGCCTACCAGAGGACTGGGAGAAATTAAGTCCAGCAGAGGAGGACAACGGGCTTAATTAGGAAAGGGAAAATAGATTATGAAAGAAAACTGGCAGGAAACATAATAACTGACTGCAAATGTTTTGATAGATATGTGAAGAGAAAGAGATTAGTTAAAACAAATGTAGGTCCCTTGCAGTCAGAAACAGGTGAATTGATCATGGGAACAAGGACATGGCAGACCATTTGAATAACTACTTTGGTTCCGTCTTCACTAAGGAAGACATAAGTAATCTGCCGGAAATAGCAGGGGTCCGCGGGTCAAATCAGATGGAGGAACTGAGTGAAATCCAGGATAGCCGGGAAGTGGTGTTAGGGAATATGAATGGATTAAAGGCCGATAAATCCCCAGGGCCGGATAGGCTGCATTCCAGACTACTTAAGGAAATAGCCCCAGAAACGGTGGATGCATTAGTGATAATTTTTCAAAACTCTTTAGATTTTGGAGTAGTTCCTGAAGATTGGAGGGTAGCTAATGTAACCCCACTTTTTGATAAGGGAGAGAGAGAGAAAACGGGGGATTACAGACCAGGTAGTCTAACATCGGCAGTGAAGAAACTGCTAGGGTCAGTTATTAAAGTTGGGATAGCAGCACATTTGGAAAGTGTTGAAATCATTGGCCAAAGTCAGCATGGATTTACGAAAGGTAAATAAATCATGTCTGACGAATGTTATAGAAATTTTCGAGGATGTAACTAGTAGAGTGGATATGGCAGAACCAATGGATGTGTTATATCCGGACTTTCAGAAGGCTTTCGACAAGGTCCCACATAAAAGATTAGTATATAAACTTAAAGCACACGGTATTGGGGGTTCATTATTGATATGGATAGAGAACTGGCTAGCAAGCAAACAGGATGCAAAGAGTAGGAGTAAACGGAACCTTTTCAGAATGGAAGGGAGTGACTAGTGGGGTACCGCAAGGCTCAGTGCTGGGACACCAGTTATTTACAATACATATTAATGATTTGGACGAGGGAATTGAATGCAACATCTACAAGTTTGCGGAAAACACGAAGATGGGGAGCAGTGTTAGCTGTGATGAGGTTGCTAGGAGGCTGCAAGGTGACTTGGGTAGGCTGGGTGAGTGGGAAAATGCATGGCAGATGCAGTATAATGGGGGTAAATGTGACGTTATCCACTTTTGTGGCAAAAACAGGAAAATAGACTATTATCTAAATGGTGGCCGATTAGGAAAAGGGGAGATGCAACGAGACCTGGGTGTCATGGTACACCAGTCATTGAAAGTAGGCATGCAGGTGCAGCAGGTAACTAAGAAAGCGAATGGTATGTTAGCATTCATAGCAAAAGGATTTTAGTATAGGAGCAGGGAGGCTCTACTGCAGTTGTACAGGATATTGGTGAGACCACACCAGGAGTATCGTGTACAGTTTTGGTCTCCAAATCTGAGGAAATACATTTTTGCCATAGAGGGAGTACAGAGAAGGTTCACCAGACTGATTCCTGGGATGTCAGGACTTTCATATGAAGAAAGACTGGATAGACTCGCTAGAATTTAGAAGATTGAGGGGGGATCTTATATAAACTTACACACGTTTTAAGGGGTTGGACAGGCTAGATGCAGGAAGTTGTTCCCGATGTTGGGGAAGTCCAGGGCAAGGGGTCACAGCTTAAGGATACATGGGAATTCCTTTAGGACCGAGATGTGAAAAACATTTTTCACACAGAGAGTGGTGAATCTCTGGAACTCTCTGCCACAGAAGGTAGTTGAGGCCAGTTCATTGGCTATATTTAAGAGGAAGTTAGATGTAGCCCTTGTGGCTAAAGCGATCAGGGGGTATGGAGAGAAGGCAGGTACAGGATACTGAGTTGGATGATCAGCCATGATCATATTGAATGTCGGTGCAGGCTCGAAGGGCCGAATGGCCTACTTTTGCACTTATTTTCTATGTTATATGGCTATATCTATGTTTTCCCAGAAATTTACTTGGATTTGGAAATCTTGCTCCAAGCCGAATTTATGCTCTAAAAAAATGAGCTAGGTAGTCGACGAAGGTGCAATAAAGATTTGTATTTTACAGAAGTAATCTCCTCACCGTGACAATAGTGAAAATATTGGATGTTTCTTCAGATTTATTTTAATAACATGACGCCAAAAAGATACCCAGAAAAATTGAGAGTTAAAACTCTTCACGCAATATCTATGATCAGAAATGAATGTATCAAAGCGATACACGTGATAGAAACCTCATTTGAAATGAACAAAATCTGCGATAGGTTCAATCGACAACGAATGAAAGTTAAGGGATTAAGTCCTGTATGATTACCAACAAATATAACGCGGTTCAAAATTAATTAGTCTGGCACTTTGCATAAATTAACGATCCCAAATAATAAGACATTTACGTAGGAAGTTACAGAACATTGCTGTTTGTCTTTGCACATATATATTTCTTAATAGCACTATTATCAACGTTCGTGACCGTTTTTGTGTCATATTTGGAGATATCTCTGGCATGTCTATTCTATTAAATCTTTTCATCCTCGTGAAGTTATTAAAATAATTTACTTCAAAAAATGAGATGTTTGGAAATTAGGTGCCCATTTCCAGAGATTAAAATATATATTTTGCCGTCAATGATTATGAAAATAGAACCGATCATGTATTTTTGAGCATTATTTTCTAACAGAGGGAGAGCTGAGCAGTAAAGATAACAGTAAGTCCGTAAACTGGAATACTTTCAAAAATTATAATAATCTGAAACATTATTTTTTTCTTTCATGTTTTAAATTATTTTTATTAGAAGCAATTGTACAAGAATAAAACATTCGGCATGTAAAATTATACAGTTATTGTACAGTTTTTAGTTTTAGTGTATTAGTTATTTCGCCGTTATCAGGCCATAGTAAAGGAAACGTATTTGAAATAATGTTAGCTCAGAACAGGCTTCTGACGTACCTAGAGTAATCAATTGTGTGTCGGGGTCCAAATTTATTTTAAGTATTTTAGAAAAAAAATCATAAATTCCCATCCAGAAATATGTAACTTTATACAAGAGGCAAAATAGTGGGCTGTGGTTGCTTCCTGAAGGAGATATTTATCACAAATAGGGGAAACATTTGGGTAGATCTTATTCAGTTTAGACTTTGAATAATAAAGTCTGTGCAGTATTTTAAATTGTAGTAACGAATGCCTAACGTTAAGAGAACAGTTGTGTATATATAGAAGGTTTCCTCCCGTCTATCTTTTAAAGTTGTTAGGCACAATTCATCTTCCCAAGCTCGCCTAATTATTTCCGACGATGCGATTTGTATAGTTAAAAGGGAATTATAAAGTTACGATATTAACATTTGAATCCGAGTATCTATTCGTGCATTAGTCTAGTATGTCTGGAACACTATATTGACAGTCTTCGGTATGTGATTTCAGAGAGTCTCGTATTTGAAGATATCTTAAGTTTTGGCTACCTTTCAGATGATATTTCGACTGGAAATCTTGAAATGAGAGGAGGGTCCCCAACTCATAAAGATCTCCCAGTGTTTTGAAATTCCTAATCGTTCCCATTGTATGAACGCCTTGTCTAAAGTAGACGGCTTAAACGAGAAGGATCGCGCCTATATTAAAAGGCAAACAATCTTCTCTCTCCATTATTAGCCCGTTTACCTGTTGGCATGTGTTGTCCATCCAAGAGATTAAATTTATAATATTCGTTGCCCAATAATAGTAACAAAAAATTACGGAGAGCCAGTCCGCCAATATCTTTGGGTTTGTCGATAATGGATTGTGTGAGTTTTATAATCCCAAATAAAGTTTGTGATCACATAATCGAGTTTAATTTTTTTTAGGGAGATAAAAACGGTATTGATTGAAATTGGTACAGGATTTGTGGAAGGAAGATCATCTTTATGGCATTTATTCTACCTATGAGGGAAATCGGAAGCCTTTTCCAAAATTGAATAAGGGCATAATCTGAAACATTCTAACTGGACTTCGGGAATTCCACTACGTAGTTTCCTGTGACTGTTATTTCTTAATATATTAGCAGTTGCAGTTGTATAGGGCTCAGGTGAGACCGCATCTGGAGAATTGTGTACAGTTTTGGCCCCCTAATTTGAGAAAGAAAATCCTTGTGATTCAGGCAGTGCAGCCTAGGTTCACGAGATTGATCCCTGGAATGGCGGGACTGTCAAATGAGGAAAGATTGAAAAGACTAGGCTTGTATTCACTGGAGTTTAGAAGGATGAGGGGATATCTTATAGAAACATATACAATTATAAAAGGACTGGACAAGCTAGATGCAGGAAAAATGTTCACAATGTTGGGCGAGTCCAGAACCAGGGGCCATAGTCATAGAATAAAGTGGAGGTCATTTAAGAAAATAAAAACTGTTTGACCCGGAGAGTTGTGAATTTACGGAATTCCCTGCCACAGAGGGCACTGGAGGCCAAGTCACTGGGCGGATTTAAGAGATAGTTAGATAGAGCTCTAGGAACTAGTGGAGTCAAGGGATGTGGGGCGAAGGTAGACACGGGTTATTGATAGTGGACGATCAGCCATGATCATAATGAATGGCAGTGCTGGCTCGAATGAGGGGGTGAGATATCACCTCTATGGAGATGCGATTTATTTTCGTGTCAATGTAATTGACGTTTCTGCTAACCAGTTCTGCCTATCTGCATTTTCTGCTGGCCAAAGTTGACTGGAAATATACCCTCGCAGGTATGACAGTGGAACAACAATGTCAGGTATTTCTGGGAATAATATAGAAGATGCAGGATCAGTTCATTCCAAAGAGGAAGAAACATTCCAAGGGGAGTAAGGGGCGACCGTGCCTGACAAGGGATGTCAGGGACAGTATAAAAATAAAAGAGAATAAGTACAATGTAGCAAAGATGAGCGGGCGGTAAGAGGATTGGGTAATGTTTAAAGAGCAACAGAAAATAACTAAAAGGGCAATACGGGGAGAAAAGATGAGGTAAGCTAGCCGAGAATATAAAGGAGGAAAGTAAATGCTTATTTTGGTGTGTGAAGAGGAAAAAATAGTTAAGACCAAAGTTGAATCCCTGAAGATTGAAAAACGTGAGTTTATTAATGGGGACAAGGAAATAGGAGACGAGTTGAACAGGTACTTTGAATCTGTCTTCAATATGAAGGACACAAACTATCTTCCAGATGTGCTAGTGGCCAGACGATATGAGGTGATGGAGGAACTGAAAGAAATCCACATTAGGCAGCAAATTGTGTTGGGTAGACTGATGGGACTGATTCTGCTAAGGCCCCCAGGGCCTGATGGTCTGCATCCCAGGATACTTAAGGAAGTGGTTCTAGAAATTGTGGACGTATTGGTGATCACTTTACAATGTTCTATAGATTCAGGATCAGTTCCTATAGATTGGAGGTAAGCTAAAGTTATCCCACTTTTTAAGAAAGGCGGGAGAGAGAAAAGAGGGAATTATAAAGCAGTTAACCTGACGTCGGTGGTGGGAAAGATGCTGAAAATGAAATAGCGGCACATTTGGATAGCAGAATAGGATCGGTCCGAGTCAGCATGGATATACGAAGGAGAAATAATGCTTGACTAATCTTCTGGAATATTTTGAGGATGTAACTGGGAAAATGGACAAGTGAGATCTAGTGGATGTAGTATAGCTGGACTTGAGAACACATTTGATAAGGTTCCAGTAGGAGATAGTGCTCAAAATAAGGGCACATGGCATTGGGGGTAGCCTGCTGACATGGACAGAACATTGGTAGGCAGATAGGACACACAAAGTAGGGATTAACGGGCACCTTTCAGAATGGAAGGCAGTGACTAATGGGATATCGCAAGGCTCAATGCTGGGACCGCAGCTATTTACATCATACATCATTGATTTAGATGAATGGATTCAAAGTAAATTCCAGATGACACATATCTGGGTGGCAGTGTGAACTGTGAGGAGGATGCTGTGGACAGGGTGGGTCAATGGGCAGACGCAGTTTCACGTGGATAAATGTGAGGTTGTCCACTTCAGTAGCAAAAATAGGAAGACAGATTATGATCTAAATGGGTTCAATTTCGTGAAGGGGGAACTACAAAGGATCGGGTGGCCCTTGTTCATCAGTCAATGAAAGAAGCATGCAGGTACAGCAGGCAGTGAAGAAAGCGAATGGCATTGTTGGCCTTCATAACAAGAGGAGTTGAGTATAGCAGCAAATAGGTCCTTCTGCAGTTGTATAGGGCCCTATTGAGACCACATCTGGAACAATGTGTGCAGTTTTGTCCCCCAATTTGAGGAAGGACATTTTTGCTATTGAGGGAGTGCAGCTTCGGTTTGTACGGTTAATACCAGGGATGGCGTAACTGTCATATGCTTATCGAATGGAGCGACTGGGCATGTATGCTCTGGAGTTTAGCTAAATGAGAAGGGATCTTATTGAAACATATAAGATTATTAAGGGTTTGGACACGCTAGAGGCAGGAAACATGTTCCCGGTTTTGGGGGAGTCGAGAACCAAGGACCATAGTTTAAAAAATAAGGGGTAAGCCATTTAGAACGGAGAGAAAAAATTGTTTCACACATAGAGTTGTGAGTCTGGGATTATCTGCATCGGAGGGCGGTGGAGGCCTGTTCTCTGGATACTTTAAAGAGAGAGCTAGATAGCGCTCTTAAAGATAGCCGCGTCAGGGGATATGGGGAGAAGGCAGGAATAGGGGATGATCAGCCATGATCACATTGAATGGCGGTGCTGGTTCGAAGGGCCGAAAGGCCTACTCTTGCACCTATTGTCTATTGTTTACTGAATATTGTCTATTGTCAAATGTATTCAAGCGGTGCTCTTCCACCATGCAGGAAGATTTAGGGAATTAAGTAATCATTACTTATTATACACCAAAGAATGCAGAAACGGAACTGCACCAATGGTGGTTTTCCTATTCGGCGCCATCGGATGCCACCAGTGAGCGAAATTAGACAATTAGCTCAACTGACCAGATATTATATATATATATACTTCTCATTCTCAACGTTATTTTATTTAGCGTCCCTGAAGCAAACGTTTGTTTACCTAATTTAGGAAAACGTGATTAATTTAATCAATGCACGTAGCAGTTGTTGGAGGGTTGTATAGGACGTGCCACCTCCTAGGATTTCTACAGATAAAGAGGCATTGGTGTGCGTACTTGATCATTGCTTGATTTGACTGAACCAGTAAAAATTGCTGCTAATATTTATTTCGAAGAACGTGAAGGTTCCAACCGTATTTAATTTGGCTCCATCAATGTGTTCCGGGCTGTACAGATCCCTTCTCTTCCTGAAGCCGGACACTATTTTCTTAGTATTGCTGACATTGGGTGAGAGGTTATTGGCACCAGGTTATGAGGTTGTTAGTCTCCTTTATACACTCCGCATCAATATTATTGATATCGGCCAGACTGCGATGATGTAGTCTGCGAATTTATTTGTATGACTGACTTAGCAAATGAAATTCCATGTACATCGCAGAACATACTTCGCTAATAAAGTATTATTGTAATGTATTGTATTATTGTATTGTAGGGTATGACTTGTCACCAGTACATTGAATATTCGACTCAGGAAGCCATGATGCTGCCTTATAGGACTATGATTAGGCCGTGTGTGCAAGATTGTGTGCAGCTCTGATCGCCCCATTACAGGAAAGATGTGGAGGCTTTGGCAAGGGCACACCGGATGTTGACTAGAATACTACGTGGATTAGAACGTTTGCGCCGCAGCAATACGTTGGATAGACATGTTTTTTTTCATCCGTGATGTCTGAGGTTGAGATAATATTTGATGGATCTATATAAAATGATGACATTTTGGTAGCAATAAACAAAGCAATAAGCTGTTCAGACTCAACTACTGTCTTTACTTTGCTCATCCATTATAACAATATATCGAATTATAAACGATGTTACGCATAAAAGATGATCAATGTATTCGTTTCTGTGCATGTTATAACTTCCATGGCATTACTTTCCACACTCGACAAGTATCGACTCCCCAATGTATAATGCATAACGTATTATTTTGCTTCAAAGCATAACTCGTATGTTTATCTCGTAGTAATAGAGAATCTAAGAGATAACAGCGTAGAAATTGGTGAGAAAAATATAAATGTTTTTGGCGTAAAACAAGTAATTTATTTTATTGTCGTCGGATTACGAGTCTTTCCAGCATTGTTATTCTTTAATAGCACCATGCGATGTAAATTGCGTACAGAACAATCATTGTTCAACTCAAACATTCGGCTATTCTTTTAGGCAGTACATCTATAACCTGATCAATAAATTAAATGCCGCTAAAGTTGTTGTTCGAAAAATATGTTTATACCCAAAACGAGTCTTCATGAAAACAATCTGCCGATGTATCGTAACAATTAATTCTACCTCGTCTGTCATAAGTAATACATCTATTTTCTGTTAATAGCTGAAATGTGTTATATTTAATTTGCAGAAACAATGCGCTTGGATTGTTTGTCTGTATGAACTTACGACATACTGGCATTGTTTTCAGAACAAAAGCTCAACGATAAAAATGATGGTATGCATGTGTAATGGTTCAATTTATGACAAACTCTGATGCTTTTCCATATATTCCATAACGTGTTTACGCTGGAAGTTTAGGCACAGATCGAAAATATATATGACATAGTCCTCGCACCAAGCCAGTTATCAAGTTTAAATCAATCCTTTACCTCATGAGAACAGTATTGAGATTGACTCAGTCTTTTAGCTGGCTGTCAATTATCAGTGCAGTTCTCATTGCTTTAAAGAATGCACAACATTTTTTAAGAAGTGCTACGCAATTTAGGATTATGTTCGAGTCTTAATACCACAATCAAACCGCCTCAGATTTACTGACGGCCCAATTTCTTATTTCGACAATTCTCAAATACATATCATTTATGTACATATATATCTAAAGGAAACATAACGTTTTGGAAATGCATGGCAGGCATTTTCTGTTTCATTTTAGACTTTCAACACCAGCAATTGTTTTAATTTTCGCTGAAGCCAGAGATGTGCACTCGTACAACTGGTCATTAGAGTGATGTAGTCTGATGGTTAACGGAGAGAATGTACTTAATATTGTACACATTTATTTGATATTGGTACGTCATAACGTGGCTATTTTAAATCAGGCTCCTAACCAGCTCAATAATATCCTAGCAAACAGAATGTTCACTGTGAGCATGGATACGATATCGGCTCAGATGCAGGTCGCAGATTGTCGCGACGTGGTGATTAATTTTAGCTGGATCGGAGTATGCATTGATGTACTATATGCCCAGTAGATGAGCCACCATTTTTTGGGCATTTGCTGCGAGTGTATCCTGCCAGAATGTGTATTTAAGGGAAAGAAATATAAATACTGAAGGGAAATATGACATTTCGTGTAAATTATATCAATGCTAGGAACAAAGGGAGCCTTGAAAACATTGCACTGTATATTTGCGTAAGAGAAGGCGCCAGCTGGAACATTGAATCCACAGATTCCAACATCCTCTAGAAGAGAAACATCGCCTGCTCATTTACCACCACATGCCGCCAAATCTGTTGAATTTCTTGAGCATTTTACTGTATTTAGATTTTATTACGGGTAATGTGAACTGGAATTTTGCAGAGTAAAGTCTTGCCAAATGCAGGGTAATTGAATGAATCTTGTACTGGTTCCAATCATTCAAATGTCCCAGTAATTTCATTCATTTTTTCCAGATCCCCCAAAATGTCAGCAGCAGTTCGATTACTATTTGTGACTTCCGATGCTGCTTGCCAATCCTTGAACTATGCATTTGCCCTAAAGCGATAATGAATAACCCAGTAAGACTGATGTGTATTGTTGTCTACCGACAGAATTAATTGCAGCTTTATGTGCACTTTACTCCTTAAAATCGTCTGCTTCTCAGCACAGATACGATTCTTTTACTGATTGTCTCGTTCACCACATGGAGAAACACTCCAGGACTCTCTCCACTTACTTCGCCCTTTCCTTCCGAAAGTTTACAGGCTTGCTAATTGTGTTCACTGTTCGTTCATTCCCAGATGAGATTTGAAGAATATCGTTGATCTGGAGAAATGAAACATTTACGAAGCAACGTATTTTTCAATTATTCGATCACTTATTTTCAGATATACACAAGCTTCAGGTAGACCTTGGAGAAATAAGTGAGTGACCGTGTGCGAAATTAATCAATTTCACTGCCGTTTGCTGCCCATGAAACGTAGTTTCATAATATGTCGCGGAGTGCCGCCGGGAATGCCCGACAAGCAGCGCAGAATGTGTCCCGGAAAGCAGCGAGCGTGGTGTGACCAGGCAAGCAGTGCAGCGGATGTCTCGGCAAGCGAGTGTCCCGGTGAAGAGCGACCAAGCCCTCCAGCAGGCCCGCCCCTCCTACTGCGGACGGAGGACACTCGCCGCGGATAGAAGCCGAGGCCAAACAACAACGGAGGACTCGCGTGTAGCCGGCTCGACCCCGAGGCACAGTCGACGACGGGCCCCACGTCACTGAGAGCGACGTGGACCGCCGATGCTTGGTGGGGTACGACGCTGCCGAGAGCTCCCTGGCGGGGTGCCGTCGGCAACCAACGGGGGGCTCAGCGGGGTGCGCCGTCAGTGAAATGGGACCTGTAGCTGTGGTGGAGGCGCCGAGAACGAAGGGAATACGGCTGGGGGCGGCCAGTGACGAAGAGAAGACGTGGCGGAGGGCCGACGTGGAAGATAGGGGATACAATAGGAGGAGGGAATGATGCGGCGGTAAGCCTGCTTCTCCACGGAGAGCAGAAGATAAAATTGTCCCATGAAATTATAGTAGATATGATGGCGCCAGAATTACGGCGATCCTTGTGCGCCACAGATGTATGATGTGTTGTGCAGTTTAACCGGGGTGTATGCAACGTATTTCACTGTTTTTAGGTACATGTGGCAAAATATACCATTGAACTCAATCATTGAAGTTGAAATCTGGAGTGATCGGAGATGGGGGACATTCTTTAGATAGTAAAAAAATACCCTTTTTCTTGTTATCCACTGACAGGGTTTCCAACATTCAGAGTTTAAGAGGGAACTGCAGATGCTGGAGAATCGAAGGTTACACAAAAAAAGATGCTGGAGAATCGAAGGTTACGGCCCGAAACGTTGCCTATTTCCTTCGCTCCATAGATGCTGCTGCACCCGCTGAGTTTCTCCAGCTTTTTTGTGTAACCTTCCAACATTCAGATTTGCATTTGAATGCGGCATAGATAAGCAGTTAATTCTGAATTAGTCTCCAAACTTTAGATATAATGTGGAAACAGGCCCATCGGCCTACCGAGTGCGTGCCGACAAGCGATAACCACATCAGCTCCATCCTACGCACTAGGATAATCCTACGCACTTGGGACAATTCACTTTTTTTTATCGACGCCATTTCGTCTGTAAGTCTTTTGAGCGGAAAGGAAAACCCACGCGGTCACAGTGAGAACATACATTGCCCATACATTGCCCATAATCGGGATTGAATCTGGCTCTCTATCGTTGTAAGGTAGCAACTCCACCTCTGCGCCAAGATGGTGATGTTATTAATTTAAATTCTAGATGAATGTGAAGATAAATCACAAGCAGCGTTATTACTCACCATGATATACTGCAAAGGGAAATGGTGTTAACCCGAAAATGGAGGGGAAGTGCTCAAATTGATGTCCTGAGCATAGCTAATTCCATTTGGCGAGTGTTATTTGACATCACATAGCATCCGCTCATGTTACAAATAAATTATATCTGTGATTGACACCGCAATTTTCACTGCCTACGGATTTTGTGCATTGTTGATGTTACTTTCAATTGAGTGAATGTGCATTATTTAATAGTTGCATTGCTGGGTTCGTTAAGGACGTTATCATAACGCCTTCTAATGACTTGGTAGAAATTAAACTGATCGAAAACATCTTCAATGGTGACAACTTTTGAATGTTTCGGGGGTACTACAGATTGTAAAATAAAATGGTGTAATTGTTTAACTGTGGGACCCAATAAAGAATATAAATATTCCCATTTATCATTCTAAACTAATATATTTTAGTGGAGTGTACAGTGCGAAGTGAGTTGCGTTGACATTGGAAATTTCCAACTCAATTGGGACATCGCATTGTATTGTGAAAACTGTTCGGTCTCACTTAGTTGGCAAATACATTATTTTGCCCGGGACAGAAATGGAGTTGCAGAACGCAATTAGTTAAATTCACATTCGGCAGAAAATGGTGCAGGGTAGACTGATGTGACTGAAGGTTATAAACCCCAATGGTTTCCATCCGAAGGTACATAAGGAAGTGGCTCTAGAAATCGTGGAGGCATTGGTGATAATTTATCAATGTTCTATATATTCAGGATCAGTTCCTGTGGATTGGAGGGTAGTTAATGTTACCCCACTTTTTAAGAAAGGCGGGAGAGAGAAAACATGGAATGATAAACCGGTTAGCCTGACATCGGTTGTGGGGAACATGCTGGAGTCAATTATAAAATATGAAATAGCGGCACATTTCGATAGCAGTAGCAGGATCGTACCGAGTTAGCATATATTTACGAAAGGGAAATGATGCTAGACTAATCTTCTGGGATTCTTTGAGGATGTAACTGGGAAAATGGACAAGGGAGGGTGCAGTATACATGGACTTTCAGAAAGCATTTGATAAGGTCGCACATAGGAGATTAGTGGGCAAAATTACAGCACATGGTATTGGGGGTAGCGTACTGACATGGATAGAAAATTGTTTGGCAGACAGGAAACAAAATGTAGGGAATAACGGGACGCTTTCACAATGACAGGCAGTGACTAGAGGAGTACCGTAAGGCTCGCTGCTGGGACCGCAGCTATTTACAATATGCATTAATGATTTAAATTAAGGGCTTAAAAGTAACATTAGCAAATTTGCAGATGACACAAATCTGGGGGCAGGGTGAACTGTGAGGTGGAGGTTATGAGGATGCAGCGTGACTTGGACAGGTGGGGTGAGCGGGCAGATGCATGCCAGAAGCAGTTTAATGTGGATAAATGTGGGATTATCCACTTTGGTGGCAAAAACAGGAAGCCGGATTATTATCTGAATGGTGTCAAATTGGGAAAGGGGGAAGTATAGCGAGCTGTGGGGGTCCTTGTTCATCAGTCACTGAAAGTACACATGCAGGTCCAGCAGGCATTGAAGAAAGCGAATGGCATATTGGCCTTCATAACAAGAGGAGGTGAGCATAGATGCAAAAAGTTCCTTCTGCAATTGTACAGGGCACGAGTGAGACCACACCTGGAGTATTGTGTGCAGCCTTGAACACTTTCCGCTTACATATTATAGTATTGTGCTAAATATTTGGTTGTGTTGTGTTGAACAGCCGAAGCACTACGTCAAAAAACCGATGGTAAGTCTTGTGTGGTCCTATAGTAGTTTATTGTCATTACCTAGGATTTATAGCCGCTTAATAAACGATTCGGATCATTACTCCTGGTGTTCATTGCCGGAGACATTCTCACAACAGTTCTAATTCAACTATTTCATTATAGTTATATCTATCTACAACTGACACTGGTCCACACAGATATTTTCAACCAGTCCCCACAAAACTGTTCATGCCTGTTTAAAAGTCTCCACTGTTGGCACTGTACCCCAAAATACAAGGATTGCTGGTTTTCATGACTACAGGCATATCGCACTGACATCTGTAGTCATGAAGACTCTTAACAGATTTGTGCTGGGCCAGCTGAAACATTTCACAACCCCCCTGCTGGACCTCTGTAGTTTGCATACCGATAGATCCAATAGATCAGTGGATCACGCAGTCAACCTAGGCCTGCACTTCATCCTCTGGCACCTAGACACACCTGTCATAGTGGCCAGCATTTACGCTCCCAACTGGGATAACAGCTCATTTGTAACCCAATGTTTTACATATCTCGCTAATATTGAAAATCACCACGTCATTGTGGGTGGAGATTTTAGCCTGGTCCAAGACCCTATACTGGACAGATCTTCGAACAAAGCCTCTACTTTAACTAAATCAGGTAAGACTCTGCATGCTTTTGCCAAACAACTTGGGCTCACAGACCCATGGAGATATACATTCCCCACGACTAAATTATTTTCATTTTTTCCCACGTGCACCGTACTATACCCGTATAGACTTCTTTCTCTTAGATAACAGACTGCTCTCCAAAATCAAATCCAGCGAGTATCATAGCATCGTAATATCAGATCACGCTGCGACCTCCCTTGACCTCCACTTTCGTAAACGAACTAACCCCTTTAAACAGCGGAGGTTCAACTCCTCATTATTAGCAGAGGCTCACTACATGCAATTCTTGCACTCCCAAATCACTTTATATTTTGAGCTGAATGACTCGCCGGACATAGAAAGAGCTATACTCTGGGAAGATTCAAAACCCTATATAAGGAGCCAACTTATCTCTTTTGTCTCCAACCTGAAAAGAACCGAAGCGTCTCAAACGGCAGACCTGTTACAAAAAACAAAGGACATTGATGACAAATATGCATCTGACCCAGACCCTAGTCTTTATAGAGAACGCCTTAGGTTACAAACAGACTTTGAACTCACGTCTACTAAAAAAAGCCAAGCTACGACTGCTTAAATCTAGGCAGCACTTTCTTGAATCTGGGGATAAAGTTGGGAAGCTTTTGGCCCATCAGGCCAGAATTTACCCTGCTGTTAGGGACACCTGCAACAGATGTAATCAATCCCCTGCCAACCATAGCCATATGTTTTGGTCTTGCCCTAAGCTAACAGCCTTTTGGAGGAGTGCTTCCAACTTGATAAGCATAGCCTACGGCCGGACTATTCCTCCAAACCCACTGTCAGCCACTTTTGGTACCCCTCCCAACACCAACCTCTCTGTTGCGGTGAAACGGGTGCTAGCTTTTACAACCTTGTTAGCCCGGAGACTGATTTTGCTTAACTGGAGGCTCACCTGTCCCCGACACACGCCCGCTGGATTAAGGAGGTGCTTTACAATTTAAAGCTTGAAAAACTTAGGTTATCTCTCAAAGGCTCTACCAAGACATTCCTAGATACATGGAACCCTTTCTTGGAACATGTTAACTCTCTCAACTTGTCCCCGGCTCGGAAGAGCTTTCCACCATTGTTCTGCTCTACTGCAGCTGCTCTCCCCATAACCCCCCCCTCCCCACATTTATATATTTAATTATCTACGTATTTACTGTTATTAGTGACCCTTTTTATTTATTTATTTTAATTTTTAGTACTTTTTGTTTCGTTTATCTTACCATATTTGTGTGGATGTGTACGTATGTGAGTGTTGTTTGACCCCGTTTGGTTCCGACCTGATTCGGGTGGGTTGAAGGTGGGTAAGGGTAAGGGCTTTGAGGGTCGCTTACATACTGTTGCACAATTATGCCTTGACTGTCACTGAGTGTTATCCTTGTATGTATGCAAATTGCTGTGAAATTCAAATAAAAAGATTTAAATGAAGAGTGACAGATAGATCAGATATGATTAAATGCCGAACTATACTCAATGAGCCTAACGACCTATTCATGCTGCTTTTTAAATATTGACCTGTCCAATGGCATTGCACGCATGCCTGGAATTCCCGAGAGTTTCATGAGAGTGTTTAAAATAACCGTTGTTTTGCTTGTTTCATACTTTGAAAACGTATAGAACGTTATTCCGTTATTTAGGATGAGAAGGAATCTTGGGGAAACATACTAAATTCTTAGGGGATTGGAGAGGCGAAATACAGGGGAAAAGTTCCCCAGAACTAGGTGTCACAGTTTAAGAACAAGGGGTAGGCCAAGTAGGACTGAGACGAGGAAAACATTTTCATCCAGAGTGTTTGGAATATGTGGAAAGCTCTGTCACGGGAAGATGTAGGATGCCAATTGACCGGATGCTTTCAAGAGAGAGTCAGATTTAACTTTTGGGGCTATCGGAATCAATAGATATGGGGTAAAAGCCATGATCATATTGAATGGCGGTGCTAGCTCGAAAGGCCGAATGGCCTATTCCTGCACCTGTTTTCTATGTTTCAATGTTTCTTTGCTTTTGTAGCATGATAAGGATTCAAAGATTTTCTTGTTTGCCTTAGACCATTTACATTTGATTGTGTAAAAACATTAAACAGTAGCTACACTGCAAAGAATGTATAACTTTAAAACCATATTTACACTGTTCGATTGTTTATTCCATATAACTAATTCTACTTTCTTGCAGAAGTACTTACTCTGAAAGTGAGTCTACAAACTGCAGGTCAGGAGCTGGTTGGAATTTGCTTGTTAAAACTTCCCGCATATTGCGAACAATTTTGCAAATCTTTTGATAAACAATTAAAAGTAGTTAGCGCTGTGTCTATATTTAGATCATAAGTGACAAATGGATCGATTTGACTTCGTGGGAAAACAGCATTTGATAGGTGGCACAGTCGCGCAGCGGTATAGTTGTTGACTGACAGTACCGGAGACCAGCGTCGCAGCTGACTTCGAGCACAGTCTGCAGAAGTTTCTAAATTCTCCCTATAACTGCATGAGGTTTCTGTTATGTTTGCACGCTGTATTTCTTAAACTAAAAGGTCCGCACAATTATTCGCATTGCCCTTACGATTTGGAGTTGTGAACTACGAACTGGCGCATCACACTGGGTTTTTCTGGTGCCAGACGTTTTTTGTACCATGGTCGGATACAGCGCATACACATGTTACGACAATGAATGTGAACTCTGGAACATCGATTCAGATATTCAGCACCTAGATAGTGCATAGGGAACATCGGCCCAGTAGATTTAATACGTTGTTCTTACAGACAGAATGCAAGGCTAAACTGGCATAAAACCCTATTTTTAAAAATTTCGACAATCACAAAATAAATTAAAGCATAGCAAGCATTTGATCAAGATGCAATCCAGCTTGGATTTGGAACAACTCCATCCAAGACCGCAAGAAATTGCAGCAATTTCTGGACGCAGCTCAGACCACCACACAAACCAACCTCCATTAACTCATTTGTTGTCGTTACATTAATTTTTCATTCAGATATGATTGCATTGCTTACGTGGAATTTAAAGTATTACTGTTTAAAGGTTTTCAATGAGACTTCGGGAGGAAAAAGCATTCGCATTGTATTTCTTAATTGCAAATCAGTGCAAAAGGTATATTTCCAAATTGAAAGGAAATACCCCAGAGGACATTTGCTTGGTTATGGGTTTGATATGTAAGCATTCTTTTTTCCGGACTATTTATAACTCGTCTTTATTCTGTAAACGTGGTTTATCCTCTTTTACTGAGGATGGATCAGTCACGGTACAAAATTGCTGCCTTACTGCGCTTGCAGCGCCGGTCACGGGTTCGATCCCGACGACATATAAAATATAACATATAGCAATTACAGCACGGAAACGGGCCATCTCGGCCCTACAAGTCGGTGCCGAACAACTATTTTCTCTTAGTCCCACCTGCCTGCACTCACACCACGACGGGTGCTGTCTGTTCGGACTTTGTACGTTGTCCCCGTGATCACGTGGGGTTTCCACGAGATCTTCGGTCTACTTCCACACTCCAAAGACGTACAGATATGTAGGTTAATTAGCTTGGTGTTTGCGTACATTATCCCTAGTGGTTAGATGGTGTCAATGTGCGGAAATCGCTGGACGTTGTGGCCTCTGAGGGTCGAAGGGCCTGTTTCCAAGCAGTATCCCTACACTAAACTAAAATCAACCCGGATATCCACTGTACCCGGTAGTTCTGCGCGCGCTATCCCTCTCTGCCTCTCTGTGGACTCACAAGGATATATATTATCCTGCTCGGTATCCTTCATCCCAACCATATATTCCGATGAGTCTTAAAGATTCAACGTAATCCCACCACCAGTTGCATGTTCCCATTCCCAACCCTTCCCGCATTCCACTCAACTGTTCCAACCAAGGCGCCTCCTCCAGTGGTACATTACCAGGAAACCACAGGTGATGTAGCAAGCTGTCCTTGCAACGTCTCCCTGAACACTATCCAGGAACGATAACAGCATCTATAGGTGAGCCAAAGATTCAAAAGAGCATCTTCAAACCACTGCTATTGCACTTTCTCCCAATGAGGCCACTATACGATGGCTACACCAAGCGTGTATTGGACAACCGTATCACAATTGCTATTCATTTAAACGCATTTCCATATAAACTTTCCAACCAAGTCATCCTCCTTTGACAGAATTGTAAAGTGGAA
The DNA here is from genome assembly GCF_028641065.1 of Leucoraja erinaceus. Taxonomy (NCBI): domain Eukaryota; kingdom Metazoa; phylum Chordata; class Chondrichthyes; order Rajiformes; family Rajidae; genus Leucoraja; species Leucoraja erinaceus. The sequence goes on along the minus strand of NC_073400.1, from coordinate 21,041,616 downwards.
GAACATCACTTCGTAATCTATTTGGGTAGCTTACAACAGTATGAAGCAGTTTTAGGGAAATCTACACTTACCCATCTCTTTTCCTTGTGACCTCCTCAACCGGAACTTCACTATTCTGCATCCCACCCCCTCTCACCAACACCTTCATGACTTTCTAACTGTGGCATGTTGTCTGGGTTCAGTCCTCCTCTATTTAACTAACATCAATTTGACGTATTTTTAACGCCAGACTTAGTAAATTACTCTATCATCCTGCCCATCAAATATACTCACCTGTAACATCTGCCAGTCTTTGTCCCGCGACCACCTCTGTAACAGTTTTCTCCCCAACCAACGACAATCAATCTGAAGAGGGATCCCAACCCGGAACGTCGATTTACAAGACTTAGCCCCACTCCCACTAGTTTTGCAGCACCCCACCATACCCCTGCTGTAGTCACCATGAAGGTGGAATCAACCCAAAATATCGACCATCCAACCCCTTCCCATATGCTGCCTGCCCGCTACATTGCACCAATATTTTTTGTGTTGTTCAGCATTCCAGCAAATGCATTTCATTCTGTCTCGATTGTGGTACACCTCCAAGTGCATAAAACTAATGGAAATTGCGGCAAATTGTATTTATATTAACGTCATTCAATCTTATGGCGCAATGCACTGATCGACTAGTCTGGATATGTACCGACCGTTTTTTTCTCTATTTCAATGAATGTCGATACATATTTTTCTTCAAAAATGTGGGCGTGGCTATATTAATAGATATTTAAAAAGTGATCTACTTTCACATGCTTAACTGTTTTATTGAAATTGTAAGGATGTGCATGTTTCAGGTAGAATATGTAGACACTTGTTATATACTGGAAGTTACATGCTGTGGTGCATCTGCATTTCAAACATTCGATCCGCATTAACCATTGACTCCATGATCAGATTAAAAAAGAAATCATTCGATTCTGAAGTATTGAAATTCATGCACACAGTGAACTGATCTGAGAAAGACGAACATATTGTCTGCATTTCTACTGAATAATTATGTCGTTGAATTTAGAGATATTGTGGGGAATTCCATGATTTTAATAAAACCGATGTTTTATAAATCTAAGCCGAATACACTCGACATTTTCAGAGGAAGAGGTGAAAAAACGAGACACAGGTAATGCAATATAGTTGGAAATTATGTCATATCAAGATCAATATACTGGCCGGCGCTTTATGTGCTTGGCATTTTTATGCCATTCTCTGGAAGAAATGCAATTTACTCAACAACAATATATAATCGTGCAGCCTTATATTCCTTCATCAATCTAATGAATTCGGTCCTATTAATATTAAAACTAGGCAAAATAACACTGAAGTATAAAACATAATAATAAGGAATAAAGAGAGTCAAAAATGCAGCAATATTGAATAATGTGTATATTTAGGCTGCTTTGGTGCCGAACAAACTGGGTTGCATAACAGTATTGGAAGCCTGAGCGGATTGTTGATCATGAAAAATAAGGCCATACTTTAAGGGTCAGCGGGAGTGGCGTCGGAAGAGCCAGTCAGCGGATGGCCGGGTTGGCAGCGATAGCCGGCGGTTCCGGTGAGGCCGTGGAGGTCGGCGGTGTCGGTGAAAAGGCATGCAGGGTCGGCGTTCGGCGTTATCGGCGAGTCGGTGAAGGTCGGCGGCAGCGGCCCCGGGGAGGCCGTGGAGGTCGACGGCGACGGCTTCTTTGGTGTTCGCGGCCCGAAATCGGCCCGAAAAACGGTGATGGTTGGTGCTGCTCCTCGTGGCTGCTATGACGTCGCGGGCTTGTGCCTGGTGGTGTTCGGGCAGTCGGCGCGGGCCAGCGGTGGATCTCCTGGCCTGCGGCCGGTCGAGTTGAGATGTGTCGGTAGCAGGAGCGGTCTGGAGGCGGGCAAGTTTACGGTCCTTGATGGAGTCCAGGTAGGTACTGAATCGTTTGTTGTATGCGTGGATCTGCCGTAAGATGAAGTATATTTGGGATTCGTTGCAGGTGTGGGTGTGAATCCCCGAGGTAAAACATGGAGGCGCAGGCATGCACCGAGAAATCAAACGTGGCTGTGGTAGCGGGTCTGGATTAGGACTTGGTCCTTGAGTTAGAAGGACGGTCGAATCACAGAGGGGGTGGGGGGGGGGGGGGGGGGGGGGGGGTGAGGGGGGGGGGGGGGGGGGGGGGGGGGGGGGGGGGCAGTGAGAGAGGTTGTTGCTAAATATGTCTTCGGAGGGAGGAGGAGAACTTCTTCAAAGTATACAAACCTTGGGGAGATTTCGCAGTGCAGTAGACGAAATGTTTAAGAAGGAATTGCAGATGCCGGGAAAAATGAAAAGTACACAAAAAATGCTGGAGAAACTGAGCAGGTGAGGCAGCATATACGGAGAAAAGGAATAGGCGACGGGGTTCGGGTCGAGACACTTCTCACACTGATGTGGAAGGGGGGGGGGGGGGGGGGGGGGGGGGGGGGGGGGGGCGTAAAAAAGCCTAATATACGTGATATGATTATTTTGTATACACGTTCCGATATCGGCTGCACGCAGAGCGGCAAATTAGAATAATCGAGGACTGTTTTTTTACAACATTTGCGCCGTTTTGCTTATTTTTTAAATTTTGCGAAAGTACTAAGATAATGCAGATCATTAATTTTCCTGAAATTGAGAACTGTACTTTTCTTTCCTGCAGAAATCAGCAATATGTCACAACGGCTACAAAATGGTGGTAAGTCAAATAGCGTATGATTCTGTTTATTTTACCTTCGTTATTTCGTATTATAGGTTCAGAATTAGCCATTCGTTCCACTAATTCTACTCCGCTATTGAATCATGGCGGAACTTTCCCTCTGAACCTCATTCTCCTGCCATCTGCACATGACCATTACTTCCTTGCTAATCAAGGATCTTTCAATATCCGCCTTAAAAATATCCATTGACTTGGGCTAGACAGCTGTCTGTGGAATGACTTCCACAGATTCGCCAACATCTGACTGAAGACACTTCTTCTCTTCTCCTTCGTAAAGGTATATCATTTTGAGACAATGACCTATGGTCTAAGATTCACCCACTAATGGAAACATCCTACGCATATCCAGGTATTTGATATCCCGTTTTTGTTAGTGGTGTCCAGCCACCCCCTCCCCCTGATCCATCTAAACGCCAGCGAGCACAGGTCCAGTGCCTGCAAACGTTCATCGTATGTTCACCTAACAATTCCGAGGATCATTCCCGAAAACATTCGTCTGGTTCCTTTCCAATGCCATCACATTCTTCCTCAGATATGAGGCCCAGACCTACTTATAATTCTCAAAATGTGGTCTGACGCTCTTATAAACCCTCAGCATTAGATTTCTGTTTCCATATGCTCGTACTGTAAAAATAAATGTCAGCATTGCCTTTGCCTTCCTTACTCACTATTCGACTTACAAATTATTTTTGGGGAATCTGGCACCAGCGCTTCGATTCCCCTTTGCACGTCCGATTTCGAAATTCTCACCCCCTTTCAAAATAGTATATGCCTTTATTGCTATGACCAACATGCATGATCCCGCATCATGCGATGCTGTTTTACATCATCCAGCCATTTCCCCACATACCCAATCTGTCCACGTTTTTCCAATGAGTCCTGCTTTCTTCACATTACCTGCCCTCCGCACACCTCCGTATAATGTGCACACCTGGCCACAAATCCTTCCATCCCCTCACCCATATCATAAATATCCAACGTGAAGTGTAGCGGCCCCAGTGTTGCTCCCTGTCGAACACCGCTAGGTACTGGAAGAAAAAAAAGCAAAAATTAATTTATTGCCACAATTGGCCTTCTGTCATCTAGCCAACCTATTATGCATGCTAATGTTTTCCCTCTGATACGTGTGCTCTCATCTTTTTTTTTTAGCAGCTGCACGTCCGGCACCTCATCAAAGACCTCCTGAATATCCAGGTAAGCAACATAGACTGACTCTTCTTCGTCTGTCACACTAACTCAAATAAGTTCGTTTACATGATGTAGCATTGTTCAAATACCTGCAGTAGCCGGAGCCGTGGTAAATGCGCCAACTGTTATGGCAATGTGCATTGGTCAACCATGACGCCGGCAATGTGTTTGATATAGCAAGATGCGCTCGGCTCCTTCAGGGAAAAACAAATAATATGCAAGAGCGTTTTTAAGTGGTTGGGCGGAAGTGAGGCTGGGAATTCGTCCTTCTTTCGTGGAAGATAGGCTTAAATTGATAGCTCATATTTCTTTCCGAAGATCTGTATCGTTCACTTTGACTTTATACCTGCAGTACACTGCGATCATTTAAGACGATGAATGCATACCGTATTTTTTTTTCTCAGCTATTTGCCGGGCACGCGCTAGTCCTTAGAAACAAAGGTTTTCATTTAAAAGGGAGGATCGGTCAATATCTCTAATGGCAATGTGGTTGACGGATACTGTTTGCTTTCCCGAAAATATGTAGAATGCTCGAATAAAAATGATATTGGCCATGCAACATGGATACTTCTACAGAAAGTCGTCTGCCTTCTTCTGTTTAAACATCTCCACGTTTCAGGATAACTATGCTATTATTCTCTCATGGCAGTTATGTTATTAGTTTAGTTTAGAGATACAGCGCGGAAACAGGCCCTTCGGCCCACCGAGTCAGCACCGACTAGAGATCCCCGCACGTCAGCACTATCCTACGCACACTAGGGACAATTTAAACATACACAAGCCAATTGTACGTCTTTGGAGTGTGGGAGGAAACTGAAGATCTCTGAGAAAACCCACGCGGTCACGTACAAACTCCGTACAGACAGCACCTGTAGTCAGGACCGAAATCGGATCTCTGGTGCTGCAAGCGCTGTAAGGCCGCAGCTCCACCGCTGCGAGACCGTGGCCGCCCTTAGCTGCATCGTGCGCTTCAAGTTTGGATTATGGATTGGATTGGAGTAACGAAGAGTAAATAGCGAGTAGGGAACGCCGCCAAAAATTAACCTATTGAACTGTAAAACGGTAAGCGGAAATTATCAGAGGACGAATAGTGTCGACAGATGGAGAAATATTACTTCATCTTATGGTTACGACCGGATTCATTACAGGGCACCATATGAGGAAAGTTTAGAGTTGATTGTGGTTTAATCACAAAAATAAAGCAAGACAGTCAACATCCACAATGGGCCGGAACTGAGCAGACCGTGACCCGACTAATAAATAACTAAAACTATATTAAACTAAAACTCTCATCAACTCCCATACCTATCCCCCTGCAAGTCCCCCCCCCCCCCCTATCACCACCCCCCCTCCCCCCCCCCCCCCCCCCCCCCCCCCCCCCCCCCCCCCCCCCCCCCCCCCCCCCCCCCCCCCCCCCACCATGGGTTGCGTTGGGGAAGGGGGACCAGTCCTTCCGTGTGACTGGGACCCAACATTGCTGGTCACACTTTCATTCTCTAGTCTCCGGTCCACCATCGAGCTGTGATTTGCGGAGCTTCTAGCCGCAAGTGGCTTGGACAATCGAGGTGTCCTGTTCCGTCCCCAGGCCTAAAGTAGAACTCCCTACGAACCCCAACGTCATCGGGTGGCACCGCGCGCGACAAAAGTCCTCGCCAGCAGTCTGTTTGTCATTTCACAATTTGTTGTTATTTCTATTCTGTTTAAAGTATGCTTTTGGAGGTTTTGAGGCTTAGTCTGGTTCCCAGTTACATCCTGGTCGAGGATGCGTCTTTCCCCCGAGTCGCATATTCCCCCCCCCCCCCCCCCCCCTACCCCCCCCCCCCCCCACCCCCGTCCCCCCCAAACCCAATCCCCCCCCTCCCCACCTCCCTCGCGGCCTATCTCTGGATTGGCGCGGCCTTTCCTGCTGGAGACCGGGCAGTGCTTCATCTTCGGCGCAGCACTGAATTTCATCGCGGAGTTCTGGAGTGTTGAGCCTGCTGTTTAACACCGTCGAGCTGTGATTTGCGGAGCTTCTAGCCGCAAGTGGCTTGGACATCGAGGTGTCCTGTGATCCATTGCCGAGCGTCGCCAGTATTGGAGCTCCGTCCAGCTCGGCCTGTGGACCTAGGAATCCGCGATCTCTGGTAAGAAGTGGCCGATTCGGAAATGCGAGTGTGTTCTTCCTTTCCGACGCCGGAGTTCCATCATCCCAACGATAGGATCTGCCGTAGCGGCGACTGCGGAGGCTTCAAAAGTCCCGATCAAGGGTGCGCAAATAGGAAGATGACGGAATGTTATTGCCGTCCCTCACAGTGGGAAACCTTGATTCCGCTGTGTGAGGATATTCATGTTAAATTCTATTGTGCATTGTATTCTTTTTATTCGTATGGATGTATGGTAACCCAAATCTTACTGCACCAATTGGTGTATGTGACAATAAATGCAACTGAACTTGAACTTGAACTTGGTTATAAATGGAGGACCGAATGTGTTGAGGCACTGCTATATTAAAACTTAGTTCAAGTGGTTAGGAATCCTTAGGGATCAGCACGGAACATGTGTTGTTTCCATCAAAGCACAACGCCAAACTAATGAGCGGAATGAATTTGATGGAATATATTTAGGGTTTGGATAAGTATATGAAAGTTGACACAATTGTGTAATCAAGGCATGTAATTTATTCGACTACCAAATAGTTATATATAAATTGAAGGGGAATTTCATTATATTTAAAGAAAGCACAAGTGAAGAATGTACTAATGTGTTACTCATGTAGGACAAAAAACCTTCACTTGCAGTTACCCGGTAATACAAACGTCGGGGACATGCGTTTAATTCCTTTTCGATATCAAATGAATCACAATCCGCAAAGTACTCCCCGTCATGCAAATCAAAATGACGATAGGCGATTGGAAATTCCTGGTTTCTGTAATATGGATGCCCTATTTTCTGACTTTCATTTTACCACTGCCGACAAATCCGCCTGTTAATTACAACACACATTATATGGGATGCCTTCAGGAAACTCCAGACCAGCCAAATTGAGTTAGCTCACTGATGCCAGATCACGAGAGAAGCAAGTAATCAAATAATCCTTCCTTGTGTTTGTCTCTGCAATTGAGATGTAATCATGTATGTTTCTCTAACCGTCCTTAACAGAGCAAACCTTGAGCAAAGAAGATGAAGGTAAAACGTGATTGTGATATGAAATGCATTCAAACTACTCTCAGGTCTATCAGTGTGCGATATACTACTGCATTTATGTGCTTCTGCTAAACATAGAATAAACCTTTCCGAGCGATGCAAATGAGAGATACCATTGGAGTGCGGCCTAAACGGTTCTTTCTGTACAACTGTAGTATACTTACAACAGTTTAGACCCATACGGAAGAGATGAAAGCTATAATGAATGGGGAATGAAATGCTAACTATTCGCAGGATCACAGACGTAAAACAAAACGCGGAATAGCCCGGATTTCCACGGTGACGAGAAAATCAAGAAGCCAGCACCGCCATTTTATAACAACACTTTCAATGGAAACGCTGTGTTGATTGAGACGTCCATTATGATGCAATACAAAATCAACGCGAGGACAATTTGAACTTTATATTCGTTTATAGGTAAATCAACTGTCGCGAATATATCTGAGTAGATTAATGGCAAAACCTGAATAGAGGGACTGAAACAAAACAGCGAGAGAACTCAGACTGGTTTACCAATCGTGCAAAATTGTAATCGAGATACAAACTATATGTCAAAATATTTTTATTTGCCGACATCTCTTCTGCAGATGACGAACTGCGTGAGAGAATTGCAGGTGATGGATTAATGTCCTGGTTATTTTTTTATCTGTGGATGCAACGATTCTGAATATAGTTTTCAAACGTCCAGAAACGGACTAAATTCAATTTCACATAAAAACATTCGTTAACTTGAATGATTGGAATGACATCAGACATAATTTTTAACCCATTATGAATATTTAATCGCAGTACGAGCTTCATTTTTCGTACTTTTTTGCCGCGCTATTCGATCACATTTAAAATACACCATTTCCATCCAGAAATAGCAAATCAAAAAAAGCGCTGCATTATGCCAGTGATGAAATTACTGAATATTCATCTTATTTCATGCATACGAGCAAAATTCAAACATTGGTTTGCCATTGAAAGCCACTGGATATTATTGATTGAATTTATCAACGTAGTTTAATCTACAGCTATAGGATATGAAGATGCCCAAAAATATATTGACGTTTGAATATCTTTACGTGTATTTAGTTTGAATATAGATATTTATATATGTTGGAAGCATAAAAAAACATTTTATTATGACCAAGTTCCTCGCTGCTATAATAAACTCCAATGCCAATTTTGTGCAATCAATTACACATTCACAATTTACTAATTTACTAATTTCACTGGGTTTTATTTTTGATTTAGAAAGCCAATGCTAATATTAAACTGCAGAAAGCATATTTGCTACAAGAATATTTGAACGAATCTATTCCAATAATATTGCATATATGCATCATATCACGGACATGTTTGTGTATCTCCCTAACTATCACTAGGTGGATCATTTATTCATGCACCGGATGTTTGCGCTAACCAAATGTATCATAACACCACGATCATTCAGTGGGTATATCTCATGGTCAATTAATCTACTAAATCGTATTATTTTGAACCTTATCAGAAGAAAGGCTGACCAATAAAGAAAAGGGTAAGTTGTAAACAAGATGGTGCCATAACTTATGGTTCTAATTTCCCAAGAAATGGTGAAATTTAAAGAAATCATATGAAAGAATCACTCCACCTACTATCATTCACCAATAGTCTTTTTGAAAAGGACAGACGGGATTGTTCCAGAACCACATTTGTCAGATAACCAGCAATGAGTCAGCGATGAAAAATCCTCCCGAAGGATATCGTACCAAACCGTCAACTATATTTTCTTCAAATGCTGCTTCAGAAGCTGAAGTATTACAACAATATGTGTTTTGCACCAGATGAGGCATTTGTTGTTAGTTCTGTCTCCGTTATATGATATCGATCGTGCTTGACAGAACATATTTGGCACAATCGACCCAATTAACCCTCCTCCAAACACTAGTCCATCGTACTTACTGCAGTGCAGCCCCTATAATCAGAGACATATGCCAACTTTCAAACTAAGGGGAAACGTTAATAAGGCACGTGTTCGCATACAAAGATTATATAACACACACAAATGCACGCGCACAGGCAAACCTGCAGACGGTCGTGAACGGACGCACATGGACGTGCACGTACTCTCTCTCGTCTCTCTCTCTCTCTCTCTCTCTCTCTCTCTATCTCTCTCTCTCTCTCTCTCTCTCTCTCTCTCTCTCTCTCTCTCTCTCTCCCCCCCCCCCCCCCCCCCCCCCCCCCCCCACACACACACACACACACTTTGATACAACCGCTTTCATATAAAGGCAGGTCAGATGAACTAGCATGACGGCAGTAATGTGGAATGGCCAAGGGTCAAAATCAAGAAGTCATTTGGAATCACATGGTTCATGTGAATCAGAAACAAATGAGCCAGTTATTACGTGCACTACGTCATAGCCGCTGCCTCGCAGTGCCAAACAACGGAGTTCGCATGTTGCACGCATGTTGTCCGTGTGCATTTCCTCTGGGTCATCAAGTTTCTCCCTTAATTTCAAAGTCGTGCAGGTTTGCAGGTTAAGTGGCCCCTGTAAAATTGCGTCGTCTTGTGCAGAGAGTGGATAAGAATGCGTGAAAACATAGAAGTAGTGCTCACGGGTGATCTGTGGTTAGCGTGGGCTAAGTAGCCCAAAGGGGATATTCACATGATATGTCTCTGAACTAAACTAAGCTAACATTAAATTAAAACAAATAAAATAAAGTAAAATATATAAAGTATAATAAATGAAAACAAAAACAATCAACTGTTAATTAACCGGTGTACTATTTGCATTTAATTAAATCTGAATTTGCCAAGGATCGTAAATTTCACTTCGTGGGATCAAACGTCCCTTTAAATAATAAAATAAAATGTGACGCCTTCATGGCTTGGTTGCCATCGAGCGTACTGGGAATGGCAAAATTATCTTAGAAACATTAATGGAACAAGAAAAAATACTGGAAAGTCCATCTGACATCAGGAAACATAGCAGAAGCGATGGCAACATATTTGGAATTGTATCATGCTTATTAAAGTTATCGCACTTCTACTTAAGGGTATTCGACATGAATAATGCTAGATGTCCTAAATTTCATTTCGCTCGCAATACGTAACACAATTTATACTCCACAAACACAGAATCCAAAAGCCGGAAAATAGCTGGTGAGTAAATTAATTGCTTTTGCAATGTGGAGGAAATTCACAATGGCATCACATACACCACACGAGTTAAAATAAAGAGGCAGTGGTTTGCGGGGTGGGGGCGTGAGGAAGGGGGGGGGGGGGGGCGTGTGTGGGGGTTGTGAGAATCGTGCGACCCGAGTAAACCAGAGTAGTTGATCAGCAATTTGGATGAAATGTATGAAGGTAGAGATCAGCATCGGTAAGGCACAGGGCGAGGTGAAAAGAATATTGTCACGCTGATGGGCTGACATGTGTTTCTTTCAAAACACCTTGGTATTCGCGATCTCTCGGTTGCCAAACATTTTACAACCCCACCTTTCCTATACCCATACTGACCTTTCATTCCTGGTCTTCGTCCACAGTCTGAGCGAGGTCACGCGCAAGTTGGAATAACAGAATCACATATTTCGCTTCGGCATCTAAACCCTAGCGATGTGAACTTTGATTTCTCTAATGAAAGCACACTGAATTTCTGAATGGAAAATGTGGAATGAATATCGATTAACATGATTGAAACGTTTGCTGGGTATCAGATAGAATGTGTGCTGTCACGATTGTATGAGAATAAGCTATTCATTGACAATTTAGCCGAATGACCAACTTCGAGGTTGTCATACCAAAGTCGTGTCAAATTATTTGTGTAACATATTCTCACACGCCCTCTGTATTTCATAGATGAACAGCTAAGACAAAAGAATATTGGTGAGAACCTCGCTTATTTATTTGCGGTGCTTTTCCAGGGATCACCTATTATTGATTATCCACCGTTTGATTGTGACATTGGTATTAATACGTGTACAGACATCAATTATTGTATTGGCAATTTTCCGATCCACCACTCTATCGTCATCTAATAGGCCATTTAATTATATAGCATTTCATAATTGTATCTGTAAAATATTCATGTCAATGTTAATTATCTTTGACTATGTCTGAATAGTATGTCAAATTATATTATATTCAGGCATGTACACCAGCGATGTAGTAACATGTGCAGGTATATAGCATCAAGGGGAAGATGATCAAATTCAATTTCGCTTATTGTGCTAAGCTGATTAATATTCCAAAGTATTGGACAGTTCTATACGAAGCACACACGCACTCGTAATTTAATAATTATATCCCAGTCGGTGCTGTACTTGTTTCACTTGGCTCTTCACTTCACCACAGCGTTAACCTGGTCGAGATGATGCGGGAATAATCGGCGATAGAACACGTAAAAGTTTGAAAAGCCAACGGATATCATTGCAGGTATAGAAACATAGAAACGTAGAAAGATAGATAATAGGTGCAGGAGTAGGCCTTTTGGTCCTTCAAGCCAGCACCTCCATTCAATATGATCATTACTGATCATCCAAAGCCGTTCCTGCTTTCCCCCCCATATTCCTTGATTCCGTTAGTCCTAAGAGATAAATCTAACCCTCTCTTTTGAAAACGTCCAGTGAATTGGCCTCCACTGCCTTTGGTGGCAGAGAATTCCACAGATTTACAACTCTCTGGGTGAAAAACGGGTTTCCTCATCTCAGTCAAAAATGGTCTACCCCTTATTCTAAAACTGTGACCCTTGGTTCTGGACTCCCCAACATAGAATCCATAAATCTAGCCTGTACGATCCCTTATTAATTGTAAATGTTCATAAAAAATCCCCTCATCCTTCTAAATTTCAAGCCGCAGTCGATCCATTCTTCATCATATGTCAGTCCCGCCATCCCTGGAAAATAACTTGGTGAACCCACGCTGCATTGCCTCAATAGCAAGAACATATTTCCTCAAACTGGCACACCAAACCTGCACACAATACTCTTAGTGCGGTTTCACCAGGGCTCTGTACAAATGCAGTAGGGCCTTTTTTCTGCGATACTCAAATCCTCCCGCTATGAAGGCCAATACGCCATTTGGTTTAATCACAGCCTGCTGTATTTGCATGCATACTTTCAGCGATCGATGAAAATGGACACCCACGTCTCGTTGCACCTCCCCTTCTCCTAATCAAGCACCATTCAGATAGGAAATCTGCTTTCTTTTCCTTGACATCAAAGTGGATAACCTCACACAGAAACATAAAACATAGGTGCAGGAGTAGGCCATTCGGCCCTTCGATCCCGCACTGCCATTCAATATGATCACTGCCGATTATCCAAAATCAGTACGCTGTTCCTGCATTTCCCCATATCCCTTGATTAAATCTACCTCTCTCTTTTGAAAATGTCCGGTAAATTGGCCTCTACCGCCTTCCGTGGCAGATAAATCCACAGATTTACAACTCTCTGGATGAAATCGTTTTCCTCATCTCAGTCCAAAATGACCTACCCTTATTCTAAAACTGGGACTTGGTTCCGTACTCCCCCAACATGGGGAACGTGTTCCCTGCATCTAGCCTGTTCAATCTCTTAAGAATGTTATATGTTTTTATAAGATACCCTTTCATCCTTCAAAACTCCAGTGAATACAAGCTCAGTGGACCCATCATTTAATTATACGTCAGTCCCACCATACCGGGATTAACCTGGTGAACCTACCTACGCTGCACTCCTTTAATAGCAAGACCAAAAGTGCACACAATACACCAGGTGCTGTCTCATCAGGGCCTGTACAAATGTAGTAGGACCTCCTTTTTCCTAAACTCAAATGTTCGCGCTGTGAAGGCCAGCATGTCATTAGTTTTATTCACAACCTGCTGAACCTGCATGCTTACTTTCGGTGACTGATGTACAAGGACATCGAGTTCAAATTGCACCTCCCCTTTTCCTAATTTGACACAATTAAAATAATAATCTGCCGTCCCGTTCTTGCCACCATAGTTGATACCCTCCCATTGCAAATACACCTGTTTCTAACTGTAAAGGACCTACATTTGTCTTTACTAATCTTTTGCTCTTCACAAATCTAAAGAAGCTTTTGCAGTCAGTGTTTTAATAAACCCCGCTAGTGGTGTGTGATGCTCTATTTGCCGCCTCTTAATTAAACGCTTTGTCCTCCTCTGATGAATTCTAAATTTCTCCCAGTCCTACGTTTCCCTGCTTCCTCTGGGCAATGTATATGTGTCTTCCTTGGATTTTACACTATCCTTAATATCCCTTGTTAGCCACGGTTGAGTCGTCTTCCCTGTTTTATTTTTTCGGCCAAACTGTGATGAACATTTTTTGTTTTTCATCAATGCGATTATTAAATCTTTGCAATCTCCACCGTCAAGCATTTGCCTGTCTATCCAAGCCAATTGCCGAGCCATTCCGTCAATGTCTCCTTAATTTAAGTACGGGAACCTGGTCTCAGAATTAACCGTGTCACTCTCCAAACTAATGCAGAATTCCACCACATCATGTTCACTGTTGCTGCAGCGGTTTGCACAACAGGATTGCCAACTAATCTTCCCTCAGGAAACGTTACCTCGTCCAGGATGTCCTACCCTCTCCGTTGGATCCATTACATATTATACGCATAGAAAATAGGTGCAGGAGGAGGCCATTTGACCCTTCGAGCCAATACCGCCATTCATTGTGATCATGGCTGATCTTTCCCCAATCAATAACCCGTGCCAGCCTCCTCCCCATATCCCTTGACTCCATTAGCCTCTAGAGCTCTTTCTAGCTCTCTCTTTACTGCTATCCATCCAGTGACTTGGCTTCCACTGCCCTCTGTGGCAGGGAATTCCACAAATGCGGCCCCAACACCGAGCCTTGCGGCACTACGTTCGCCACAGTCCGCCATTCCGAAAATGACCCGTTCACTCCTACTCTTTGCGTCGTGTCCACCGACCAAGTTTCTCTCCATTCAACACGCTACGAAAATACAATGTGCTCTAATTTTAGTAACCAGTCTCCCGTGCGGGACTTTATCAAAGGATTTCTGAAAGTCTAGATACATTACATCGACTGGCAGCACTTCATCCATTTTACTTGTCATATCCTGAAAAAAATCCAGAAGAATGATTCCCTTTCATAAATCCATGTTGACTTGGACTAATCATTTTACTGCTATCACAATGCTCCATTATTACCGCTTTAATAATTGACTCCAGCATCTTTCTCACAACAGAAGTCAGGGTAACTGGTCTGTAATTCCCTGTTCTCACCCTCGCTCGTTTCTTGAAAAGTGGGATAACGTTAGATATCCTCCAATCCACAAGCACTGATCCTGAATCTATTGAACATTGGAAAATAATCACCAATGCATCCACTATATTCTAGAGCCACCCCCCTGAGGACCCTGGGATGCAGATCATCAGGCCCAAATGTTTTATTATCCTCCAGTCCCATTAACCTACCCAATATTAATTCTCGCCGAATGAAAATGTCTTTCAGTTCCTCTACCCCCTTAGATCCTATGTCCTCCAGTACATCTGGGACATTGTTTGTGTCTTCCTTAGTGAAGACAGATCCGAAGTACCTGTTCAACTATTCTGCCCTTTCCTTGTTACCCATAATAATTTCACCCATGCCGGCCATCAAGGGAACCACATTTGACTTTGCTACTCTTTTTCCCCTAACATATCTAAAGAAGCTTTTAGTGTCGTTCTTTATATTCCTGACGAGCTTCCCTTCGTACTTCATCTTTTCAGCCCGTATTGCCCGTTTTGTTTCCTACTGTTGTCCTATGGACGTTGCCCAACCCTCTGGCTTACAGCTACTCTTTGCAGTGTTATACATCTTTTATTTTAGTTTTATTCTATCCATAACTTCTCTTGTAACCCACGATTGCCTCCTACTCCCCTTAGAATCGTTCTTCCTTTTTGGAATGAAATGATCATGCGTCTTCCGGATTATGCCCAGAAATTCCTACCATTGCTGTTCCGCCGTCATTCCCGCTCGGATCCCTTTCCAGTCTACCTTGGCCAGCTCCTCTCTCATGTCTTCATAGTCCCCTCTGTTCAACTGCATCACTGACATTTTCGAATTAACCTTCTCCTTCTCAAATTGCAGATTAAAACTAATCATATCAGGATGACTACCTCCTAGCGGTTCCTTTACCTCGAGTTTTGTTATCATATCTGGTCCATTGGCAACACTAAATCCAGAATGGCCTTTTCTCTGGTCAGTTCCATTACAAGCTGCTCTAAGAATCCTTCACAGAGGCACTCTACAAACTCTCTTTTTGGGGATCCTGAACTAACCAGATTTTCCTTGTCTAATTTCATATTGAAACCCTCCATCACCACAGTGGCATTCCTTTTGTTACATGCTAGTTTTAACTCCTGCTGCAACATACCCCTACATCCGGGCTACTATTTGGGGGGTCTGTAGATAACACCAATTGGGGTCTTCTTGCCGTTACAATTCCTCAGCTCAATCCACAGTGACTCCACCTCATCCGTCCTATGTCTTCCCTCGCAAGGGACTGAATTCCATCCCTCACCAGGAGAGCTACAACCCCCCATCTGCCCACCTGCCTGTCCTATCTATACCCTGAATATTAAGATCCCAGGCCCGATCCTCCTACAGCCTCGTCTCAGTAATCCCCGCAATGTCATATCTACCAACCTCTAACAGAGCCACAAGCTCATCCACCATACTTCTTACACTTCGCGCATTCATATAAAATACGTTTAATTCCTTTCGCATCTCACATATCACATCGATCCCTATTGCACTTGACCATACACTCCTATTCCTTGGTGGACTTTCTTCCCCGTTAATTCTGGTTTCATTAACTATCCCTTTACTCTATTTCCCTTTAACTCCGTCCTTGACCATCCCATTTGACCCCCCTCCCCCCATTCAGTTTAAAACTACCCGTATAGCAGGGCAAACCTTCCTGCCAGAATGCTGCCCCCCCCACATGTTAAGATGCAATCCGTCACTTTTGTACAGTTCCCCATTACTCCAAAACAGATCCCAGTGGTCTAAGGATCCGGATCCCTGCCCCCTGCATCAGTTCCTCAGCCACACTTTCACGTACTGTATCTCCCTGTTCATGCTCTTGCCAGCACGAGGAACTAGAAACAAACCGGAGATAACGATTCCGGGGATCCTGCTTTTCAGCATTATTTCGAGCTCTCTAAAGTCACACTTCAGAATATTCATCCCCTTCTTTCGGAAATCGTTTGTGCCGACATTCATTACCACTTCCGGCTGTTCACCTTCGCCCCTTGAAGATTTTCTGCACTTTGTCAGTGACATCCTGGATCCTGGCACTAGGGAGGCAGCGCACCATCCTCCATTCCCGTCTGTTGCCGCAGAAACCCCGGTCCGTACCTCTCACAATGGAGTTGCCAACTACCATGGCGTTGCCTGACATCGGCATCTTTGGTTTTGGCTCAACAGCCCTTTTTGCTTCGGAAGCCAGTTCGCTGCTCCCCGTCCTCACGGTTTCTAAGTGGGTGAACCTGTTCTCAAGAGTTACAACACCCGAGGACCTTTGCAATCCATGTTTCCCTCCCTTTTTCACAGTCACCTAACTTCTTTCTTCCAGTACCTCAGGTGTAACAATCTTACTGTAAGGCTTGTCGAGGAACGACTCAGATTCTCGGACGAACCCGAGGTCATCCACTTGCTTCTCCAGTTCTCCAACACGGTCCTCGAGGAGCTGTACCTGGATACACTCCTCACGTTTGTAGCAGCCAGAGGCACCAGCAGTGTACTCGACATCCCACATCCCGCAAGCATCACACTGAAACAGTTTGCTTGACATTTCCTTCTTTCGTCTCTCCCTCTCCAGTGTTTGGTGTGGCACCCTCCCTCAGCCTCCTCGCCGCAGACACGCAGCCAAAGACTAGCACGTTTCTCACAGGGCATTTCCCCCAACAGGGTCGCACCCTTTGAGCAAGTCTTGCTTATATCAGATGCTAAATTGCCTAATTGTCCAATTTACCAATTTTCCAATCTAATTGATCCGCCAATCCCCACACTCACTCCTAACCTTCCTTCCTCTGATGAGCGTGTAAGTATGTGCTTTGCCGACCTGCACTCAAAGACTGCTGAAGTGCTCTTTCTCCTCTTTTTTAAACTCATCGGTCGTTCTCACTGCTGCTTTGTCCGACCTGCTCTCAAAGATATCCTAATGGACCTGTGCAAATATGTCTCATCCCAACTCCTAACACGAAAATTAGTTGATGCATAGATGTTCCTCTTGTTAAGGAAGAAGTAGGATTTCTCGCTTTTAATTTCCCAATGGTAAGTATAATTTAAACTCAGCATTTCAAATGGTCCATGCAGCACGTCACAATATTTCGCAAAGAAAATAATACACAAGCATGGCTTGATAAATGGTAGGTCATTCAGTATCTCCTTCATACTATGCAATATCATCTATGCTTTCATCGACGAACTCACTCTTAATGTCCAATAGCATTCCATTTACCAGTCTCGCAAACTCCGCATACTTGGGTGGTCGATAATAAGCGGTCTACTCGAAGAGACATATATCGAACTTAACTACTAGAAAAGGTGAAACAATGAATCCGCCCCTTGCAAAAAAAAAGTACCATATACAGTTTCCGTATGTACGAGATGGATCTGTTTCGATATGTTCGGATAAGTTCGGATAGGTTCAGATAAGAACCAAATAAAACATCATGGGCCCCGAGGGACCAGATTCCGGAGAGCATCGGCCACTTGATTAGTTATGCCCCTTCATCTACTCAAGGACGGCGCATTATAGAGCCTATACAAAATGATCCATATCCCACTGGCGTCGGACAATTATATCGCCAAGGACTAATCCGCACCGAACAAATACACAATCTCAGAGTGTCAATGACAAGTTGGAACCATATCGATTTCCTCAAGTATCATTGAGGCTATTGCTTTGTTCCGTGTAAAATATGCCTCAGGCATTGTTCGAATTTGTCATTGTTTCCGTACTTTCAGATCAGCAAATCCTAAAAGAAATGGTGGAAGATACAGGTTGGTAAAGATGGAAAATACAAAATAAGTTAACCAATGGAACAGATCAGCAATTTGAAATGAATGACCCGAATCTGTGGTAGGAAAATATGCGTTCATCACTCTAATCAGCAACACATCTTTGTTTTCCCCTTGCTTTCCATTTATGTCTATTTTCCCATTCTGCCTCGTGCAGTGTTTGAAAATGGCTATGGCACTATCGATCTGGGTTTGATGTTGTTCTTGATTCTCTTTGGGTTCATCATTTCGTCAACATCGTACGCTCAAATTATGTGGATTCATATTATGATTACTTGCTTTTGGCATCGGTACGGTCAGGTAAGTGGTATCTTGGATGGGGAAGAATGCCGTTGCATTAAACGATGGCCAAATTGACAACAATATGAAACTAAAATAAATATCAAACCAAATATTACATTTTATGAGGAGCAGAATGAAGGTGTTTTGCACTTCACCAATAAAATAGTTGCTTATCGCAGCCCAATACACACAATAATGCCAGCAGCATGTTCCAACTGGACATTCATTGAACACGTTATGAAGTTCCCTGCTCATACATCACGAAGACTGAATTCAAGTTTTAGAGTGCATAACTGTGACCAATTTGTATTTGTCCTCGATTAAGTAGGGCTGCACGGTGGCACAGCGGTCGAGTTCTCTGAGGCACGTGTTCGCTCCCGACTACATGTGCTGTGTATACGAAATTTGTATGTTCCCCCTTGACCGCGTGGTTTTTCTCTGAGATCTACGATTTCCTCCCTAACGCCAAAGACCCAGAGATTTGTCAGTTATTGGCTTTGCATGAATGCAAACTGTCACTATTGTGTGCAGTGTAGTGTTAATGTGCGGGGATTGCTGATCGGTGCGCACTCGGCGGGTCAAAGGGTGTATTTCCGTGATGTTTCTCTGAACTAAACTATAGTGATTTATTCTGTGCTACTTACTTGTTAAGACAAATTATTATACATATTAAAACGTTGAAATAATATATACAGTAGGTGAGCTCGGGGCATAACACATTTTCAGCTAAAGTTGCTATAGAGGTTTTGCAATGAAACTTGATGCTACAGAGGCAGGGTAATGCAATATAGAAAAAAATAACAGCACTGTCATTAAAAAAATCCTATCCTGCCGGTTAACGAACACATCAAGGTTAGACGTCGAAAAGATTAGTCAATAAGAATTCCTGTACGTATGAATACGGCATTAGAATACGGCACTGTGCGATGAAAAATACCACGGATGCACGTAATGCGATTTATTATTAAGCACAACTTAGAATTTTAGCATGAGAACTTCATTGTAAATTCCAACTTCTTACAAATTACTTTCAAGGTTCCATCGGGCTTCAATAACGATTGAAGGGAAGTGACGAATCACGAAGCTCCATGCATTATCGCCAGATCATTACGACCTGTAATGTTATGCGGATTTGCATCTCAGTTGTTACGGCAACAAGCTAAACATGGAACATTTGAGGCTGAAGCAGGCCAATCGACTTTCGAACATTTTTTCACCATTGATGTGACGAAATTTAACTTTGTATTGCAAAAACACATTTCAACGGTCTACCCTTGCCTCTGTTCCGTAGATCGACATAATTCCACGACGCTGAATTTCACCTGCTTTAGCTGCATTTAGTTAAAAACATATATATATATCATTATTTTAACGTTAAAATGGTAAGTTACATCCGATGAGTGATTGTTTTCTTCAGACACCCCGACTGTAATATATATCCACAGGTATACAGCTCATTGAACCTTAACAGAAAATTAATTTATATGCTCCAACACATGGCCTTGTACTGCCACTGGTGATGGCGATTTATCCCCTGTGTCCCCGAATACGTTTTCCATATTTGATAGGTGCACGGTGAGAGATACTTGCGCATGAATGGAAACGGGCCATAAAACCCATATTTCTAAATTATAAATATCATGGCAGTCTTTTTGTGCGATATGACCTGTCCTGTTTCTTAATATTAGCAGTTGCCTCGGATATGATTTGTATGTAACGCATAAAATGTCGCCCATGTGATCGCTACTTTAATAACAACTGAATCATTCCATCAAATGTATATTTTTATTGGTGCTAAAATAATTGCGACAGGGTAATATCTGTTTAACATTAATTATAGATACGTTTTGTATATCTTGTACGTACGATATGAATGTATAGCAAATGACCTATTTGTATTCAACAAAAACATACATTCTTCTTTATTACAGAGCTCGCTATAGTCCGGCAAAAATACAGTAATATATTTACTTAAAAACATTATTATTATGCTTTGCCAACGGAGCCGTCATTACCCCCGCCCCCACCAATGCTTAGAGAATGCACAAATCATTTGCGCTTCTTTACAAAGGATATGTGGAGTGGTGATTGAAAATCGGAAGCCTAATCCTATGTACGTTTCCCAGCTGAAGACAGGAAGGAAAGAAATGTATGTTTGTGTATACAAGAGTGAACCAGGAATTTGGTCTGTGCGGCAATTTTGACGGTTGAAGATTCGTCACATGAATAATAGATCGGTGGCATCGTTGAACTGCCTGCCAGTTATATATTGTGCACTGTGCATCCAGAACACATTGGGGAAATGAAAGGTTTACCTAATAAACCAGACCAAATCTGAGCGAGGAAAATGAGCGATTACAATACTCAACGGGAATGTTGACACAAATTACATGATTTTCAAGGTTGTTTATTTTTCTACTCTCTCTATTCCGGCATTTTAAAAAAATGGTGTTGCATCGATAGCAGAGGTTACCAGTATTTCAATATTAGGGCCATTACAATGCTAATCGGTCATTGTGTAACATTCGCTTGTAAATGTTTTCGTCACCGCCATGGCAATCATAATTGCACAAATGTAATTGTGGGTATTATATACTATACAGCTGAATTTTCATCGGCTATGCACGCTTATTTATTTCTAATTGAGTATGTTAACAGTGACATTTTTGTCATCGTTGGCTTTGTTTCCTTTTGATTTCTGTCATACTAATAGACCTTGCGAACACAAAGGTTGTAGGTACGTTTTATGCAAATTCAGTAAAGAATATAATATACTATTAATTTCCTCCCACAAAAAAATTGCACCGTTTGTTAAGTAACATCGAAGCGTTCTTTGAACGTATTTAGCAATTTGAAAATAAACCTATCCAATTATTCTAATTCATCCAAATCATTGATGTATATTGTAAATAGTTGCGGTCCCAGCACCGAGCCTTGCGGTGCCCCTCTAGTCACTGCATGCCATTCTGAAAGGGATCCGTTAGTCCCCACTCTTTGTTTCCTGTCTACCAAACACTTCTCTATCCATGTCAGCACTCTACCCCAAAACCATGTGCCCTAATTTTGCCCACTAATCTCATATGTGGGCCATTATCAAATGCTTTCTGAAAGTCCAGGTACACTACATACACTGGCTCTCCGTCGTCCATTTTCCTAGTCACATCTTCAAGCAATTCCAGAAGATTAGTCAAGCATGATTTTCCCTTCGTAAATCCATGCTGACTCGGACCGATCCTGATACTGCTATCAAAATGTTCGGGTATCTCATCGTTTATAATTGACTCCAGCCTCTTCCCCACCACCGATGTCAGGCTAACTGGTCTATAATTCCCTTTAAACTGGCATACGTGCAAAAAAATACTCCGGTTTTATCATTTTCGTTTCTATTTCTCAATCGTGCATTCAGTGAAAGCCATGGCAGAAAAAAAACACAGATACAGTGCTCGCCTATCTATAGCAGGTTACAGATGAGCATGTTCCCACTGAGCAACATTTTAAATGTTTTTATTCCCGTGCCAAAGGGCACATTGTCGCTGGAATGCCTTCCATTCTAAGTAATGTATAGGTAAATAACATGCACGGTTCTGCTCATGACCATATTGTATTTTGTTGTCGCACGTTTTGAACATGACATCGAAAGTGGTCTGCTGACATCAAAATGTCGCTATATTTCTCTCTGACATATAAATTGTTGATGGTGCACATGTAAGTTGAACATGCGTTTGAATAGACTTGTAATTAAACGTTCAATCGCGCAACATAATGGTAAATATTCCGCCGCGACAGAACTCGAAAGAAAGCTACGAGATGCAGGTTAGCTCTCATATAATTAACACATATTCTTACCACGGATGAGAGAGAGGGGGTAGACATATATTTCTCACTTGCCGTGATTGCAAACATATATTCATAATTCATTTCATCCACATGATCAATATAGGTTGGACGCATAGGTAACAAATTATTGCCAGTCTTTCGTGGTTATCTGTGTGAAAATGAGTGTCGATCCAGTTCATTTCAACTATATCAACAGTGTATCTTTATTTTTCTTCAATTAAATGCATTGGGACTTATCTGTCAGATGTTTATGCTTTGACAAATATGTTGTGTTTGACTTATTGTAATGATAACTCTGACAACGAATAATTTAGATCTGTCGTTTAGATGCAGGGTTCCAGAGCATAATTATCTTTTGATTTTTCATGCAATTTCTGTACCAATCGCAACGCAGAGTTAGACACAAATTACACAGTGAATAGACAATATACAATATACAATATACAATAGGTGCATCAGAAGGCCATTCGGCCCTTCGAGCCAGCACCGCCATTCAATGCTCTCCCAGCACCGAGGCTTGCGGTACCCCACTAGACTGCCTCCCTACTCTTTGTTTCCTGTCTGCCAACCAATGTTATATCCATGTCAGCACTCTACCCCCAATAACATCTGCCCTAATTTTGCCCACTAATCTCCTATGTGGGACCTTATCAATTTTTTTCTGAAAGTCCAGGTACACTACATCCACTGGCTATCCCTTGTCCATTTTCCTAGTTGCATCCTCAAAACATTCCAGAAGGTTATTCAAGCATGATTTCCTCTTCGTAAATACATGCTGACTCGGACCGATCCTGTTACTGCTATCCAAATGTGCGGCTATTTCATCTTTTACAATTGACTCAAACATCATCCCCACCACCGATGTCAGGCTAACTGGTCTATAATTCCCTGTTTTCTCTATCCCGCTTTTTTAAAAAGTGGGATACCATTAATACTTTTTCAATGCAAACTTCCATGTCGAGCGTAGTTGAACTTTGACATCAGACTTTTATAAATGTTTCAAGCATAAAGGAAATGATTTAATTTATATAGACATATTCAAGTCGTCAAAGTTGTTTATTGTGATGTGTCCCAGGTAGGACAATGAAATTCCTGCTTGCCGCAGCACAACAGAATATTGTAGGCATAAATACAGAACAGATCAATGTGTCCATATACCATAGAATATATATATATGTATATATGTGTGGGTATATATATATATATATATATATATATATATATATATATATATATACATACACTGAACCTGGATGTTGCAGCCTCTGGTCGATAGTCATTGAGGCACGTCACCTTGCTCTTCTTGGGCACCGGTATTATTGATGCCATTCACAAACCATTATTATTCACAACCATTATCACCAATATACGTGAAACGTTTCCGATCAGTAAAAGCAAGTTCAACTGAAATAATCCTATTTTTCGAAGGGAAATATATTCAATACAAGCCCAAACTACACCGATGTTTTCAATATGGTTCCGTTAAATGAAGTGAATCCTAATCCAGCGAATCCAAAACTGACCTGCGTGTAACTGCACACTATTCTTGAGATATATTTTTTTATGGCCTGATCATGTTCTTCGTTCGGGTTCAAGGTGAAACATGCTGTTTAAAAATGAATCTATACCGACCTAACTCTATATAGGCTCTCGTAGTTTACAGGACCGGTATTGTTCTCCTGAATTGAGAGAACCTTAAAAATATTCCAATGTTTTCTCAAAATCACCCTCCTGGTGTGCCCAAATATATTACATCGATCATATTGTTGAGTCGATCTCAACAGACGACCACTTTAAATAGAATCACGACTAAACCGTAACATACGTGCAGTATGCTCAGCCACATATCACAATCACGTTTTTTTTATATCCAGGCGAAATACATGAGACACAACGTTCAGTTTATTTTCTACTCAATTTCCTGCGTGCAACGATATGCAATTCCATTTTAATATAACCATCGTATGTATGTGTGTGTGATTGTGTGTGTGTGTGTGTGTGTTTGTGTGTGCGTATGCACGTGTTTAAACGATGCTTCTATTCAAATATATATGTGTGTACGTAGGTGTGCGTGTGGGTGTTCTGTATGTGTATGCGTGTATGCGCGTGTGTGTGTGTGAATATATATCTCTACATGTGTGTGTTTAGCAATATTGATATAATAGAAGTATCACACAAATCAGAGTAAGTCAAACAAAATCATTGGCGACTATTCTCACTATGCTTTCTGTCTGCCATGTCTTTCAAATTTACTGAGGGAAGTGCGATATCTGGCTTTAAGAAATAATCATAAAGAAATATTTGTTTTAGTAAATGTCCATGTGGTATCAACATAAGTGGTACATCATTCGTTGTGTCTTTCCACAATAACGACCAGGCTGGCAAGCAATCAGGAAAAGTAAAGGTATAGTTTGAATATTAAACAGTTCATTGTTTGTAAACATACGCTAGTTTCATCCTACGTTTCTTGGTGTGACATGAATCGGGATGTGAGCGAACCACACTCGATTATTGGCCATACGTCTGGTGATAGGATATAATCAATTGGGGCATGCCACCATCTTCAGAGATATCTGCAGCCAAACCACCGATGATGAGAGCTGCGAAAGGACAGATGGGTATTGGGGGGGGGGGGGGGGGGGGGGGGGGGGGGGGTGGGCATCTTCCTCTGCGGTGAGTGTGTAACCCCCAGGACAACATTTTCCAACGTTACAGATCACTTTGTCGTTGAATGATGAGGTACATGACTGAGAGACAAAACTTAAAATAACACACATTTTTCAATAATTCAAATGGCAACCTTTCATAGGTCAGATTGTTTCTGCAGTTTAAGGCATTCATATTTATTCCAAATTGTCAACAATTTAAACAAATTATCAACACCTTTTATTACATTATCTCACGAACCGAAGAACATAAACAGCACTCAAAACTACATTTTTGCGAATGCCATCCCCTATATCGAATCAAACGCGCGTTTGCCAATCCATTACAAATTGACTAAATGATTAATCTACGGATCTTTGTTCGAAAGAAAGTGTTATGCATGTCGGCTGGACGTCATTAGAGCTCTAATTTTGTTAAATCTTATTTACAGTTCAAGTATTCTTTGACCCTGAAAAATCTGATACGCAATTCACTGTCTCAAGAAACAGGACGAGCAGTAAATGGGAAGATGTTATTCCAACTCTACATCAAAAGACGAAATATTCGGGTACCTACTCTATGTGGGCCAGTAATGGGATCGATTCTGGAAAGAACTATTGGGAAGTGATGGTAAGCCGTGGCACGGTGTGGAGCATAGGAGTATCCAATAGCCATTTATCGTTGAGTAGATGGAGTCGGCCTTCACCCAGCAGAGGCCAATGGACTCTCATGCTGTGGAACATCAAGGGTTCTGCTGAAAAGCTGAGGACACTGGGAACAACAATCCAGTGTGTTCAACTAAACAAGATAGGAATCTACCTAGATATCGATGACGGCCGTGTATCATTTTACAACCCATATGACGGTTCTCATCTGCACACATTCACAGCCAAATTCACGTCGAGATTATTTCCTGTATTCAAGTTCTGGCTCAGCACTTTGGGAAACGGCTCCATCACTATCATGTAATTAAGGCACTTGGGGAGCATATCGAGGCTGGATTTCCAATTCTCATTCACGTTAACTGGTTTCATATAATATATATATCTGCAGAACTGCAGAGGTCCTTCTGCAGTTGTACAGAGCCCTAGTGAGACCACGCCTGGAGTATTGTGTACAGTTTTGGTCCCCTAATTGGAGGAAGGACATTCTTGCTATTGAATGAGTGCAGCATAGGTTTGCAATGTTAATTCCCGGGATGTCATATGCTGAGAGAATGGAGCAGCTGGGCTTGTACACTCTCGAGTTTAGAAGGATTGGAGGGGATCTCATTGAAACATGTTGGATTTACAAGAGTTAAGACACGCTAGAGTAAACATGTTCCCGATGTTGGGGGAGTCCAGAACCAGGGGCCACAGTTTAAGCGTAATGAGTTAGTCATTTAGAACGGAGACGAGGAAGCACGTTTTCTCACAGAGAGTGGTGAGTTTGGAATTATCTGCCTCAGAGGGCGGTGGAGGCGGGATCTCTGGATGATTTCAAGAGAGTGTCAGATAGGGATCTTAAATAGAACGGAGTCAGGGGATATGGGGAGAAGGCAATAACTGGGTATTGATTGGGGATGATCAGCTATGATTACATTGAATCGCGGTGCTGGCACGAAGGGCCAAATGGCCTACTCCTGCAGCTATTGTCTATTGTCTAGTGTCTAGCACGCAAGTCACCACCCGGACCCGCCTCGCTCGTTCACGCACATGACGAGATTACTGTCATTGCATTTCTGCATAATTTGTTCAATCTATTTCGCATTGTATATGTGCCATGTATTACCTGTTACTGGAGATTTACATTTTCGCTAAAAATGAATGTTCAAAATGTTTTCTCAGTCGCAGGATATGTTTCTCTATTCCAGATAATCTTCTTTCATTTATTTCTTGTGAAACGATATATGCCAATATTGCTGCTGCTGCATATAATTTATTCTGCTGCTGCATATGCACCAACATATATTGTCAAAAATAATTTTAATTTCAATTTTCGTCTATCGACATTCCATTTTAAAATTGTTCCATCACAATTAGATTAGATTAGATTAGATTAGATTCGTTTATTGTCATTCAGACCTTTCGGTCTGAACGAAATTCTGTTTCCCTGCAGTCATACATATAATTTACAAAAACATGACAAAACACATAGTCAACACAAATTTAACAACCACCACAGTGAGTTCACCAAACACCTCCTCACTGTGGTGGAAGGCAAAATCTTAAAGTCTCTGGCTCTTCCCTCTTTGTTCTCACTCTGCGCCGAGGCGACGGTTCAAACTCCGCGGGTGGTCGCTGCCTCGCCACAGCTCAGAGGCCGAGTCAGGTCTCCGCCGCCGCCGCCTCCGCCACAGCCTCGGGGCCGAGTCAGGTCTCCGCTGCTGCTGCCGCTGCTGCCGCCGCCGCTACAGCTTCGGTGCCGAGTCCGGTCTTCGCTGCCGCTGCCGCCGCTACAGCTTCAGGGCCGAGTCAGGTCTCCGCCGCTGCTGCCGCCGCTACAGCTCCGTTGCCGCCAGCTCCGCCATTAGGCCTCGGCGCAGACGGAGACGGGGGATACGACCGAAGAAAAAGTCGCATCCCCCGAAGGAAGAGGCCAAAGCATGTTTCTCCCACCCCGCCCACATACATACACAACTTAATAAAACAAAAATTAACTAAAACATGGCAAAAAACAAAACGAAAGAAAAAAAAAACAGACGGACTGCAGGTGGGCCGCAGCTGTTAAGCCAGCGCCGCCATCTTTAATCACAAATGGTTTCTCTGGCTTTACATTAGCGCAAGGAATGATAAATTTGTAAGAATATCGTCACGCAGGCAATGTGCAAGTTCAGTACTTGTTGTTCAAAGCAAAGCTAGTCAAAGTTAAAATCCAATGGTGGCTTCTGCTCTTGGGGGGGGGGGGGGGGGGGGGGGGGGGGGGGGGGGGGGGTCAAATCTCTGCTACTTAAAAGCGTTTATATTCCCCGACTTTTTCTGGTTTCGAGTCAGATAATCTGGTGACTTTGTATTTTCCATTACAGTCAATTTTATCGTTACGGGTGGAATGATATGGTATGAAAAAGAAGAGGATTCGATTTATTCTGGTTATTTGTCGTTATGTTTGTCAATCTTGCTTCATAGAAACAGAAACATAGAAAATAGGTGCAGGAGGAGGCCATTCATTCCTTCGAGCCAGCACCACCATTCATTGTGATCATGGCTGATCGTCCCCAATCAATAACCCATGCCTGCCTTTTCCCATATCCGTTGACTCCACACTAGCCCCTAGAGCTTTATCTAACTATCTTTTAAATCCATCCCGTGATTCGGACTCCACTGCCCTCTGTGGCAGGAAATTCCACAAATTCACGACTCTCTGGGTGAAAAAAATGTTTTCTCACCTCAGTCTTAAATGGCCTAATCTATAAATCTAGGACTGTGGCCCCTGGTTCTGGACTCGCCCATTATTGGGAACAAATGTCCTGCATCTAGCTTATCGAGTCCTTTTATAATTGTATATGTTTCTATAAGCTACCGCCCCCCCGCCCCCCCCCCCCCCCCCCCCCCCTTATCCTTCTAAACTCCATGCAAGCCTAGTCTCTTCAATCTTTCCTCATTGTCCCGCCATCCCAGGGATCAATCGCGTGATCCTACGCTGCACTGTGTCAAGCACAAGGATGTCCTTCCTCAATTTAGGAGACCAAAACTGTACCCAACACTCAAGATGTGAACTTACCAGAGCCCTGTACAACTGCAGAAGAACATCTTTACTCCTATACTGAAATCCTCTTGTTATGAAGGCCAACATTCCATTAGCTTTCTTCACTGCGTGCGGCACGCCAACTTTCAGTGACTGGTGTACAAGGCCACCCAGGACGCGCTACACCTCCTCTTTGCCTAACCTAACCCCATGCAGATAATAATCTTGTTTTTGCCGCCAAATTGGATAACCTCACGTTTATCTATATTATACTGCATCCGCCACGCATCTGTCCTCGCACTCAACCTGCCCAGGTCACCCTGCAACCTCCTCAATCCTCTTCATAATTCACACTGCCTACCAGCTTTATGTCATCCGCAAACCTGCTAGTGTTGCTCCTAATTCTCTCTTCCAATTCATTAATATGTGTGGTAAACAGTTGCGGCCCCAACACTGAGCCTTGCGGAACTCCACTCGCCACTGCCTGCCAGACCGAAAAGGACCAGTGTTTCCTGTCTGTCAACCAATTTTCTATCCATGCACCCTACCACCAATACCATGTGCTCTGAATTTAGTCACTATTTTCCCGTGCGCGATCTTATCAAAGGCTTTAGGATTGGACAACCTATTTATTCTCGGATACAGAAAATATCCGAATTGATAACTGGGAATGCTAACATATATTACTCGATTGGTACTATTAAATAAATCACGTAGGCCGCCCTTTTTATATTGTGGATGATTGAACGAAAGTAAATGTTATATTCTTATCAAATCGCGACTATTGGATATAATTTCAATTTCAAGGTAAATCATAATTCTGAATTTTTATTTAACCTGCTTTTGCCTTTCAATTATATCAATCAGATGCCTTATGGTCTCACCACAAATAATTGATCACACATCGAGTCTGGGGCTTGGTCAAACATGTCATATTCCGTCATTGCACTCTGGATATGAGTTTTAATGTACTTCGGTGCATGTTACAGATAAAGTTCCGTTGTACCACTAAAGGTGTCTCCTGATTTAATGCAACATAACTCTTTCACATTTTGCTTTCACTAAATTTTGCAACAATACCTTTAACAAAAAGAAACAAATTATGTTTCCATTGCCACTACCAATCAAAGTGATCGTAACCTGTAAATCTGTGCGATCGCTAGATTGCTTTAGTATCTATGAAATTGTAAGCGATCGAGGAGCTAATTATGAAAACAAATACTAAAATACGCAGAGAGATTCCGTTACTTTAATAAATGTAATGTTCAAAGAAATATCGAGATATGAAATTCATATGCAGCTACGAATATATTTAATTTTCAAATGCTGCGAAATGGATTAAGTCTCATAAGATATCAAGCAACTTCGTTTATTCTGTAAGTTCTGCTTCTGAACCATAGCCCTCTTAAATTGCTAAATATCGTTGAAGCAATAATACAAAAGTTTGCTTCCACTCAACAGTTCTAAGCGGGTCAGCGGTATATACAAAACAAAAATCAAGCTGAAAACGAATTAGCGTAAGAGCAACACTCACAAAACAGATAATCTGTGGGTTGCAAAATAAATTCATGATCAATTGGTGATTATGTAAAGATATTGGATACTTCGGCGATGCAGTTACTGATCGTCATGACATTTTCACTGTGAACACAGTTATGCGTCCAGATGGTAACGTTCACCATTTCCATTGTATTGTTCTCTGTAATGTGCAAGCTCTATCTTTTTTTGCAATAAAATCTTAAAATAAATAAATACGAGTCTTGTTGAAGTAAATATAAAATCTGAGTAAAACTTTCAGCAAGGTGGATGCAAACTGACTCGAAAAGTAACATCAAGATTTTCAGCAATTGTTGCCCAATATTGCCTGAAACGTAATTGCCTGCGAGATAAAGTTTCAAAATTAATTCAAAAGTTGTGAGAGGAATGCTACGAATTGTAAGTTTATTAAGATACATTCAGGATTGCGTTATGCAAATGGTTACCATCTCGATTTGTATGTTACAGAAGTAAGATTTAGAAGCTGCATTATGAGGAAAAATAAAGCACTTTCTTCAATACACTACGAATGTACACAAAAGCACAATTCCGCGTATATTTTAGGGAACATTTCCGATTATAAAAACGTTTCACACGGGCCACGATTTGCAAGACTGCAGTGGTAAATACAATGAAATACAATGAAAACGGATCTCATAAACACTTGGAGGGTTAAAATTCAGATTCAGATTCAATTTTAATTGTCATTGTCAGTGTACAGTACAGAGACAACGAAATGCATTTAGAATCTCCCTTTTCATCAGAAGAGCGCTACATAGCAAACGATTTGAATAAATAATAATATTTGTGGGGACATGTGGGGGGGGGGGGATTTTATCTGACTCGTTTTTATGATTTGGCAGTCACCCGAGGTACGTTGTTGAGTAGCGTGACAGCCGCCGGAAAGAAGCTGTTCCCTCGACCCACTACTGATTCGGCAACCACCTGCAGAGACCTGTAGCGCCTCCCGGATGGTAGGAGGGTAAACAGTCCCATGGTTGGGGTGAGACCAGCAGTCCTTGGCGATTCTGAGCGCCCTCCGCAGACAGCGCTTGCTTTGGACAGACTCAATGGATGGGGAGCGAGGAACCGGTGATGCGTTGGGCAATTTTCACCACCCTCTGCAATGCCTTCCAGTCGGAGACAGAGCAGTTGCCATACCATACTGTGATGCAGTTGGTAAGGATGCTCTCGATGGTGCAGCGGTAGAAGTTCACCAGGATCTGAGGAGACAGATGATGGGACAATCATTTCCAATACGTAGATGCTAAGAAGACTATGCTTGTGATTAATGATTTATAACATTTGTAAAGAAGGATATCTAACGAAGAATAAAAATTGGATGATGGGCCTACGTTTTGGTATAAATTGTTTTGGGTCTCTTTCCCTTTATTACAGAAAAGTCAATTAACGGACATGACGTTGCCAGGGGGCGGGATTTGTCAGCGATTGGTCATGGCCCCGCGTCCATCACATCACTGTGGAGGGATGAACATTGTCCCACACCTCCGCTCCACCCCTCCCACAACCCGCGGAGGGTGACTGTGGGAGAGTGGGGGCTGTCCCGAGGGATGCGCACCTTCGGCCGCACAATACATGGTGCTTGGGTTCAGGTTGCCGAGTCACCTATGGCTTGTGTGGGAAAATGAGTCCCACCCTCCCCTCTCCCCCTTGTCTCCCCTCCCCCTCTCTTCCTTCGCTGTGTCTCCCTTCTCTCTCTGCCCCTCTCTCCCCTCACCTCTCTCTCACTTCTCTCTCTCCCTTCTCTCTCTCCCCCCTCTCTCTCTTCCTCTCTCACTCTCCCCCTCCTCTCTCGCTCCCCCCCTATCTGTCCTCTCTCTCTCTCTCCCCTCTCTCTTTCTCCCCCCCCCCCCCCCCCCCCCCCCCCCCCTTCTCTCCCTCCCTCTTCTCTCTCTCCTCCGTCTCCACCGGTGGGAGGTTGGGGTCATTTTCCCACACAAGCCATAGGAATGGGCGGTGTTTCGGGTCGACATTCTTCCGACTCAGTCTTCAGATGTGAAGAATGGTCTCGCCATGAAACGTTACCCATTCCTTCTCTCCAGAGATGCTGCCTGTTCTGCTGTGCTACTCCAGCTTCGGTTAAAAATAGTTTACAGATTATCTGGTGTTTTATGCATGGGAGCTTGTGTGCATTCCGCAAGCAACCAGACGGTAATAAATAAAACCTGCTTCTTGCTGTCTATGGTGGGGGGGGGGGGGGGGGGGGAGTTAGAGGAGATAAAAATTGCTCGTTGTCATGCACACTTGTCATCGGCCCGCCAGGGAATGTGTGTTTCCCCCCATGTTTTGAAAACGATTTACAATTCCCCAAGCCGTCTGCCCCCCGGGGCCGGGGGTGTGGCTGGATCACCCGCTGTCGGTGTCAGGGTTCGGGGGTCGGAGGGGGAGGGGGTAATCACCCTGGCGTGGGGGGTGGTGTCCTATGAGGGTGCAGCGCGGTCAGTGACTCTGGGTGGGCGGAGGGACCAGCCTGTCCCACATCTCCGCTCCATTCGACCCACAGCCCGTCACAGTGTGGCCGCACGGGGGAGATGAGGCGGAGGGTGGTTGTGGGAGAGTGGAAGCCGTCCCGAAGGATGCGCACCTTCGGCCGTTTTTCAACTTGGTGCTTGGGTTCAGATTGCCCAGTCACCTATGGGTTGTGTGCGAAAATGACCCCCACCCTCCCGCCGGTGCAGACGGAGGAGAGAGAGAAGCGAAACTTGAATGACCAAATTTTCGTCAAAAATAAGTTAAAAGGACGTCATTCAAGGTTGCAGAGCATTAGATAAGACAGGGGATATCACAAAATGTAAAACAAACTCAAGGGGCTCGTCGGATTCATGAAAATCTCAAAGTGTTTTGTACCTACGTTAAAAACAAAAGGGTAACCAGAGGAGGAGAGAGAGAGAGGAGAAGAGAGAGAAGGGGAAGAGAGGGAAGGGAGAGAGAGGGGGAAGATGGGAGGGGAGAGAGAGAAAGGGGGGAGAGAGAGATAATGGAGACAGAGAAGGGGGGGAGAAGGGAACGAGTAACGGGGGAGAGAGAGAAGATCGGAGAGAAAGGAGGAGACGGGAGGGTGAGGGTCATCTTCCCACACAAGCCATAGGTGACTGGGCAATCTGAACCAAGCACCAAATTGTAAGCGGCCGAAAGTGCGCATCCCTCGGAACAGCCCCCACTCTCCCACGGCCACGTTCCGCGGGCTGTGGGTCGGTTGGAGCGGAGCTGTGGGACATTCTTCATCTCACCACAATGATGTGATGGATACGGCAGTCTGGACCAATCGCTGACAATCCCGACCCCCGGCAACCTCATGTCCGTTATTTACCTTTCAATTAGTTGGCTTTTAGGCGTCTGGCCCTTTCGGTTAGTTTCCATTTAGGCGTCCAACCTTTTCGGTTAGTTGGCGTTTCGGCTTTGTTTCCATTCGGTTACTTGGCGTTTCGGCTTCGTTTCCATTCGGTTATTTGGATTCCACTTCTTTGCTTCGGCTTCACGTCCATCAGCGCCACGTCCGCACACGAGTGAACACAAACTACATAAATTGACAGATGCGTTTGAAGAGGGTGCAGTTGGAACTATGCGGGAAGGTAATAACTTGGAATAATTCAAACTGCAACACAATTAGGCAGGTGGTCGGGAGAGAACACTGTGAGCATTTGTTATTGAGTTAGCCCAATTGTGACTTTTAGGAATCGTTTACAGATCGATCGAACCGGCAAGTTGATCGAACCACCAACCGAGAGATAAGGATTGTTAAGTAAGCGAAATGTGAATGACCAAATTTTCGTCAAAAATAAGTTAAAGGGACGTCATTCAAGGTTGCAGAGCATTAGATATGACAGGGGATATAAAAAAATGAAAAACAAACTCAAGGGGCTCGTCGGCTTTATGAAAATCTCACAGTTTTTTGTACCTACGTTGAAAACAAAAGGGTGACCAGAATGAAGGCAAGAACACGAAGATCGACACAAAAAGTTGGAGTAAATCATTCGCCCCGTTCTTATTTAATATGACTGACGGAACTCTTGCTATCCTATTTTATGTTATTGGCTAGCTTACCCTCGTTTTTCATCTTTTCTCCGCGTAGTCCACTTTTAGTTAATTTCTGTTGTTTTTAAAAAAAAAGCTTCCCTATCCTCTGACTTCCCACTAATCGTTGCAATATTATATGGCATCCGTTTTTAGTTTTGTAATGTCCTTGACTTCCTTTGTCAGCCACGATCGCCTCATTCTTCCTCTTTGGAACGAAAGTCTCCTGCATCCTCTGAATTTTTCCCAGAAATCCCTATCATTGCTGTTCCACCGCCAATCCTGCTGGGTTCCCTTTCCGATCAAGTTTGGCCAGCGAGTCCCTCGTGCGTCTTTAATCACCTTTGCTCGGGTGTAATACCAACACATCCGACATTATCTTCTCCCTCTGAAATTGCAGGTTAAATCTTATCATGTTGTGGTCGCTACCCCCCAGTGGTTCATTGAATTCACTTATCAAATCTAGTTCAATAAACAACACTGAATCCAGAATTGCCTTTTCCCTGGTAGGTTTCACTAAAGGCTGCTCCAAGAAACCATCTCGGAGGCACCCCACAAATTAATTTCCTTGAGGTCCAGTACGAACCTGATTTTCCCAGTATACCTGCATATTGAAACCAGCATTGACCACCGTGACATTGCCTTACTTACGTGCTATTTCTATCTCATGGTGAAACTTGTACCTGTATCCTGATTGGGGGCCTGTAAATCACCCTCAGTGGGGTCTATTGATATTTTCAATTTCTCAGCTCTACCCGCAGGGAATATACATCTTCTGATCCTGTATCACCCTTTACAAAGGACCGAATTTCATTCGATACCAGCAGCTATCCCACCCTTCTGCTCACTCTTCTGTCTTTGTGCTCCCAGCGCCGATCCTCGTGCAGCTACGTCTCTGTTATTTCCATGTCATTATACCTATGAATTTCCAACTGTGATAAAAGCTCATGAACTTTGTTTATTATACTATTTGCATTCAAATACAACGCCTTTAATACGCAACACACCTGCTCTCCTCTCACACCGGTCCCGATTAGAACCGAACTTACTCTCTTATCCCTTCTGAAACTTTCCGTCCTATTACTTCTGGAGACTTCTGAAAGTTTCCTGCACTCTCTTTCCCATTAACTCTACCCTTACACTTTCAAATGTGTGTTCCTCCTCCACCGGCACTATTTAATTTAAAGTTCTATCTGCGTCCCTGGTTATACGGATTGCCAAGAGTCTGGTACCAACAGGGTTTAAGTGGAGTCCGTCCCGTCGGAACAGTCCACTCCTTTCCCAATACTGGTGCCAATGTCGCACATATTCAAATCCATTCCTTCTACCCCATTCTTTGAGCCACGCTTTCATCTCTCGAACCCTCTCAAACCTATGCTAATTTGCATGTAGCTGAGGTAGCAATCCACATATTATTACCCACTTGGTTCTGCTTTTCAAGTATGTGCGCAGTTGTTCAAATTTCATTAGCAGAACCCCTTTCCTCGTTCTACCTACGTCATTGGTACCCACGTGAACCACGACGGCCGGATCTTTCCCTTCTTACTCAAGTTCATCTGGAGATCAGACGAGATGCCCTGAACCCGCGAACTAGGCATGCAACACAGCCTTCGACTAACTCGAACCTCGTCAAAGAGAAAAGTACCAACGTCCCTAACTACACTATCGCCAAAGACTATATTTTGATGAAGGAGAACTCAAAGAGCAAAGTAGACTTTGATAAAATTCATTGAATGAAATACATAAGAAAAACAAATGATTGTATTCATTGAAAATATTGAAGATATACCGGCTCAATATCTTTCCATGATTTAAACAAAAGACGTTGACAATTCCTAGACTACAAATGGACTTCAAAAACATATAGTCACGAGCAAGACAAAATTGAAGTTTGGGCTTGCTAACAACGAAGATAAAAATGGGGATACCCTAGATCCACACATAAATATATAGGCATGCTGCTTCATGACGAAAACTTGAGGAATTATAATTAAATGGGCTAAACATTTTCTATTGCTGTGGGGGCTGCTGTGATTTATTTATACATCAAACAAAAAAAATATGGAATCGTTGACAAGTAGCAAGTGAACGGCCCAAACTTACAAACGCCCCCGTCGCGAGCCTGGAAACTGCAAGTTTTCCGAGCTAATTCTGCTACCACCATAATGGATTGGTTATGGCTGCCACTGATTGTCGCCCGTAACGGACGATGATAGTGATGTCGACATTTGAAGCATGGAAGACGGGCAGAAAAGAAGAGGGAGCAAATGGAAACAGACGTGGCATTGCAAGTGAAACAAGGCGCTCCAAATTTGGAAGACTTGAACAAATTGGATGAAAAGAGTAAAATATATCATAAAGAAAAACAAATCGACATACTCATTCCAAATTTGTATCGAGAGATTTGGATATTGCAAGGCCTTGGTTAATTCTTCTGTAGCAAGCATGTCTCCAAGTAGGCGATGACAGTTTGACGAATCTTGTTTACAATATATGCATTTTGTGTATCAATAACTTGTTTGGTGAACTGCATAAGTATATCTGCTGAATAATTGCCAAGTAGAAATTCATGCTGAGGTCGTTTTAAGCATCACGGTATATATTGTATTTGCTCCTATACAATAAAGGACAAACCGTATTCGAGACATTAAAAACACCACGAATAATCTGCAATAACCATGGGAAACTAGGAATAATGAAACTGAGATTAGTATATTCATTTAACACTGTGTATAAACCACGCATGATGCACTAAACGGCGCTAAACGGAAGTCTACAGAACGTATGTGTCAGCTTCATGTGTGTAGTGAATTCAGTTCAATGGGGGACTTCCGTACGACATCAGTAAATTGAGACACATCAAACAAGGAACAATAATAAACGGAGTAGAAATTCAAAGAAGCAATTTTATTTTGTCAGCTAAATTTTTGCAGTTAATGTAGCTTTGCTGCACAGACAAACACAAGGAATTCCTTGCCATTCGTTAAGCAAAATAACACAGGAACATTGCTGGAATACTTGAGTGCATAGATGTTAGTAGTCTGTAGAAGATTGTCATGTTAATACCTCGTGGGATATGCAAATGCTGTTCGACTAAACATATCGAATATTTTTTGGAAAAATGCGTTTACACGATAGAAATATAGCTGCTAG
Organism: Leucoraja erinaceus; assembly: GCF_028641065.1. Lineage (NCBI taxonomy): Eukaryota > Metazoa > Chordata > Chondrichthyes > Rajiformes > Rajidae > Leucoraja > Leucoraja erinaceus. The sequence continues at coordinate 21,004,339 of NC_073400.1, read as the reverse complement.
CTTCAGTGCTCACCCAGAGCTTAAAGACAGGAAATACCTTATCAGTGAATTTACAAGAAAATGTGTGCAAGTGGGCACCATCATTGGAATTGTAGAAGGACAATCGCCCACCTTCGAAATCTAGGTAGATTCCGATATTACTTAACGGAATCATCAATGTTGATGTTCCGAATGTCCTCATCTGCGCGGCCGAATCGTCAATGTTCCACAACATCAACATCCAGCAGCCTTCGCTTGGCGAAAGCCGCGTCCATCTGTTCATGGGCACTTGACGTTCTGACACTCCCACGCTCCACACTGAACCGAGGCTCACTGATACCTCCCAATATTTTTTCCCGGACAGAATGCCATCACTGGCCCAGATTGACCAATTATCAGAATTTTTCATCTTCTTGTCTGAGGGCGACGTCGTTTTCCATTCCGACGTACCAGTTGTCCAGTTTTTCGAAAATATGAACTGTGGATCGGATGATTCTGGGTTCATTTTCACCGGCACTAGGAATGCAAGTTCGGAGAGAGTAATTAAAATCATCGTTAAATACGTTTACTATTGTTTCGTTAACATAACAATCTGTTTGTTATATGAAATAGAAAGTGTCAATTGCACCCAGGTACATTCCCTCCCGGTATATGTAAGCTTATCTCATCCTGTCAACATTTATGCCTTCATTGAATGTAAGATGCATACTTCAAGGACATTTTCATTCAGTTTACGTGGTCGATTTGCTTTAATGTTCTCTATACGAAACACCCATTTGAGTTATTGAGAAACAGTGATATATTTACGATATATGAGGAAGACAAGACAAAAATATAATCCTTAAAGGGACTTCGATGAAAAATTAGCTTGGACCGTAGGTTCCTTTTAGTATATTTCTGGCCATTTATGCGTTGCGCCACGGAAATTTTGCGAGATACTAAAATAAGGCCTGAAAAGTAGAACATCAACAGAGCGCTCCATTCCATCCCTCTCATCTTCCATACCCTTTTTGTCCATAAAAGCCAAAGCTCATGGCATAAAACAGTAGTGGATAAAAACAGGATGACTAATTGAGACGGGAAGGGGTCCCGAAAGAAACGTTGTACCCACTGATAAAATTCCTCTCAGAGGCCTTGGACTCGCATACGTGGAAGGGAATGTGTGAGAATAGCAGGGCGAGAAACATAAATGTGGCCAGTGGCTCTGATATTTATGTCTGTCGTGAACTGCGATTCAGGTAGACATAGAAAACCCAGAGGTATATTTCTGGAAGTCTTATTATCGGAACAGCCAGAACATAGCCAGATTATCTGGGGAAATAGATTGGCGTCCGTACACGAGTGCCAACATGTGGAAGTAGATTCTATTGTTATCAAGTTTTACTGCTACTTTTCAATACGTGGCCGGTTTTCATATGCTAACTCGGGTTTGGGTGTTCTCCATAAATAATTTCTGATTTCCACTGATTCGTCGCAAGGCCAGGTCATGATAAAAGTGACATTTCACATTTAAGTACGAAACCAGTTCAAAGTAGGAAACATTTGGGCAAGTAAATAATCCGTGAAGCGGGGGGCGTAATAATCATAGATCATGATGTATCTCTACATGATCTATGTAGTTGATGCACAAACAACTCAGGTTTATAATCATATTGAAAAAGCATTCACAACATGGCGCTTCGGAATCGGCCTGCCTAATTCCAGAAAACACATTTATCAAGTCTTCAATAATATAAAAGGGAAATTATGGTTTGTCGTGCAGGAAGAAAATGTTTATCTTTATTGTAGTTGTTATAATATGCTTAATTGATATTTCGTTTTTAAATGTGCTATTAGAACGAACAAGTTGCAGTGCATTCCTTTAATTATTCGCTAGACTCAAATAATGTCTGTAATGACATTAACATAAATGACCCAAATTCCATAACGTTGCAGTTGTTTCCATTTCTGAAAAACAATTGACCGTCCAGCATAAATGCAGAAATATATACCAAACTTTTCAACACCTCGGCAGCTTTAGCCGTGATTATGTTTGTCCTGTTCATGTGCACCGGATAATAACGCGTCATTTAGAATAGAGACATTTGGTCAAATTGAGCGCGGTCCATTGGGGCGAACGAAGATGATTGCGGCTTTCGGTTGGGTTTGGCGGTGCTCACAGTTTACCTTTGTGTTATTTGGCTGTCATTTTTCTTCCCAAAACGAGATCATATTGGGATCCAGTTTTAGGAATATAGAAACATACAAAATAGGTGCAGGAGTAGGCCATTCGGCCCTTCGAGTCTGCACCGCCATTCGATATGATCATGGCTGATCATCCAACTCAGTATCCCATCCCTGCCTTCTCTCCATACCCCCTGATCCCTTTAGCCACAAGGGCCACATCTAACGCCCTCTTAAATATAGCCAATGAACTGGCCTCAACTACCTTCTGTGGCAGAGAATTCCACAGATTCACCACTCTATGTGTAAAAAATGATTTTCTCATCTCGGTCCTAAAATACTTCCTTCTTATCCTTAATCTGTGACCCCTAGTGCTGGACTTCCCCAACATCGGGAATAATCTTCCTGCATCTAGCCTGTCCAAGACCTTAAGAATTTTGAAAGTTTCTATCAGATCCCCCCTCAATCTTCTGAATTCTAGCGTGTACAAGCCAAGTCTACCCAGTCTTTCTTCATTTGAAAGTCCTGCCATCCCAGGAATCAGTCTGGTGAACCTTCGCTGTACTCCATCTATGGCAAGAATGTCTTTCCTCAGATTGGGAGACTAAAACTGTACACAATACTCCAGGTGCGGTCTCACCAAGACCCTATACAACTACAGTAGAACATCCCTGCTCTTATACTCAAATCCTTTTGCTATGAATGCTAACATACCATTTGCTTTCTTCACTGCCTGCTGCACCTGCATCCCTACTTTCAATGACTGGTGTACCATGACACCCAGGGCTCGTTGCATCTCCTCTTTTCCTAATCGGCCACCATTCCTAATCGGTCACCATTTCCTAATCGGCCAACACCATTTGTGTTTGCTTCATGGTTATCTAACTTTACGGGTGTCATACCATTTCCATTTACAAATATGGAAGATGGTTGAATGTCCATTGTTCATCATGCATTCGAACTGTAACTTGATGATAACTGTGCTATCCTGTGGATTTCGAGGAACACGTGACTTCAAATCGCATTCTGGGTCATCACCCAGCCTGCAGTGACTTTTGCTTCAATGTTGTGTTCAAATGTAACCTTGTGTACGTTTGGACTGTGAAGCAGTTGATATTCAATTTAATGACATGAAGGTATATAAATAAGCACCTGCTTCTGCGGTGTGTCGGCACGTCCACATTTGTGTTGGGGAGGGAATACAGAGCGAATATATCTCATTCTTACCTTTATTGTTCTTGATGGTGTCCCAATCTAAATAAAACCATATTTAATTATTTTAAAACAAATAATGTGTGTCTGGCACTTTACGGCTAAGATAGAAATAACAAATTCCATATAAAAACAAGAAAGATTAATGACTGAAACGAGGAATTGAAAGTAATAATTTTGGTGTACTTTAGTCCAAAAGCCAAACCACGAAAGGGGGGTCGGCTCACTGTATGTTTCATAATGCCATTGATCTCTTGGATGTACATGGTGTCACTCACTCTTGTTCATTCAAATAAAAGTAGCACTTTTGGAGAATGCCCAAGTTAAAAAAGGAAATGGTCGACCATTTAGCCTGCCGGCAAGGCGAAGGAACTTGCACTGCATTGCTTGGTAAGGCATATGCAGAGCTCTCAGTGACTGGATCATCACAAATGATGAAAACAGCAATGTTCGCGGCATGCAGTCAGGTCGCTAGTTAGATGCTTTTACTGTGCCCATTGTGATAAAAATGCAGTGCATTCATTCTGCCTTAATTATCTGCCACAAGTACCGTGTGTGATATTAAAGGGAAGTTGCGTCGTCGTCAAGATTATGGGAGGAAGCAATACATTTGACATATTTTGTAAGTTAAACGAATCGAAATGTTGCCGTTTGATTGTATTGCTACTTACCTGATGCCTGCAAACTGTGATCAGCTAATGGAATGAAATGGAACCGAATTGTAAAATCAAACAATTTATCTTTTAACTTTTTTCGTTTTAGTTTGGAGATACAGCGCAGAAACAGGCCCTTCGGCCCACCGAGTCCACATCGACCAACGATGCCTGCAAACCCTACACACGCTAGCGACAATTTTACACTGAAAACCAAGCCATTTAACCTAGCTTTTAAGTGTGGGAGGAAACCGAAGATCTCAGAGAAAACCCACAAAGGTTACGGGGAGAACATACAAACTGCGAAAAGACGACATCCTTAGTCAGGATCGAATTTGGGTCTCTGGCGCTGCAAGGCAGTAGCTCTACCGCTACTCTATCGTGCCGGTCGGTTAATGTTTATCCGATAGATAACATATGCAGATCACCTTGGAAAACGTTGAATCTATTGTAAATACGCTGAATGGATTAAACCCCAGATTCACCGACATTATGCAACTCAAACACTGCACTCCATGCGGTGACCGGATTGCGGTAGTTAGGTCCGAAGGTTGGGGTCCAGGAGTTGGTTGCCATATAGATTGCTCTGGAGGGAGGGTTTCGTGTCCTGGTTAGGCCTCGATATCTTGTCGCAGTATCTTTCAGACACAAAGGTTAACCCTGCTTCATGTGACTGTGCCATACAATTTAGGATTTCTCACATCACGGGATGTACCGTACGGCTTCTGAATGCGAGATTAGAGCGGAGGGTTCTGCTTTCCAACAAACAAATCATGAACTCGGATATAGCTGCCTTGAGAACCTATTCGTCACTATGCTGAAATGTTATAACTATAAACTCAGAGGAATTCACGTTGGCAGTCCTGACAGCAGTTTGTTTCCTACCAACTGAGCGTATCATGGTTAAAACATTCTCATCACTTGCCTTGAAGCGAAATGCATTAACGGCATATTCATAATAACCAGAAGCATCACCCAGACCAAACTCAATGTTGTGCAACTAACATATAATCAGCATGCGCATGTGCCACCTGAGGCCCAAGCACCGTAGGTTATTTGTACATAACCAATAAAGTCGCCTACACTCGCCACTCGACACTCGCCACTAGCCACTAAAATCGCCACTCAATTTCTCTGCAAATAACAAATAATCTTTTTCGTTCATGATTAAAAAAAACAGTCGCTTTCGTCACCTTTCTTAGCGAAGTAGACTAAATATCTTACGTTGCCGCGTGATAACTGTGTTTTGTATAGACATAATTCCTTTATTCGTGTCGACCTTCCTGATCTCTGTATTAAATACTGCTCAGTCTGCAGCACCGTTATCCCGCCTATACAGTCTTGATCACCCTTCCGTGTAAAGCAGTGATTTGTTCGTAGCTCTGTCAGTTTTCCGTGAGATTGACTATTTACATTTTTTTAACCAAACAATGGCCAATATATTACGTAGAACTCTTTAATGTGCTAAACTCCTTAGAAATAAGTTTCACACATGTACTATATGACGATCTGAGAAAATATATCCGATTGCCTTCAGAGGTGAGGTTATCCAACCGACAGCAAGCTACGCATGTTATTAACAAAATGGGAGAGTTTTTTGAAACGGAAGAAATTCTATGTATGATATCAAGGATCCATGTTACAAATATCCGACAATATGCGCCTACACAAGGCAATGACTGTACATCGGACTTTGCGTGCAGAAGTAGCTATTCAGCAGAAATATATTTAATTATAAATGTTTATTGAATTAGACGCACATCTTGATGACTATCGATGCGATCGTAAAATGTGATTGAAGCATAGAAACGTAAAAAATAGGCGCAGGAGGACATCATTTGTGCCTGCGAGCCAGCACCACCATTCATTGTGATTATAGCTGATCATCAACAATCAGTGACCCGTGCCTGGCTTCTCCGCATTTGCCTTGATTCCGCTAGTCCTTCGAGCTCTATATCACTCTCTTGTAAATTGATCTCTACCGCCTTCTGTGATAGAGAATTCCACAAATTCACAACTCTCTGGATGAAAACTTTTTTTTTCTCATCTAAGTGGGCTCTCCTTTATTCTTAGACTGTGCCCCCCCCCCCCCCCCCCCCCCGGTTCTGGACCCCCTCAATATTGGGAACATTTTTCCTGCATCTAGCTTGCCCAGTCCTTTTCTAACTTTATACGTTTCTATAAGATCCTCTCTCATCCTTCTACATTCCAGTGAATACAATCCCAGTCTTTCCAAACTATCCTCGTATGACAGTCCCGCCATCGCGGGGATTAACCTCGTGACCCTACGCTGCACTGCCTCAATAGCAAGGATGTATTTCTTCAAATTAGGAAACCAAAATACACACACAATACTCCAGATGTGGTCTCACCGGGGCCCTGTACAACTGCAGAAGGACCTCTTTCCTCCTATAGTGTTATTTTTAATTCCATCATATAAATCATTAATATATATTGTAAATAGCTGCGGCCACAGCAACGAATCTTCCGGCACTCCACTCGCCACTGCCTGCAATTCAGTCAGGAACCCGCCTATCCCTACACTTTGGTTTCTCTCTGCCAAATAATTATCTATCCATGTCAATACCCTACCCCCAATATCTTATGCTCAAATTTTGCCAACTAATCTCTTGTGTGGGACTTTATCAAGTGTTCTGGAAGCCCAGATACTCTACATTCACTCTCCTTTCTTCATCCATTTTACATCACATCCTCAAAAATTTCTAGAAAATTAGTCAAAACGGATTCCCCCTTCAATTATTTACTTACCCCGTGCAGTTAATGAACGTAAAAAATGCCATTGTCAAACAGTTAAGTTGAAAGTAAATAATAATGTTATATCAATATAATAATTCAGCGGCATGGGCGGAATAATATTGGGAAAATAATATAGTGATGCGAATACTGCACTGATCGGTCTCACAAATAGGATCAAAGTATTCAATTTCACCATCATGCCCAGGTTAATCGCAGAATATCATTGTTGCAAACGAATGGACGTTGTCATTCTGTCTCTTTTTATTCCTTATTTTATATCCATCTGTGTGTCCCCTGTGAACTGTAAATAGATGTCCCCACTATCATGTGTCCGCAGAAATTGTTGTAGAGTTGGCGGTTTGAGAATATTCAGAATCTCTCATGGACACAAGGGGTATATACAGGAAAGAAAGGTCTCGTTCAAATCCTTCGAATTGTGATGTCTTCTGCGGTTACGTTCTTTAAGCCAACGAAGTACATTTGATAGGGAAGCAGGCTTCATGGCGTTGCATAATATCTTCCCCCGTGATAGTCCCTGACGATGAAGTGTTCAAGGCTAAAGGACGTTCTTTCGGAATTTGCCTTAGTTGAGAGATGAAGCAAGGGGTGTGTGAGTTGCATTGACTGACAGCAAGTTAAAACAAATATTTACAACCAGTTACTGAAACATTCCTCGTTTACCGCAGTCACTTTGTTTATCAACAGGAAATGCGGCCTGCCCGTCTTCTGTAAAATAACACTGTAAGTGTGAGCCGTAGTTAGCATTGTGTTTTTGCAGCAATCCATCTGATATTACGTTCATCTCATTTTGAACATCGGCTGTTGATTAAGTCGTCCAGGCAATACTTAATCCACGCTCTAGTTCATTCATTTACAGACATAATATTTCTGAAGCTGGTGTAGAACAGATGGCTTTCTTTTTTAGAAGCTGCATTTTCATGGCCATGGATTTGATAATGCAAATGCAATTCAATGTCAAAGTGGTTGTAATCGTTTCTCCTGGCGAGGATGGTCATTGTCTTGCCCAGATACCATCTGGAAGTTTATAGCGTCTGCAACTATTTTCCAGACAATGTTGTGAAGAGCTCTATTATGGAGTAAAGGACGTTTTTGCAGATGCAGGTCCGTAGTTCCGAGAACACAACCGAAATGAAAACTATTAATTATGCCGTAGTCCTCCACCATACACAATCAACTTTCACTGCTAAACTGAAAACATTGGAAAACATCCCCCCCCCCCCCCCCCCCCCCCCCCCCCCCCCATTCCCCCCATTCCCCCCCCCCCCCCCCCCCCCCCCCCCCCCACCCCCCCCCCCCCCCCCCCCCCCCCCCGAGAGGTTTACCTCAATAATTAGCTGAATGATGAATTGGTACACGTTACAGGTAATACGGTTGACATCGACGACGATGTCGCTGATAATTGCAATCATCCTGCAGATGATGACTGGTGTAATTTATCTAAAATGACAACTTACTGCATTGACCTTTGAGGTCTTCTAGTTCTGGGGACACACGAAATATTTCAAAATGAAGGGGGGAAATCAGTTGCGGAAGGAAATTACAACGACGTGTTTTTCAATTGAAATGGGCAATAAAACAGTTATTAAGTTGAATTAGCTAAAGTTAACCTGTTGATGTGTTAACGACTGTTTCGAGAAGATATTGCTTTGCCGGCCATTATTTTTAACCAATTTCTGTACATATTTCAGAAACTAATTTGCTGCACAAACGTATGCACGATTTGAGCTATACGTTTTATTTTCGAAATGCTTGCTCAACCTTGAAACACTTTTCGCTCGCCATAATGTATTTCAATTCTCGATTCATGCGATATATCCACGTTTCAAATCCAGTACATATTCAAGGATATTGTTCAGTTTCGTGCAAACAGTGCCCAATGTCTTTTGTAAAGATATCTGCAGTCATTTCAGAACCCCTTTTATAATACAACCTACCTTAAAGCTAGGGCTCTTGCTACATCTGAGTTTCACTACAAATCATTGATATGTTTTATATAAATGTTATATTCTGCAAAGACTATTCAACAATTTTTTGCTCGAAACCATATTTCTGATGGATACTGACGGTATTCCAAACTATATATGTAATTTTGTTAAAAAGGCAGCAGCCAGAAATATCGCGACTGGGCCAATCCTAGATATATTTTATAGATGACTAAATATAACACAGACTGATTTTACCATCTTACCAATGTTTTTCTTCCTCAGCATTTCCTCTGGAAATACAAACACATTTGTCAGGATTGCTTCCGACATATTGATGCAACATTTACGAAGAAAACATTGGCGGATATAACCGCCAATGTTTGCGAAAGTTGGAGGTAGTTGAGGAAGATACTATCACAATGTTTAAGAAATATTTAGACTGGTACCTGCATAGGTTTATATGGGTACGGGCCAAACCCTGACAGGTGGGACTACTGTAGATGGGGCATTTTGGCCGGTGTGGGCAGGTTTGACACAAGGGCCTATTTTCACTTAATACGACTATGACCAAATAGTGGGCGCCAAGAGGCGAGGTGCAGATAATGAGACAGGTGTCCCAGTTAATGTGTACCATATCCCCTTATGCCCACTATCCCCGTGTATATGCTGGTGCACTGTCTATGAATGGTGTTGCCAAGTGAAACGTGAAGACATAAAGAGGACATAAAAGTCGGTGTGGGTCAATCATGATTGGAACGTATGAAGAGACTTCAAAACTAATGAAAGATTTTGAACCAAAATTTAGTCAATCCCATTCCTGCCCACATATACTTCTCAATCTGCTGAAATCCACCATCAGATTATTTGTTGTTTCAGATTCCATGATTTACACTCCCTTTATTCTCCATCGGGTCCAGAAGAGTTTTATGAGAATGAACCCAGGAAATAGTGAGGTAACATATGATGGGCATTTGACTGTGTTCAGCCTTTCCTCACTTGAGTTTAGAAGGATGAGGGGAACCTCAATGAAACTTATCGCATAGTGAAAGATTTGGATAGATTGGATGTGCAGAATTCCACCACTGGGAGAGTGAAGGACCAGAGGTCACAGTTTTAGAATGAAAGGATGTTCCCTTCGGAATGATACGAGGTGGAATTTATTTAGCTAGAGGGTGGTAAGTCTATATAATTCATTGCCACAGACGGCTGTAGAGGCCACATCAATGAGAATTTTTCAAGCAGAGAATGAGAGGTTATTGATCAGTAAATGTGTTAGGGGTTGTGGGGGGAGCGGGGAGCAGGAGAATGGGGTATGGAGGGAAACATGGATCAGTCGTGATTTCATGACGCAGTAGTCTTGATGGGCCGAATGGCCTAATTCTTCTCCTATCAATTATGAATTTATGAACACTGTTATCGTGATGTTTTAATGTTACATTGATTTATTTAAATAACTGATTCTTTAATAAGCGCTGCTTTAATCGTGAATGCTTTGGTGAGGCAAATTAATCATTTCCCTCTTGGTAATATTGTCCACTAACATGGCCAGATTTTAATGTTTCTAAAGTACTCAAGCTTGCCATGATCTATCTATATTACTAAAAGTCTAATCTTGACTGCTTTTGGCCCACTGTGCTGCGATTTCCGAGAGAACGTCGCCACCGACGGCCGTCATTTTTGGTCACTTCGCTCAGAGCCCCCTTCCGCCTTCCGGGACCAGAGGATTTTTCCCATCGATGAAAAATAAGAGAGATATAAATGTTTTTTTTTAAATCCCCGCTCTCTCTGCTGCTCCCGCTGGCGACAGGGGGGGGGGGGGGGGGGGGATATAAAGCCCGGAAGTGTAGTACCTCACTCAGTCTCTGCCAGACCCAGAAAGCGAGCGGATCACGGCTCTCTGAGCTGCGAGTAACAATGAACGCACGTCTACTCCACGGTGAGTCCCCGCGATGCGGCTGTAAAGTGGCTGCAGCCCAATTGTTTGCCTCGCCTTTTTTTTTTTAGTTTGTGTTCACAAAATGAATTTTGGTTGTCAGGTGGCTGCAGCCTAATTGTTTGCCTCGTCTTTTTTTAACAAGTTTGTGTTCACAAAATGAATTTTGGGTGTCAGATGGCTGCAGCCCAATTGGTTGCCCAAATGGTGGAGAGGTGGAATATTGCGTTGGTGACCAGCCCTCCCGTATGATGCTGGGACCTAACAGGTCCCACTTAGTCTAGTAAATAACTAAAAGTCTAATCTTGACAAGTTCCTGTCTGTGCTCTATATTGATTTTGGAAAAAAACGCTAGCAAAAATCGTTATAATTTTAGCCATCTTACTCAGTCTTGCGTCGCTGAGGCAACACCGAATATTTTTCCGTTTGATGGAATATCAAAAAGGTTTTGATGTTTAAAAACTCTTAAGAACAGCTGATTTGTCCTCTCGCCTGTCAATCACCATGATGAAGGCTGCGCCCCTCCGGGGTGGGGGGGGGGGGGGGGGGGGGGGTGTTGGCATGAGTATGAAGCCCAAATGGTATGAAATTGCATTTGAATTTGGTGGCCAGCACTCTGCTAGAAATAGTTTGACATTGCATTTGAATTTGGTGGCCTGCGCTCTGCTTGGCGTTCTCGTGACAGCTTCCTGTTCAATGTATTAATTTCTCACCATCTCCTGGCTTCTCATAGATTGATCCAGTCCTCTCTTCAGGGCCCTATTCCAAAAGCACATCATCTTTAATGGAACTCGATCGCCAGATTTTCGACGTTGTTTGTTCTCTATCTCTTCAAAAATTATTACGATAGTACCTTCGCTGGAAAATGGAATAATCCAGATTGCGCTTGATATTGCGCGTAATTCATAGGTTGCTGTGTGGTTTTCTTGCAACTCGACACTGATTTTCACATTATTTGCAACTATTCAACGGTTTATCAATTACATTCAGAACGGATATTCGGGCTGCCGAATAAATAACGGATATGGCAGTGGCACTCATCTGCGAAGGAAATATATATAGGGAAAGAACAATGTTGAAAGTTAGGTTGATTACTTTCTCACCTTTCATTTGCAGATCCTCTCTTAAAGAATCCAGTTCTGCAAATGCAAAGGATATGTGATAATTGTGCAGTTCCAAGCAAGGTGATTACACACCCGCACGTTTTCCTTGCGATCAACCTTACATCACTAAATTATTATCTTATAAAATTAAAATATATCTAAGGGGATAAATAAGGCATAAATAAAAGGGGAGTGTTAGCAGTTACGTTACAGGCGAAGTTAACCACGCGGCTAACTTTTTTTTAAAAACGGAGATTTTATATTGATTCCATGAGATCACACTTCCACGGTGAATACGAGAGAGTATTCTGAGGGATATGACATACAGGCATTTAGACGAACAAGAGCTGATTATGGATAGTCAGCATCCGATTGAGTTTTTTGAAGGCGTGATCAAAACGCCGACGACGGCAGAGCTGTTGAAGTTGTCATGTGGATGACTTCAGCAAAGCATTCGGCAAGGTTCCGCATGATATGCTGCTCTGGAAGGTTATATCGCATGGGATCCAAGGAGAGATAGCTGAATGGATAGGAAATTGGCTTCATGGAAGGAAGCAAAAGTTTGATGGTGGAAGGTTGTTTCTCGGACTGGAGGCCCGTGATAGTGGTGTGTATCAGGTTTCCGTGCTGGGTTCGTTACTGATTGTCATCTATATCAATTAATTGGATGACAGCGTACACGAGAAGATTATCAACTTTACAGATGATTCAAACGTGCGTGGTATGCAGATAGTGAATACGGGTGTACACAATAATGTGCAAGCTATTAATTGATTGGCCAGGCTGGCTGACGAATTTTGATGCCATTTATTGCCGAGAAATTGGAGGTGTTGCATTTTGAAAAGTCAAACATGTGCAGGAACTACAAAGTGAATGGTAGGGCTCTGGGGAGTGTTGCAGAGCAGAGGGGTCTAGGAGTACAGGTGCATGACCCCTTGAAGGTGGAGCCGCGGGTAGATGCGGTGGGCAAAAAGGCATTTGGCCCGTTGGCCTGCATCTGTCACAGTATTGAGTATAGAAGATGAGAGTCGGGTCGCAGTCGTATAACACGCTAGTGAGGCCGATTTACATTATTATGTTCAGTTCTGCGCACGGTTGTAGACATATGTTGTCAAGCTGGTAAGGGTACAGAGAAGATTTATAAACATGTTGCCAGGGCTAAATGGCCCAAGCTATGGGGAGAGCTTGAGTAGACTGAGACTCCAGTCCATGGAGCGCAGGAGGATGAGGGGTGATCTTACTGAGGTGTAAAAAATCTCAATCGGGCTGATGCAAGGAGTTTCTTGTCCAGTATAGGTGAATCGATGACCAAAGGGTATTGACTTAAGGTGAAGGGGAAACGATTTAATAGAAATATGAGGGGTAACTTTCTCACACAAAGGGTGCTGGGTGCATGGAACACCCTTCCAGAAGAGATAGTAGTTGAAGCGGGGATTATCCCAAAATTTACGAAACAGATAAACATTTACATGGATAGGACAGATTTGGAGGGATGTGGACCAAACGCGGACAGGTGGGACTAGTATAGCTGGGACATGTTGTGCGATGTGGGCAAGTAGGACCGCATGTCCTGTTTCCACACCGTGTGATCTGTGAGAGCATAAGCGATCTGTCGTATGCTTGAATCAAGTACATTATCTTCTTATACGCAGGGTCAAAAATATATTTTAAGAACTGTCTGGTCAGATAGCCTAAAAATGAATACAGTTTTCCATGTGAAGTGTTTGGAATGGTGTCGGAAGACGCTAATTAATACATAGCGCTGTGTCCATATGTATGCTTTGAGCTTTATTGGCTAAAGGAGACGTGCTACAGATACGTGCATTATGTTGCAAGTGAATGGTTGTCGTCACTTTATACTTATCATGGAAACAGAAACATGCTAGGGCAGATACACCGCCATGCATTATGTGATGCAAGTTACACCAGCATGGTTGTCGTCACTTTATACTTATCATGGGGGCCGAAACTCGCCCAACATTGGGAACATGTTTTCCAGTCTGTCCAGTCTTCTCTATAATTTTATATGTTTCTACCTAGAGTCTATCTCTCTCTTAAATCATCAGCCTACTCATTCAACCTGTCCAGGCCACGCTGCAACCTCCTAAAAGCCACTTCACAGTTCACACTGCAACCTCCTAACAGCCACTTCACAGTTCACACTGCCACCCAGCTGTGTGTCATCCGCAAACTTGCAAGTGTTGCTCCTTATTCCATTTATCTATATTATACTGCATCTGCCACGCACCTGCAATTCAACCTCATTAATATATGTGTGTTGCTCCTTATTCCATCTTGCAAATCATTAATATATGTGGTAAACAGTTGCAGCCCCAACACCGAGCCGTGCGGCATTGTACTCGCTACTGCCTGCCATTCTAAAAATGACCAGTTCCCTCTTACTCTTTGCTTCCTGTCTGCCAATCAATTTTCTATCCACGTCAACACCCTACCCCCAATACCATGTGCTATAACTTTAGTCACCACTCACGTGCGGGACATCAAATGTATCGAGTTATGAAGTGAGGAAAAAAATGGGAAACTATTAAGGCAGCATTCAAACATGTGCTGCAAATATGGTTTTATTAGATAATATTCTTCAGTTGCAATCCATTAACTTGCAATCCATATATTCTTGACTCGCATTTCACAGAATGCCTTCACTCATCGAATAGATGGCCAATTATAGCAAAATAGGAGATTCCGCTGTTATTACTGAAAGAGCCACAGTGAAAATCTATCCATTCGATGTCTCATTTGGCGTTGTAATGTAGCGTTTCAGTACTTTACCTGCGTTTTTTTCACGAAGCTCTTCATCTGCAAGATGAAATTGGAGGAGCGTCTAAGTTTTGACAAAAAAGATTAGATGGCACGTGATCAAGTCATAAGGGCGGGCATGTCAGAATGCTCAGGGCCGTATCATATTCTGCAGCGGCATTTTTGTTTTATTGAACATATTTCTATATGTATTTCTCACGAATGTTCCCTCTTGTTCAAAAAACACATATTTATTGTCAGTCATCTGCGCATTTGAGAATATACATGATTACGATGGACTGTGATTAATATAAATCGCGCTTTAATAAACGGGTAATGGGCAGCACGAGTAATTGGCTTCATCTATGAGGGAATAAACAACAATTCAATGGTTTGAGCCTGGTTCTCACCGTCAAAGATGCAACTCTGTCCAAGACCTGAAGAGAAATGACGCATATGAAAGCATTTATTCCTTATAATTGCTAGCGTTTTTTGAATGAGTAGCATTGTTTTGGGACATAGAAGGATTCGTTAGGACGGGTGCAACATTGTACCGCCTCGTCTGCAAATACTATCACATTCGATCTAATTTGATTTGCTGTATACTGTCTCATTTTATCTTAGAGCAGTGGAGGGGGGGGGGGGGGGGGGGCACGGAATACATAGAAAATAGCGCGATACATTCAGTCGTGTACTACGCATTATGTTAAGCAAATACAGAATGAAAATATTCAAAGTCGCATTGGGTAAACCACGACGTGGCAAGGGTTAATTTGCAAATAATAATTAGCTAAGGCTATTTGAATTGCTGTTTAAACGACTGAGAACAAACTGTCCACAGCTTCCCAGCAAAATACTTTGTACCTGAATCAGCCATCTTGTAAGTCATACCTTGTGCTAATCCCCATAGAATAACGTCTCCGATAGAGGAATGATGTGTCGCTCGTCCCCTCGGAACCAACTAACTAACTGTAGTTTAACTTTCGATTGATTACATTCAATTGTCAGAATTTATTGGGCCTGGTGCAACTTTCTATTTGTAAATACACATATCATAATGTATTGGCATATTGCTGTTAACTAACGTTGCCACCATTCCGGTTGATCAGAATACATTATCTAATAAAGTGCAGTAAATAATATTGAAATAATAAAGAAAGTACTTTAATGAATTTAAAGTTATTGTATAACAAGTATTTTTACACTACACTGAAGCACTCGATATAAATGATTGACTTCATAACAGTTTTAATTCTTGGTCAATCATAAACTGAACTTCCATTATTGTGCTACTTGGTTAAAAATAAATACGTGTGGCATCAGGCCTTCACGCCATTTGCTCAAAGGTTACCGAATCAGCGAGATGCAGGGCAGATAAGGTGCTTATCGCAGATATATTGTTGTTTTAATTAAACTATTATATTATACACATCGGAAATCACTTGTGAGCAATAATGTGTCTGTTGAATAAAACTGAAAAAAATAGCATGTTTGTATTGTTCCTGTCAATCCTCCAGAATTTGTTGCTATTTGCCTGTATAAAATGTGCCATGGACCATTACAAATATAACGAACTTTGCTAAAATGAGTCGCAATAGCTTCTGTCCGAGGAGCCAATTATCACGTAAAAAATAAAGCACATCATTGACATTAGGCAGTTATTTATCTTATTTCGAACAACATCCAGCTTGCATGATTGTTACCTCTTCTGCCAGTTCTGGATGCTGTTTCTAAGAGGATGTAAAGGAACATAATCATTCCCCAAAACCAGTGGTTTTATGAATCGAAGTTTCCGCACATTCATAAATATGTCCTGATATCTTTAGTTCATGCTTGTTGTCCACTGCGCATTCCAAATTGAATAAATCTATCAAACAGAATGGACTGCATCAATTTGCATCCGCTGCTGTGGTGCTCAGCATACACAAAATGTTCAGATTATTTGCCATCGCTATTGCACCAATCTTTGAGATCCACTGACACTAGGTGGGTTGTTTGCTATATGAAAAATACCAGAACAAATCATCATATAAAAACAATAATAATAATAATAATAATAATAATAATAATAATAATAATAATAATAATATTAATACTTATTAATGATTATTATATTATTATTATTATTAGATGATCTGATGATGATTATTATTATTATTATTATTATTTTTATTATTATTATTATTATTATTATTATTATTATTATTATTATTATTATTATTATTATTATTATTATTATTATTATTATTATTAATATTACTATTCAGATTATTCGATGCAGCCGTATTTCTATCATCATCGCCAACTTCAGCATTATCCTAGTTTTCCGAGATTCCGCATATACCAAACATATTATATGTTATGTCAAAATGTTGTCAACACCTTACCCATCCGAAAAACAACGTATTACGTTCGCTAGATCCTTCTTGCTTATATACATTCCGTAAAATTGCGGATATTTCTGTGCAATTCCACTTACCCAACTGTTGAAGCTTTTGCAACAGTTCAGTGATTTCTGAAACAAAAATGTTATATATTTGCCTGTCGGTCACAATTTTCTTCCCTTATTTAAAATTTCAGAATATTCAGTCGGGTGTGCAGATTAGGCTATAAATTACCAAAACGAAACCGCGAATATTCGATACATTATTCACGAAATAATTGTCTTTCGCGCCATAAAACAGGATTATGGCTGGCTTTGTTTAATGTATAGTATGTACGTTTATACAGCATACAGGACAACATATCTCCACAGCAAGTACGCTAATAATGCCATGCAACACATCGGACGAACAAGTATTGAATAATGCATGCAGTATATTGTACACGTTTAATTGCATAACTTATTGTTGGAACTGTCATTTGTTGAATAGAAGTAAGTTACAAGAACATTACACTCTATTAGCCTTGGGAATAAAAGCCAGAATTCAAGTCATAATCGTAAGCAGTATCGCCACTAAATGCAGGTTGTATTATCTTACCTGTATCCTTGTTTTTCAATTCGTCGTCTACTGTAATTGAACACCATACTTTCACCAAATATATGAATCTAACAAATTCTGGAAACATTACCTCACTAAAAGAGGTGTGATGTTCGGACCATATCATTATATCAACACTTTGTCCGACAGCCACCAGTAATTAATAAGGAGATGCACATGAACTATTATTTCCCGCCTGTGGTCTGGACGATCAATAAAGTATTCGGAGGCATGCCAGTGTACAAACGCGAGGGCACATTCGGTCAAATTAGTTTGATTTACGTAGGTTCATTAGCACAAAACCAAACATTTGGCCCAAGTACATCTTGGGTATATTCCTTGTTTCCCTTTATTTCATTAATCTCAACAGAATCCATAAACAAAAAAAGTATCAAGATTTGCCATTCGTGTGGTCATACTGCGACTTCAGAATAACTGATGAGACTGAAGTCCGACAAATCCCCGGGTCCTGATTGTCTGTATCCCAGGGAAGCTAATGAGGTGGCTCTAGAACACGTGGACGCATTGGTGATCATTTTCCAATGATCTATAGATTCAGGATCAGTTCCTGTGCATTCGAGGGTTGCTAATGCTATTTCACTTTTCAAGCAAGGAGCAAGATAGAAAGCAGGGAATTATATAGATCAGTTGATCCTGACATCGGTGGTGGGAAAGATGCCGGAGACAATTATAAAATATGAAATAGCGGCACGTGTGGATAGCAGTAACAGGATCGGTCTGAGTCAGCATGGATTTACGAAGGGGAAATCCTCTAATCTTCTGAAATGTTTTGAGGACGTAACATGGAAAATGAACAAAGGAGAGCCAGTGGGTGTGCTGTGCCAGGATTTCAGGAAGGATTTGATGAGGTGCAACATAGGAGATTAATGGGCAAAATAGAGCACATTGTATAGGGGGTCGGGTAATGATATGGATAGAACATTGGCTGGCAGACAGGAAACAAATATTATGGATCAACGGGCCCCTTTCAGAGTGGCAGGCAGTGCCTAGTGGGGTACCGCACGTATCGGTGCTGGGACTGCAGCTATTTACAATATATATATTGGTGATTTAGATGAAGGGATTAAAAGTAACCTTAGCAATTTTTCAGATGACACAGGGCTGGGTGGTAGTGTAAACTGCGAGGAGGATGGTAGGATGCTGGGTGACTTGCACAGGTTGGATGAGTGAGCAGATGCACGGCAGATGGATCAATGTGAAGTTATCCATTTTGGTGGCAAGAACAGGAAGGCAGATGAGTATCTCAATGGTATCAACTTAGGAAAAGGGGGAGTGCAATGAGACCTGTGCGTCCTTGTACATTCGTCATTGAAAGTAAGCATGCAGGTAGAGCAGGTAGTGCAGAAAATTAATGGTATTTGAGCCTTCATAACGAGAAGATTTGAGTATAGGAGCAAAGAGGCCCTTCTGCAGTTATGCAGGGCCCTGTTGAGACCAAACCTGGAGTATTGTGTGCAGTTTTGGTTTCCAAATTTAAGGAAGAATATTCTTGTTATTCAGGGAGTGCAGCGTAGCTTCACGAGATTAATTCCCGCGATGGCGGGACTGTCAAATGTTGAAAGAATGGAGCGACTGGGTTTGTATACACTGGAATTTAGGATGAGAGGGATTCTTATTGAAACACATAAGATTATTAAGCGATTGGACACGATAGCGGCAGGAAACGTGGCCGCTGTGTTTGTGGAGTCCATAACTGTTTACGATAAAGGGGTAGATCATTTAGAACGGAGATGAGGAAAAACATGTTCACCCAGAGAGTTGTGAATCTGTGTAATTCTCCGCCATGGAAGGTAGTGAGGGCCAATTCTCTTGATGCTTTGAAGAGAGAGTTAGATAGAGCTCACAAAGATAGCAGTCAGTGGATATGGGGAGAAGGAAGGAGCGGGGTAACTATTGTGAATGATCAGCCATGATCATGGTGAATGGCAGTGCTGGCACTCAGGGCCATATGGCCTACTCCTGCACCTATTGTCTATTGTCTATAAGACGATGGGAAATGTATTTTATCTGTGCTGTTGCATTAGGTTAAACACAGTAAAATAATACTTAAGTAGTTGCTGCACATTAGGTATGACTGAAAAGAAAATATCAATATATCATACGAGATGATATGCTCAAAAGTTATTCACAAGAGTCCCAGTGGCTTGTTAAAATGCATTAGAATGGAATAAATCGCATGGTTATTGCGGTCAGACTTGATATACTGCTTACCATTATTTGTTCGTCTTACTTTCTCTTCTGCTGGAAGATAACCGAGCACAGCAATGACGAGCATGAGAGCAAAGTTCATTGATAACAACCTCCATGCTATCCAATGTACCAAGGAGCCAATTTATTTGTCTTGTTTCGTATATATGTTCCGTGCATGACAATGTGGCTAATACAGATTCTAGATCAAATTAGATTTAGATATCACTTTCGTAGAACGTTGTCAATCAGACTACCAGCATGTCCTCGCTTTTGCAGTTGGTTATTATTTTAATTTTCAAATCAATTAAAGTAATTTCTCCTCTGTACCGCATGTTGGGATCTTCGAATGAAAGTTGAACACTATAAATGTGCAACACATCTTCTGACAAGGTGCAAAAATACAATTATTGCTGAAAGTTTACATCACGTCTCCAAAACCCACACGTTATATCTAACGTTTAACATAGATCTTGTATTTGCGACTTCCATAGTTTTGTTTAATTTAGAGACGTTTTTATCCGTAAACAATCAACATCCTCTTGCAGCAGCCGCAGATGTCCATTATGATAAAAATGATCCCCAATTGATGTTATTTTTTTTCTCAGCCACCTTATCCATATTCAACAATTTTAGAGCATACCATATTTTCGGCGGGAATGAACAATATTCGAATATAAATATTAACTTTGTTTCTCTCCACAAAGGCTACATACACAGCGTACTTGTATTTCAAATGACAACAACCTATGATTTCCCAGCTTCCAGGGGATTAAACCATGGCGCATTTCTGTACCTTTCGCTATGTAACTATTCATTTTGGGATATGTCCTCTGTGGCAATGCCTGATCGTCTGTACCATTTGAATTATGTAATACTTCAAAGCAGCTTGTAATCTTTCACTCGAAGCTTCCCCGCATATTAGGATTTCTGAACTTACTATTTGACCATTCAGTCTCACCTGGCGTATTTTCTCTCATCTCCTCTTCTGCAAAAAATCAGAACGAAGACCAATGATAACTAAATCTCTCTCTCTCTCTCTCTCTCTCTCTCTCTCTCTCTCTCTCTCCTCTCTCTCTCTCTCTCTCTCTCTCTCTCTCTCTCTCTCTCTCTCTCTCTCTCTCCGTCTCTCCTCCCTCTCTCTCTCTCTCTCTCTCTCACGCTCCGTCTCTCTCCCTCTCTCGCTTTCTCTCTCTCTCTCTCTCTCTCACTCTCAAACACACACGCGCACACAAACACTCACGGAAACGCGTGCGCGCATGTATACGCATCTCCGGGCTCACTTTACCAGTGGTGCTATGGAAGTTTCCTCAACGCCGGTTCTCACTCCCCAGATCTGCTCATAGACCGAAACTGCACTTCATCCTGCAACGTAGCTCCGTCTTCCATCCGCTTTTTCATCTACCGAACCTCTACGAATTATCGCAAATTCACGCGCTTCCCGTCCGGGATCTCACCGACCCAACATGATCTAAACCAGAACTTCCCATGGCCGGAGGTTCTACGGCCTCGTACTGGACCGACGCCTGGATGGCAGGACTCATATGCTGAGAGAATGGACCGGCTGGGCTTGTACACTCTGGAGTTTAAAAGGATGAGAGGTATCTTATAGAAACATATAAGATTGTGAAGGATTTGGACACGCTTGAGACAGGGAACATGTTCCCGATTTAAGGGAGTCCTGAACCAGGGGACACACTTTAAGGATAAGTGGTAAGCCATTAAGAACGGAGACAAGGGAACACATTTTCTCACAGAGAATTGTGAGTCTGTGGAATTCGCAGCCTCAGAGGTGGAGGCCGGTTCTCTGGATACCAAGAGAGAGAGCTAGATGAGGCGCTTAAAGATAGCGGAGTCAGGGGATATGGGGCGAAGGCAGGAACGGGGTACTAATTGGCGATGATCAGCCACGATCACATTGAATGGCGGTGCTAGCTCGAAGGGCCGAATGCACCTATTGTCTACTGTCTATAACTTCGCCGACTCTCTCCCCAGGCTGAAGCCATCGGCAACGCCGACCCTTATCGTTTGTTAGTCCGGCCACAGACCGGGCCATCGCCAAATCACTGTCTGCCCGGCCGCTTCGAGACCGAAATACTTGTTTGAATGTTTTTATCTGCACTCCCAACGTCAGCGTGCCCCGGCCACTCACTAAGCCTTCATAACCGCATTCAGGTCGCTGGCAAACCGTTGTAGCACGTTTACCTGCATTACACTGTAAATCCTGTCGTTTACTTTCGTTATGCGTGAACACGTTCAGAACATTTCTAGGAAGTTGCACCGTCATCATCTTTCATGGATGTGAATTAAATGTAAGTGTGATTGGCGAGTCACAGCAAAGAAAATGCGAATCACAGTGTGCAGTCAGAAACACATTTATGACATGATCCATAGCTACAAGTCAATAGACAATAGGCAATAGTCAATATACAATAGGTGCAGGATTAGGCCATTCGGCCCTTCGAGCCAGCACCGCCATTCAATGTGCTCATGGCTAATCATCCCCAACCAGTACCCCATTCATGCCTTCTCCCCATATCCCCTGACTCCGATATTTTTAAGATGCCTACCTACCTCTCTCTTGGAAGCATCCAGAGAACCTGCCTCCACCGTCCGCTGAGGCAGAGTATTCCACAGACTCATCACTCTCTGTGAGAAAAAGTTTGTCCTCGTCTCCGTTCTAAATGGCTTCCTCCTTATTCTTAAGCTGGGGCCCCTGGTTCTGGACTGTCCCAACATGGGGAACATGTTTCCTGCATCTAGCGTGTCGAAACCCTTAACAATCTTATATGTTTCAATGAGATCTCCTCTCAACCTTCAAAACTCCCAAGTGTACAAGCCCAGCTGCTCCATTCTGTCAGCATATGAAATTCCAGCCATCCCGGGAATTAACCTTGTAAACCTACGCTGCACTCCCTCAATAGCAAGAATATCGCTGCTTAAACCACTACTTCACAACATCCCATCAATTATATACTTCCATTTAAAAGCAATTTTCTATTCAGCTTATTGCGATTTACTCCCGAAATACAAGTAAGGAGAATGCCCTTCATTTACACGCACCATCATTTTGGCACGTTCTCCGGGATTCTGCATAAACGGGATTAGAATTCCAAAGGTAAATAAAAAAATAATTGTAAAAATAATACTATTAAAAGCAGAAGGATCCGTTATAACTCCCCAAAATAATAGACACACTACAACAAATATGAGCCGTAGAAATTCTACAACATCTGAATGTTTGTGGCGTCCTGTATACCTGCATGTTAAACTTGCTGTTCAGTAATCTTTGCTATGTTTCTTCACTAAGTTTAAACGTCAGTTTTCATGTGGATGTTTTTTCCCACAGCTGTCGTAAAATACGGCCGAAGCCATGACTGCAATCGTGAGAGTGCATCAATCGAAATTGTTTAAATAAATATGTAGGTATATGATGTTGTTGTATCTGATTGGCAATATTCAGTAGTTTATACGTTTCGGTTTAATTGTTTTCAAATGCCAGACGTTCCAGAGTACAAAGTACTCAGTGTAAACTCCACTACTGCTGTTAATAATAATAACCGGAAAAATAATTTCCAGATATATAGATATCTGATTGGTTATCCGAGCTAATGCAGAAAGTGACCTACGTCGGACTTCATTCACGTGGCACGGACAGAGTACATCTCGACGAACAAAGGTAAATATTGCACAGACGATAATGATATACACGAATAGGTGTTGGAATAGCATTGTTACCATTTATATCAGGAGGAGTGGTATACCAGAACAGAGACGTTATGCTGAGGCTCTATAAGGCGCCGGTCAGGCCGCATTTGGAGTACTATGAGAAAATCTGGGCCCCATATCTGAGGAAGAATGTGCTAGTTCCGGAGAGTTTCCAGAGGATGTTTACAAGAATGATTCCAGGTATGAGTGCGTTTGACAGAACTGGGCCTCCACTCGTTGGAGTTTAGAAGGGTGAGGGGGAACCAAATTGAAAGTTTCATAATAATAGATAGCGAGGATGTGTAAAGGATGTACCCACTGGTGTGAGAGTCGAGGACCAACGGTAATAGCCTCAGAATTAAAGGGTGCTCGGTTAGAAATGAGGTGAGGAGGACGTTTTTTTTTCATTCAGGGGGTAATTAAGCTAAGGAATTCATTGCCACACAGGGCTGTGGAGGCCAAGATGGTGGACATTTTTAAGACAGAAAGAGACACATTTTTGACTAGAAAATGTGTAAGGTGTTAAGGGGACGTGGCGGGTAAATGGGGTTAGTAGGCAGAGATCAGTCATGATTGAATGCCGGCCTCGGTGGACAGAATGGCCTAATTCTACTCATATAACTTGTGGCTATTAATTGAGTCTGCTCAAACCTGCGGTGCCATGAAATAGTCAATGTTTGTGCAATTTTTCTTAAATTATGAATTGAATTGTTTTACATGGAGAAAACACGCAAAGGGATGAGTATAATTATGCGCCTGTAGGCTGAAGACCGAATTCAGGTCGTAATCCAGATAATAGGTGATGGTAGGGATACAGTATGTTAACGAGAGCACCGAATTCTACTACAATAGTGGGAAGGTGGATGCTGCAAATCAGAGACTGATGGGCCAACATTGCATTTATATTTATATACCATATTACCGTTTCTTTTACTCTCACCTTTACGTTGGAGATCCGCTGGTGATGTAAATATATAATATTTGGTATTGAATGTCGAACAGAAACTTTGAAAAACACATTTTTATATTTCACAGCACTGGATGGTCTGCGTCTTAAAGATTATTTCATTCGCAACTATCCCGGTGAAATGAAGTCAACAATTCGACTGGAAAGAACGGAGCTTCTGCATTGGGAATCTGCATTTTCATTTGATGTCGACTTTGTTGCGTTAAGATGCACATATTAGTGAATCACGTCATTTATCCAAACGATTGTTTAAGAAGGAACTGCAGATGCTGGAAAATCGAAGGTACACACAAAAGCTGGAGAAACTCAGCAGATGCAGCAGCATCTATGGAGCGAAGAAAATAGGCAACGTTTCGGGCCGAAAGATTCAGATTCAGATTCAGATTCAGATTCAATTTTAATTGTCATTGTCAGGGTACAGTACAGAGACAACGAAATGCATTTAGCATCTCCCTTGAGACTGAATCGGGGGGGGGGGGGGGGGGGGGGGGGGGGGGGGGGGGGATTGGGGAGGGTTTAGAAGAAAGAAGCTGTTCCTCGAAAACGGAGAGAGAGTAGCGCCTCCCGGAAGGAGGGTAAAAACAGTCCATGGGGGGTGAGAGCAGAGGGAGGCGCCCTACAGCGCTTGCTTTGGACAGGAGGGAGGGGAGCGTGGAACCGGTGATGCGTTGGGAAATTGTCACCACCCGCTGCAATGCCTTCCGGTCGGGAGACAGAGCAGTTGCCATACCATACTGTGATGCAGTTGGTAAGGATGCTCTCGATGGTGCAGCGGTAGAAGTTCACCAGGATCTGAGGAGACAGATGGACCTTCTTCAGTCTCCTCAGGAAGAAGAGACGCTGATGAGCCTTCTTGATCAGCAGTTCCTCTTAAAAGAGAGGTCATCGGAGATGTTGACTCCCAGGAACCTGAAGCTAGAACGGGCGTTCCACCTCCGTCCCGTTAATGTGGATGGGGGTGTGCGTGCCGCCTCTGGACTTCCTGAAGTCTACAATGAGCTCCTTGGTCTTCTTGGAGTTAAGGGCCAGGTTGTTGTCAGCGCACCATGCTGCTAAGTGCTGGACCTCCTCCCTGTAGGCCAGCTCATCGTTGTTGCTGATGAGACCAATCACCGTTGTATCATCTGCATACTTGATGATGGTGTTAGTACCATGTACAGGTGTGCAGTCATAGGTGAAGAGGGAGTAGAGGAGGGGGCTCAGCACACAGCCCTGAGGAACGCCGGTGTTTCAGGGTGAGGGTTGAAGAGGTGTGCTTGTCAAACCTCACAGACTGGGGTCTGTTGGTTAGAAAGTCCAGTATCCAGTTGCAGAGGGAGGGGTCGATGCCCAGGTTACCGAGTTTGGTGATCAGTTTTGATGGAATAATGGTGTTGAATGCTGAGCTGTAATCGATGAACAGCATTCTTACATAAGTGTCTCTGTTGTCAAGGTGGGAGAGGGCGGAGTGAAGTGCCGTTGAGATGGCATCCTCCGTACTCCTGTTCTTGCGGTAGGCAAACTGATAGGGATCCAGTGTGGGGGGTAGGCAGCTTTTGAGGTGTGCCAGGACCAGCCTCTCGAAGCACTTGGTGATGATGGGGGTAAGTGCAACTGGGCGGAAGTCGTTGAGGCTTGCCGCAGTGGAAGTGGAGTGCCGCAGTAGAGTGGAAACCTTCATCAGACTGATCGGGGGGTGGGGGGATTAGGGGATGGAGGAGGAGACAACAGGAGGGATGAGGAAGCGGAGGAGACAGCAAGGACTAACAAAATTGGGAGAATTCAATGTTCATGCCCCCAAGATGCAGACTCCCCAAGCGGAATATGAGGAGCTGTTCCTCCAAACGATCCTCGTTGTGTGTAAATAACCGTCATATCTGCAAACTTACTAACCATGTCCTAAACATTTGATGATCGTTGATGTAAACCACAAACAACAATGTGCCCAGCGCCGATCCCGAGGGCACACGATAAGGCACATGCTTCCAGTGCGACAGTCCAACTCTCACGATCAGCCTCTTCTATAAAGCGAATGTTGTCTCTTTGCAGCTAGCTGTCCCCGGATGAAATATGATCTAACGGTCCAGGTGATCTGACCATGCAAATCCTTATCAAAAGCCTCACTAAAGTCCATGTTGAGAACGTCAACTTGTTTGTCCTCTTCAGAATTCTTGGTTACTTAAAAAAAAAAAATTACAACGGAATACTCACTTTCCTATAGACTGAAAAAAAACGACCCATGAAGCCCATGGGAACGTAACTGATTCACCTTTGCGTTACGAATGATATCAACGTTTCCTTTATGCTATAGTTGCTGTTAATCCTACAATGGGTTACCTTATCGGAATATCTGAGTGGTTTATGGTCTATTTAAATGTAAGCTGTTACATCATCAAATTGTCCAATGGCGCCATAACAGTTGAGGGAAATCATTTGCAATTGCGGTATTGAAGAAAAAAGCAACGTCGATTACTTCCTGTACTCCGGTTCCACTTACTTATTGAAAATGCGTTCAAAAATTATGACCAATGCCGCGCCGATTACCGATTTACTTCCCTTGTAGTCCGGCATGCATGCACCCCCCCCCCCTCCCCCCACCCCCATCACGGCGGTCTCCCCATGCCGAGTCCTCCATTTCCAATTGTTTTCTCCCGCTCCCCCCCACGGCGGCCCCTCCACGACGTGTCCCCATTGTTCTTCCCCTTCCCTCACGGCAGACCCCCCACACTAGATCCTCCATCGTCCATTGATCTACCCCACCTCACGGCGGTTCCCCCACGCCGGGCCCCTATGCTCGTCCCCTTCCTTCACGGCAGACTCGCACGCCGGGTCCTCCTTTGTAAGGACATTAATTTATTAGTTATGCAGAAATATAAAACTTAATTTGTACCGGCATCGTTTACTTCCATTTGCAGCGATTCGATTTCTATTAACAAATCAAATGGAAAGAAAATATGCATGTCAACGCTGCCCCGAGGTATATTATCGTAACACATACCGAAATAATCCCAGCGGCATGCAACAATTCCACATATTGTCACGCCCCCCTGTTTCGCCACAACAGCTAGTATAGATACCGAGTAATAATAGGAATGTGTCCGTTCCCAGCCACCCAAATAATCTAATCGTTCCTTTCATCATCTTTAATGAGACATTAGACACATGTAGCCCTGGTGAAGCCACTCCTGGTGTATTGTGTGCAGTTTTGGTCTCCAAATTTGAGGAAGGACATTCTTGCGATTGAGGGAGTGCTGGGTAGGTTCACGAGCATAATCTCCGGGATGGCGGGCCTGCCATATGTTGAAAGACTGGGGCGGCTAGGTTTGATTACATTGTAATTTAGTAGTATGAGAGCGGATCATTGAAACATTTAAGATTATTAAGGGTTGGACACACTGGAGGCAGGAAACATGTTTCCGATGTTGGGGGAGTCCTGTACCAGAGGCCATAGTTTGTGAATAAAGGGAAGGCCATTTAGAACGGAGATGAGGAAAAACATTTTCACCCAGAGAGTTGTGAATCTGTGAATTTTTCTGCCTCAGAAGGCAGTGGAGGACGATTTTCGGGATGCGTTCAAGAGAGAGTTAGATAAAGCACTTAAAGTTACCGGAGTCAAGGGATATGTGGAGAATTATTACAATTTCACTTGAAAAATGCAGATTGCAAATATGTTTAAGTTGCATACGTAATTGAAGCTTTCTATTTTCTTCTTCTGTAATGATATGAGAGAATAAATTGTATTTACTCAATAATGTCAAAAGTTACGTCGAATTCAAACAAATGGAACCAACTCACAGTTGATGTATAATGCAGGTGCGCATATATGGAATTCTTACGTGTTTGTTAATAGTTGCAACCTCAGAGGAAATGTAAGATATTGGGGCCATAGTGCGTCTGCCGTTGTCTGTCCACAGTATAGTTGAGAGGAACCGTAAATTTCATTCGCTGTACCTACATGTACGAAGTACTCGGTTACTTTAAAACATCATTGGAATAATATACTCAAACAACTTAGTGAGGGGGTTTATATCATGCACACTGTACATTTGAAAATTAAATCCAATTTCATTCAACCAAATATTGCAGATCTTTTCCCATATTAATTGGCACCCACAGTGGTACGCTTCATCGTCTAATCTAAACAGAGCACCGAGTTATCTTTAAAACCTGCAATATATAGTTTGGTAACACGCACTTCATTCAACACCCGGAGGTTTATATGCCAAAGCATTCGGCCTGTGCATGAAGATGGATTTATATATCGATTAACTTATCGATCATTATACGACAAACTGCAACTCTGTGACAGCAAGGGACATAATGCTACGATAATGTGTTTTACAATTTATATTCATATGTAAGAAGTTTGGACCGAAGTATATTTATTAATTTCTCGTCCCTGTCCCTGGGGTAATATAAATAATTGGTTAACATTTTGACTATTGATGACGACGAAGTAGGACATTCTAAAAATTAAAGAAAGATGCACAGTTCGCATAATCAAGAGGTTTCATACCTGTTTTGTCATCATGACATAAAAAGGTCAAGATATTGAAATAATCGTAAGGATTATTTGTAGAGACAAGAAATAGATGTACAAGACATGTGGAAGATGGAACTGGAGACGCTGGTTTAAACGGAAGGAAGACATCCCGCCCATATAATAGTCCTCACGACCCCCTCCTCTCTGAACACCCATCATCCCCCCCACCACATGTCGGTTCGGCCTTTGACCACTCCACGACCCTCATCTGACCCCAAACCCCACACATATCGTGGCTTCACCATCCCCTCTGACCTTCCCCTCACCGATGCGGCACTGTCTGTCGCTCGTAATGGCCGCCTCGCTAATAGTCTGTCTCGTCCCTTCTCTGTTTTTTACTATTTTATATATGTCTTAAACATATGTTTTAATGCTTTTTGGTATGTTTTATGTGGGGGATAAGGGATCAGGGGGAAATTATTTCAGTCACTTACCTCGACGGAATTTGAGATTTTTTTCGTGTTGCATCTCCGTGACCCATGCGGCCTACAACGAGATGTGGTGCGGACTTTCCTGGAGACAGGCCCGGAGCTTCAAACCGAGGGCGCGGCGCGGACTTAGCATCGCGGAGCGGGCGATCCTTTGTCGTGGAACGACAGCTCCGGCCGCGGGGCCTGTGGACTTTAACACCGTGAAGCCGCGGTTTCCAGTAAGAAGAGGCCGACTCAGGAGCTCCATTCCGCGGAGTGCTTTGATCCGTCCCAACGCGGGAATTTTGATCATCCCTACGCGAGTGTTTGAGCATCGGACCGTCGGCAGCGGCAATGCGGATGGTTCGGCCCCGACCATAGGTGATCAAAGGAAGACGATAACTGGAGGAATACATCAGTCGAGGCATCATTTGTGGAGTGAATGGACAAACAGTTGGGTAGGGACCTAGATTCTGTTTAAGAAGGAGTATTATCTTAGCGTTTACCCACCTTGCTGCGACATCTTTGCCCTCAGTTTATCCACCTCTGTAAAGTAAGTTAAGGAAATTCAATAATTTAGATTAACGACCATTCATATATGCTTTTATTAGGAAAGATCAGAAATTTACTCCCATATTCCATATTTCCATTCCACGTAGATGAATGGAAATATCGCCAAACCAGCCCATATCCATTCTCGTTTCATAGACATGTGTAGCATATTCCTACTGGGTTCAACTTTAGCTATGCTTTCTCGCATGCCAATTGGACTACAAAAGTCTGTTCTCACCGAATGATAACGCACCGACTGTGGTGTGGCGGCGCCTAATGGCAGGAACTCGAATGCAATCCGTCAGTATTTGTTTTTATCTTTGTCACGTTAAATGTATGTTTTGATTCTAGTTTTATTATTTTTTAGCTGCGGGTATGTGTGGGGTTGGGTGGGGAAACCGTTTAATCTTTTCCCTGTTCGGGGATCCGACTTTTCCCTGTCGGGTCTCCGATGTGTTTAGGCCGAACATCGTGAAGTCAGCGGCTTCGCGATGGCGCAGGAAGAGGCGGACCGTCCCGGGGCGTGACAGGAGAAGAGACCAATCCGCACGGCGTTGACTGGCAGAAAAGGAGATCGATCTGCGCACACTCGGTTGTTACGATTTTTCATTCACGCTAAATTTTACATTATACTACCGGTCTAAACCAAACTTGTTGCACTCGCAGCACAGGAGAACGCTTAGTGAGTTGACGAAAAATCGTATCGCTACCGTGTAGCGTTTTTGCGCATGTAGAAGAACTACACAAACCGTAAGTGCACAAGATCAGATTTATGGACAGGTGGACAGATGGACAGATGGATAGATAGACAGATAGATGATAATGGCGCATAGAATGTCATGACAAGCATTTTGTGATTCATGCAACAGAGCACATCTAGATCCCTCTAAAATTCCCTCAATTGCACAATAATGTTCATTTCGATTCCTCTTACCGAACTGCATGACTTCACACATCGCTGCATTACACTCAGTTGCTAAGTTCATGTTATAACATTGAAACAATGATCACAGTTTGATGCATTGAATTAATACCTCCATCGTTAGGGCTGAGTAGTTTTTCTAATGGGAGAAGCAGACAGAAGAAACAATGATAACATTATGCAATGTTAGAATTATTTTTTCAAATTGGCGATTTTCTCAAATTGGCTATTTTTTCAACTCAATGTAAACATATTTTTACACACAGGTTTTTCCCCAGGAGCGATTCGCGGTTCTACGCTGGGTTCATTTTTTTATGAATAGCATGAAATATGATTTTAGAAACCCTGAACTAATTATGGGAACATTGAGTGGGGTCGGGGCTCTGCCGATGCTGGAAATATAAACCAGTATGAGAATTTGCGGGAAACGCACATCTCACCAGGCCACATTATGTTAAAGATAAACATTCACTCTGTTTTCAGAGATAAGTTACCCCTAGATCCCTCCTGCAGATATCCGAGCATATTGTATCCCCTATGTTCTCCAAAGGTCATCAACCTGAAACGTGTGTTCTGTTTCCCACCGCGATAACGGTCTGATACGCAGAAGAGTTCCAGAGCTTCATGATATTCTTCGAAATTAAGCACATGTGAACAGTCACAGTCCAAAGCAGCGCTGTGTGTCGCAGCCAATCTTGCCTGCTTTAAATTATGTCATGCTGGAAGGAAGGTCATAAGAAAAGCTTCTGATGAATTTGAACCACATTCATAATCGCATGCGACGAGGTACGATAGTTGGGCTCACCAATATCCGATATTTTTGATAGTGTGTTGTATTTATCCACTGTTAGTGCAAAAGTTGATGTGCTAAGTTGGAATATTTTTCCACACGGGTCTACCTGATCCGTGCCTATGCTGCTTACGCATTCAATTATTTATTTGATCAGCCTAGCTAAAACGAACTATCCCTCTTCTGCAATCTGTAAACGATTAATGACAATTATTTTGCACTTTCGAATTCACATTGAATGCCATGTTTTTAATCAATTCGTGGTGGATTTATAGTTATGATGTTTATTGTCATTTTATTTAATCTCCGCTTGTCGAAAATCCCCTTTCTGTTGAGCCAACACATTCTTTCTATAACGTCCCATTTTTCCGCGATGATCCTTGAACATATACTGCATGATTCGTTTATGTGACGCTATGGTGCTTGTTCCTGTTGTTGTGATATAAGTACACTGCTGCTGAATAAAAGTATAAGACCATTTCAACAATGGTTGGGGAAGTCCAACTTTCAGACAAGGAGCAAATATAGAGAAAAACAAACCCCTTTAACGTGTGCATTAACTCAAACGGGAGAATTAAATGAGCTACTTACCACATTCTGTAATATTCGTTTTCAGTGCCTCAATTTCTGGTCGGAGAGTAGCAAGAAAAATATAGATAGTTTAACTGTTAAAGGATATCTCAGTGGAAGACGGAATGAAAAGGGATCGGTGGCGTCATAAATGCATCCAGCATGGAAACAGGTTGGTGTGAACCAGCGGCCAGCCATTTATACTAACCATCCATTAATTATATCTTTACTCGTTGCACATGCTCATCGACGACACTCAAGGCACTCATGAAACATTCCGGAGTAATGTAACGGGCAATCTATTTACCAAACTACATATCTTTAAGGTCAGGTAGGAAACTCCAGCAACGGGAAGAACGCCGCGAAGTTAAAGGGATGATATGTAAATTAAACACAGCGAATAAGCGATATCAAATTTGAAACCGGTTCTCTGGAGTTCCCAGACTGTTCCTCTCCCAGTTGTGCCACACAACAGACATGTGCAGCTGTGTCTGCTGACGAGTCGCAGAATGATCAACTGAAATGAATTGCCAACACCAAGTATTATCGATGAATTCATCAGTCTGTTGTCAAATGCTGTAAACGAACAGTTGCCATTATAACTCCCATATTCTCCTTCAGGGCCAAGATAAACAATTTGCATGCATCTATAATAATTGCCCATTCCCAGGATTACCTTTTGCCTCCGTCTGAAATATGTCCCAAAGAATAAGCATATCATAAAATACGGCGTGGATTGTAATGAGGATGTATGCATCCCCCACACCACCACACACCGCCCTCCCCAACCCCGTAGAGGTGCACGACTTCCTGCTCGGACCAGGTTCGATTTTTCTTTCAGTAATCAACTTTAAAATAATTATGAACACTTTCTATTTCGCTGGAGGTCAATGGATGCACACTTTGTCAGTGAGGGCCGATGACATAAATTGCTTATTAGGCTTTGATTGGTTTTTAAGTCGACGTCAAATAACACGTATTAATGAAGGAAACAAATATATCCCGCTGAAGATTGCAGAACCAAACACTCCCCTATGAATGTCCTAAAATAACATAACAATTAAATAGATCAATGATAGTCATTCTCTGAAAAATACCTTTATTTTTTGCGATTTCTTTTTGCTCTAACAATATCAAAATTACAGCTTTTTAAATCACATACAAATTAATAAAACAGCTAAAGCCGCTGCTCATTTGTTCTTCTCCTTCACATGCTATCTGATGAAGGATGACTGCATTTAGAAACTACCTTGGTCATTGTCTTTCCGAAGATTGTAAGTAATCCTGATTAGGACGCTCTACCATTGACGCGTCGAAGCTCCTTACAAAATTTACGTTCGAAAATTCCAACGTCAAGAAATGAAAACCAAAATATCAACTAGATAAATGATGTGTGCTTTTTTAATGTCTATACACATTGTCAGATGAAAAGAAAAACAAAGGAGAATATTGATAACGTTCGGCAGATAAGGCACTCAAACGTAATTGCATCGCGTGAACATTTAATGTCGAGAACCTTTTCTGAATGTTATAAGCCGAAATGTCATCGATCTGGAACGATTTTCATTTTTCAGTAGTGACATTTGTTTGTCTGGCCATTCGTTTTTTTTTTCACTGCAAAATTTAAGCGGTACTTTTGTGAAGTCGTTTACTCACCATAATCATGAATACTGTGCTGTATCTTTGACATTTCTTAGAACAGGAAGTTAAACGTGATAAAAAAAATGTGACCTTTCGATAGCGTGATTACAATCCATGACGCCAACGGGCCAAATACACATGTTCCAGCAATACAATGAATTGTGCGTGCATAATTCCATATAATTCAACACCCAAACATGTCACTGCATGATATATAAAAGTATTTTCTTCGACATCTGGGGTTAATAGTATAAGGGATAACAACACATGTTATCAATACGTGCACTTTTAAGGAACTGTCCAAATTGACACGGAACCAAATATAATCCAAAACGAAATTGCAGAGTTTCCAGTTTTGCTTCAACGGCATATTCTGTGATGGTATGTCAGGCCAGATTTGAAGACCTTGGAGCCCTAGATCATTTGGTCTGGGAATGTTTACTCAAAATATAATTAAAGCATTGTTTTATTAATAAATGATGAACAGTTTCAAATCCACTTAAATGACAGGTATGCCGATGCATATCAGCGCACAAAGTTACAATGTAATTTGTGTGGTTAATCACAAACTTACTTCAGGTAGCATTAATTAACGTGAGGGCGACGATAACGAACCAGAACGTGATTCCCGATGGAATTGCAGTAATGTAATCATATTAACATCGAACATAGGCGTTGTTATGAATACTATAGGAGTTGGTTTTATTCGCAATTCATTTAGCGTGATATTTTGTATATAAAAAAATTAATTTGCATTACTGCGGAGCAGTTACGTTGCACTAGAAAAAAATGCATAACATTATACGGCATGAAAGCGGGCCATTAGGCTACATTCGTTCATGTAGCCTCATGTTCAGATCGTCATTATCCCATTGCCCACACACACATATAAGAACCTCTATGTTGACATAATTTGCACATGGAAATACGTCTATCACGTAATGAGCTTCAGCCACCTTCCCTGTGAAGAAAGCCCAACTAACCTCTTCGCTAAATGACCCCAACTCCCAACCGCCTTAAACCTATGTGCACACATTTTAGCTACCTCTGATATCAAAAACATGTTTCTTGCACTCAACGCTGTTCGTATGTTTCACAACATTATAAAACCACAATCGGCTTTTTCCTTAACCTCCTCAACTAGCGAGCTCAGATCTAGTTTTTCAAATCTGTTTTCGTAACTGTGCAGGTCCATCCGGAAAATTATGCTGGTGAATATCCTCTGGAGCCGCAGACACATTCCATTGTTCCGAGACCAGAACTGCAAGCA
This sequence comes from Leucoraja erinaceus, assembly GCF_028641065.1. NCBI lineage: Eukaryota > Metazoa > Chordata > Chondrichthyes > Rajiformes > Rajidae > Leucoraja > Leucoraja erinaceus. The sequence goes on along the minus strand of NC_073400.1, from coordinate 20,969,295 downwards.
ATACTCCAGTTGGTCTGCACGGGACTCCATGTGACATGTTAGTCCATTAACAAAAATGGACAAACCCTTGACGTTCCATATAAACGTTCACATAGAAACTTTCTGTCATTGCGAACATGCTGATTTGCTTTTCCATATCCACATGCAAACAATTCGTGTATATTGCAAACAAATAGTGTACCAGGATCAATCCTGATTTGACGCAATGCATTATTGATACAGATACAAAAAAAAAGCACCCTAATCGATCATCCTTGGTCTCATTATCAAGCCAATTTTGGATCCAGATTATCAATCCATCATTTAATGTAGATTTTAGATGCCAATTTCCATTAAGTCCAAAACGAAGACGATCTGGTGTCCGCATTAATCATCCGTTTATTAGTGGGGGGGGGGGGGGGGGGGGGGGGGGAGGGGGGGGGTGGGGAGGGGGGAGGGGGGGGGGGGGGGTCATAATCGAGTACTTGATTAAATAAGTTACATGTCATAGACGGTGGATGTTGGCAATTCAACTATGAGACAATATGAGAAGTTGGTTGTGAGATTCCAGGAGAAGGTAGAAATGAAAGGGTTTAGATATGCAAAATGTTTTTCGGATCTTAGTACAGAAATCCAAAGGGTTGAGAAAATTTAGAGCTGTCGTTTGGAGGAAAGAGTGGCGATTGATAGTTTTCTAACAATAAGAAATACAACTAAAGTTGTGGTGAAAGCTGAAAGAAGGGGGCAAAAATTAACACGGGTAATCTCAGACTGCTGAATCTAAACCTAAAGCTAGGTTTATGGACGAATTTTCGGTCCGATATTGTTAATATTCTCTTGCTAGTCTTTTTGTGGGATATCACTTCTGAATCAATGTGATTGCATCTTTTTTGAGGAAGTAACATATTGTGTTCATCGTCTTGTTGATTTAAATCTTTTTATTTGAATTTCACAGCAATTTGCATACATACAATGATAACAGACAGTGACAGTCAAGGCATAATTGTGCAACAGTATGTAAGCGACCCTCAAAGCCCTTACCTTTAACCACCTTCAACCCACCCGAATCAGGTCGGAACCAAACGGGGACAAACAACACTCACATACAAACACATCCACACAAATATGGTAAGATAAACGAAACAAAAAGTACTAAAAAAAAAGAAAGAAAAGAAGAGGGGGTCACTAATAACAGTAAATAAGTAAGTAATTAAATAAATAAGTGTGGGGGGGGGGGGGGGGGGGGTTAAGGGGAGAGCAGCTGCAGTAGAGCAGAACAATGGTGGAGCGCACTCAGTCCTCTTCCGAGTCCGGGAAAAAGTTGAGAGAGTTAACAAGTTCCAAGTATCTAGGAATGTCTTGGTAGAGCCTTTGAGAGAGAATCTACGTTTTTCAAGCTTTAAATTGTAAAGCACCTTCTTAATCCAGCGGGCGTGTGTCGGGGGACAGGTAAGCCTCCAGTTAAGCAAGATCAGTCTCCGGGCTAACACGGTTGTAAAAGCTAGGACCCGTTTCACCGCAACAGAGAGTTTGGTGTTGGGAAGGGTACCGAAAATGGCTGACAGTGGGTTTGGAAGAATAGTCTGGCCATAGGCTCTGCTTATCAAGTCGAAAGCACTCCTCCAAAAGGCTGCTAGCTTAGGGCAAGACCAAAACATATAGCTATGGTTGGCAGTAGATTGATTACATCTGTTGCAAGTGTCCCTAACAGCGGGCTAAATTCTAGATAATCTTGCATTTGTGTAGTGGACTTTGTGAAGGAATTTGCATTAGATTAGGCCATGACGGGCACATATGGAGGAAGAATGGATCAAATCCAATGCAGAGTCCCATTGCTGGTCTGTTAGTTTCGTATTCAGCTGACCCTCCCACGCAGCTTTTAATGAGGTATGAGGTTTCAATATAACCGACCCTAACAAGTTGTACAAAACAGAGATGCATTTCTTCCGGTTGGGATCTAGAGCTAAGATGGTATCGGTCAGGGTTTTAGGGGGGGCGATTTGGGAAATGGGGGAATTTCTTCTTCACAAAATCCCTAATCTGGAAAAAACGAATAAGGTGGGAGTTTGGGAGGCTACAGTTGGACGAGACGAAAGTCCCCGCAAAAGACGAAAAGATGCCATCCTTGTATAGGTTTTTGATAATACTGATACCGTTGCTATGCCAGGTTTTGAATGCGTGGTCTGTACTTGAAGGTTTAAATATGTGGTTTTTAAGCAGCGGGGTCAAGATGTCGATGTTCCATGTGTACCCAGGTCGGTAGGTGGTCGCAATCATCACTCATTCAATACAGGAGTTTTTGCAAGTTAGCTGCCCAATAGTATCGCCTAAAGTCAGGAAGTGCCAAACCGCCGTCACTCTTAGGAGACTGCAGTATTGCCTTTCGGATTCTAGCCGGTTTGCTACCCCATAAAAATGTAGATATTGTCCTTTCTAATTTATCAAAAAAAGATTTAGTGATAAGTATAGGGACGTGCTGGGAAAGATACAGGAATGTGGGTAGGACGACCATCTTGACCAGATTTATCCGGCCCACGAGGGATAGCGGTAAAACTGACCAGCGGTCAAAATCTCTTTCACCTTTCTCAACCAGAGGCAGAAAGTTCGTGCGGAACATATCAGATAAGGGTGTTGTGATAAAGACGCCGACGTAGCGAAACCCGTCCTCTGCCCATTTGAATGAGCTTAAAGAGCGAGGGAGCTGCTTAGCCAATGAGTTAATCGGTAATAGCTCACTCTTTTGGTAGTTACGTTTATAACCAGAATACGCACCAAACCGTTCTAAAATATTCGTAATCACAGGGAGAGAGCTGACTGGGTCCGAGATGTACAGGAGCAGGTCATCCGCATACAATGAGACTGTATCAGTTGTGTCGAACCGTGTAATACCTTTAAAGCCCTTCTCTGAGTGTAACCAGACCGCCAAGGGTTCTATCGCGACAGCAAACAGGAGTGGTGATAACGGGCAACCCTGTCTGGTACCTCTCTGAAGGCGGAGGTCGGGCGACAGTGTGCCGTTTGTTTGTACTGCGGCCAGAGGGGACGAGTATAATAGACTGACCCAAAGAATAAAACTGTTACCGAGGCCAAACCTGTCCATCGCCTCATATAGGTGCCTCCACTCGACCCTGTCGAAAGCTTTTTCAGCGTCGAGGGAGACCACTAACTCCGGGGTCTCACTACTCGGTGAATGGATGATGTTAAGGAGACGCCTAGTATTGTGGGAAGACTGTCGGCCTGGTAGGAACCCTGTTTGGTCTAACGAGATAATAGAGGGCATCACTCGTTGAAGGGCTTTAGAGAGGATTTTGAGGTCCACATTCAGGAGTGAAATTGGTCTATAGCTACTACAAAGCAGGGGATCTTTCTCCTTTTTAAGAATTAGGGAGATAGTAGCCCACGACAAGGTGGGCGGTGGGCGACGATGTAAAAACGCCTCATTGTACATATCTCTCAGGACTGGTGCGAGGAGAGCAGAGACAGCTTTGTAATATTCTACAGTGAAGCCGTCAGGGCCGGGTGACTTTTCCGCTTTGCAGCGATGTGATGGCTGCTTGGACCTCAGCAACAGTTATGGGACCACCCAAGTCTCTCGTGGCTTCATCGTCAATTCGGGGATACGTCATACTACTGAGCATGTCACCTGCAGTGGGAGGACAATCGGAAACGTATAGTTCAGTGTAGAATTTAGCAAATGTTTCATTAATTCTAAGAGGATCAGTATGAATCTCCCCTAAGCATCGGGTCGTCTTGTTGATGTAGTTTACGTGGAGAAAAAGTTCCTCCTGGAATCATTGCATGAAACGCAATTTAATCTATGTAATTTAGCAACGCATACCGAAAGTCTGCCTGATTGCGGGAGGTAGATACGTGGCCGGGAATCGTTTGTATTGTGATTGACGTCTGCGACCAGATCTGTAAACTAGTCATTGGAATTGCGCATTATTGATCTATGCTATCTAAAGTGAGTAACTGGATATGAATGTAGGAGATATAATGATTATCGCGCAGATGGCGCGTAAGTGGCTGAGATTTTGCCAACTGGATAGGTTTTCCATTAGGCAATCGTGTTCTTTTGGTAGGATAATGGCAGTTGGAATTATAGCACGGGCACAATGAAACGATCAATTTTCAGATGACTAAAATGCTAAAGACATGCACAGAAGAAATGTTTTTATTCACAAAATATTGGACAAAAGGAGAAATATGCTCAGAGATAGATGCGGGCAGGAACACAAATAAATTGGACGGATACAATACAGATATGTTAGCTGTATTAGTTGAATGCAGCACATAAGCTACCAATAGAAAAGTGTATTTAACACGATATTCAAATACTACATTGGATCGCCGTTGGTTTACATCAACATTTTCGGCAAAATGAACATATATATATAGAAATAATGAAAGAAGGTGGGAGGTGGGGGGGAGGGGGGTGATTTTGCTTACCATGGTGCAAATACGTCGGAGGAGAAAGTTGATTGTTGTATAAAATATTACAATATTGAATATGGAAACGTCCAACACAGGATTGGCCAACAATGATTGTGATCAACAAGAAGCCAAGCTAAACGCCGCCTACTGGTCATCAACGAAAATGTTTCGAATGCTACACTTAGCGAGGCGTTCCAGGCCCCCAGCACAATCGGTTTTAAGCATATGCCCAGCACAACTCAAATGAACTGTTTTCATGTCAAGTCAATCAAGTCACTTTTATTTCTATAGCACATTTAAAAATCAACTTTCTATGACCAAAGTGCTTTATATTGGGCGAAGTACTAACGTTATACAACAGTGGTTCATAGATACATAAATACATACATATCGCCCTCCCTCAGAAGACGTCAAGCAAGGCTTGAAAGATGAGTTTTAATTCTCGACTTGAGTCGATGGAGGGGGCAGTTCTGATGGGAAGATGGATGATTTTCCATAGTCTAGGAGCTGCAACCGCAAAGGCGCGGTCGCCCCTGAGCGTATGCCTAGACCGCGGGATGGTCAGTAACCCCAAGTCGGCCGATCTGAGGGACCTGGAGGTGGTGTGGTGGGTAAGCAGACTTTTGATGTAGGTGGGGGCAAGCCTGTTAAGGGTTTTGTAAACATAAAAATGATCTTGAAATTTATTCGGAACGGCACAGGGAGCCAGTGGAGAGAGGCCAGAATCGGGGTGATGTGGTCCCATTTTCATGTCCCTCCGTATAGATATGCCTTCTAGTTTTGGACATTTCCACACGAGGAAAATGTTCTGTCAGTCTACCCTATTTATGCCATTTGAACTTCTGTCCATTATCCTCTGAGCTTCCAACGTTCCAGAGAAAATCCAAATGTCTTCCTGTAGCTGAAAGTCTGCAGTGAAGGCAGCGTTCTGGTAAACGTCCTATGTCCGTCTCAACGTCTTCCTGTAATGTGTACCAGAACTGGACGCAATACCCTAAATGCGGCCTCGCCTATACCCTAGAAATTTGCATCGAGACTTCCTGACTTTTGTATTCAACGCCATAAGTGGAAAATTAACCACATGCCTTCGTAACAACCCTATCAACGTATGCTGCCACCTTCAGATAACTATGAACGTGAGCTCCAAGATACAACTGCACATCCATGATGATGCGGGTCCTGTTAGTAACTGTATACTCTCTCCCTACATTCACTTCCCAATGAGCTACACCGCAAACCTGCTCCCGGTAACATCTATCTGCTATGTATCCGCAAATTTCTGCCGCCGAATTGTATCTCATTGTATCGTAAATTTGCTACCCATCCAATGTTGGTGTCGTCAGCAAACGTTCTAACCAATGTTTCTACATTTATGTCCAGGTGTACATCACAAACAGTAGAGTTGCCAGTATAGATCACTGCGGAACTCCAATGGCCCCGCTCATTACGTCGCTCTAACGATAATATCAACGTTTCAATGTAACGCTAACGTTTATGAATAAGATAGAACTTAATCCATACGCCCATTTCATCGTGGATTCCGTGCAACGCAATCCTCTAGATCTGTCTACAATTACGCACCTTATCAAAAAACTGTTGTCAACATTCAAGTATGCATTATCTAGCGTCATATGTTCATCAATCTCCTTCGGTACCTCCTCAGAAAACTCAACCGAGTCAACTAGACACGACCTGCCGCGTACAAACCCACGTTGGCTATCCCAACTTAACTCATACACTTATGCCCTTATACTCGCCTGTTTGAGTTATTTCATGCTCGCTTAATTTTGAACGTCGGCCAACATTGTTTTACATAATGTGGCAATAAATTGTTATGAATCAAGAAATACGATGACTATTATGTTTGTTCAATTATTAGTCATTAATTCTACAACTTATATTTAGCAGATGTTGTCAAAATACGTGTGGAGGAAAGTTATGTTTAATATATATTCTGCTGTATTTACATATAATTCCAAGTGTTCCCAGTGATATGTGCATGTGTATTCATTCCGATTTATAGGGACTTGTCCGATTACTGCATTAACTATCAACATTAATTTGGGCAGATAGCATCGTCACGGTGGTGGTGTGGATGTTGCTACTCAATTGTTGTTCCACACCGATTGGTCCTTGCAAATTTGCAATGATTTATGTAAGTGATCGGAACGTGAAGTGAACGAATAGATGATAACGCCAAATGAGTGATGAAATGATATGATTATTATTTCCCAAAATGAAATAACACGGTCATTCCAAAATTATCACGGTTTCAAAATATGTCAACGGCAGAATCACGTTAAACATGGCATACCATTATTCACGTTTACGATCCAAGTTCGTACAGAATCGTGGATCAAATAGGCGAATTACATAGTGAATAAATTTTTAAGGTGGCTGTTCAGGGCATAAGCAAGGTGGCATTGTGTCATAGATCGTTTTAAATCTTCAACAATGTTCTGCACTAAAAGCGCGATTAAATGATTCAGTGGAATTCATGTTAAATATTCAAAACCTACCTGAATCAATGTATGTAAATAGAGCCACGGTATATGACTGCAGATTTACTCTCCTCATTATTACCCAATTTCGAAGAAGTTTACCTTCAACAAATATAACTTCATTCTTTCTCAGTCTGACTAGAAATATGTGGCATGCAAATAGAATAAAAAGCACTAGAGGTAAGCAAAACAAATAACGACGTAGTCTTACCTTTTTCTTTATTCTTGAACACTCGATCTATATTGCGAGATGCCGCACGAGAGAGTTGATCAGTCAAAATACCGATGAGTATATAGTCAGTTTATAAATTTAATTTCCTTTTTTCATATTATTTTGGACTGATACATATTAGAATGACATTTTTGCAGCACTCAAACCTCGATTGACATTTTGGATAATGTGCATTTTAAGTCGGTGTTTTTCTGTTCGGTTGTGTCACATGTATCCATTCTTAGATAGAAAATAAATCAATTAAACATCCCTGCCAATCATGGTATCTTAGTGCCAATGTTGCTAGGTATTTATCCACCTCGACATGCAAGGTATCGTAATCTATCCTTGCGGCACTGCTCTCGTAATAATTATTCTCCTCCTCTTCTTCTTCTTCTTCTTCTTCTTCTTCTTCTTCTTCTTCTTCTTTCTTCTTCTTCTTCTTCTTCTTCTTCTTCTTCTTCTTCTTCTTCTTCTTCTTCTTCTTCTTCTTCTTCTTCTTCTTCTTCTTCTTCTTCTTCTTCTTCTTCTTCTTCTTCTTCTTCTTCTTCTTCTTCTTCTTCTTCTTCTTCTTCTTCTTCTTCTTCTTCTTCTTCTTCTTCTTCTTCTTCTTCTTCTTCTTCTTCTTCTTCTTCTTCTTCTTCTTCTTCTTCTTCTTCTTCTTCTTCTTCTTCTTCTTCTTCTTCTTCTCTCTTCCTTCCCCTTCCCCTTCGTCTTCGTCTTCGTCTCCACTTGTTGGGCATGCGATTAACCATCACATTTTAATCACCGGCTTTGAATGTTCGTACAATGAATGCTCTTCTACTCCATGTTACAGATTATGCACGTCTCCCATAATTGCTTGCTTTTCAATTCGGAGTTACATACACACACATTTCATAAAATTATGTTATTCAGTTTAAGTAATAGTCAATGTTCAGCTGAAGCTAGAATACGGAGAATGTTAGATCTCTTAGGTAGAAATAGTCGTCCACTGACCTTTGCTTTCTGAGACTTCTTTTATGGACTCAAGTTCTTTAATAATAAGAATGATAACAGTCATGATACAGTGTCACGTCCGCACAACACAGACCTTTATGTCCTCATTCTCTTCCATTATAAGAGTATGACATGGTGCAGCAATGACATCACATATTTCGTTCTGGCAGCATACAGACCAGTAGTATGAATATTGATGTCTCTCACTTCAGGTAGCCCCGGCATTCCCTCTGTCTCTATCCCTCCCCCACCAAGTCGCACTAGCTTATCATTTTCACCCGGCATAATGCTGATAATGGGATGTTTCTTTTATCACCGTTACTTGTTTGCATATATGTCATTCATTGTTCTTTACCTCTCCACAACATCGTCTATATCTCTCCTTCCCCTTAGCCCTACCAGTCTGAAGAAGGGTCTCGACCCGAAACGTCACACGTTCCATCTCTTCAGAGATGCTGCCTGTCCCGTTGATTTACTCCGGCTTTTAGTGTCTACCTTTGATTTCAACCAGCATCTGCAGTTCATTACCACACATTATCGGATCGGTGTCAGATTAGGAAAAGGAGAGGTGACAGAGATCTACGTTTCCTTTTAAATCAGTCAGTGAAAGTAAATATGCAGCTTCAGCGGGCAATGAAGAAAGGTCACGCATGTTGGGCTTCATTGCGAGACGATTTGAGTACAAGCGCAAGGAAGGCCTGCTGCATTTGTCCAGGGCCCTGGCGAAAGAACAACTGGAGAATTGTGTGCAGTTTTAATGTCCCAATTTGAGGATGGGTGTTCTTGCCACGGAGGGAATGCCGCAATAGACTTAGTTATGTGCGCTAATGGAATCAAGGGATATGCGGAAAAATCAGGAACGATGTTGGTACTTATTTTGCATGACCAGCTATGATCATATTGAATGGCGGTGCTGACTCGAGGGGCCATTTCGCCTACTCATGCACGTATTGTCTATTGTCTATTTTCTATTGCCTATTGTTCTCGAGTTTATGCCCCTTATGCCACATTTATTGAGGTCAGACGACAACACATGCTCGCAAACTATTACCAACTCCATGTCTCGCAAGGATGCTTTTCAATTACCCAACTATTGTTCGACCGATATCCGTTCGAACAGCATGTGCGCGGTTGCACACAAAATATGTTGTTGGGTGGCCATGGTCGCTAACAATGAGAAGACGGATTACACGAAGAGATAAATACTTTGTAACATTATGTCACGTCAGCACCCTCTCCCACAATATAAGCGCGAATAAAAAACTAGTTGCTGATTTACTCTGGCTTTTTTGTCTATCTTTGATTTCAACCAACATCTGCAGTTAATTCTTACACATTATCTGAACAGTGTTAGATTAGGAAAAGGACAGGTGACAGAGACCTTGTACATAGTTGTCCTTGTACATCAGTCATTGAAAGTAAGCATGCAGCTTCAACAGGCAGTGAAGAAAAGTCATGGCCTTCATTGCGAGACAATTTGAGTTTCAGCGCAAGGAAGACCTACTGCATGTGTACAGGGCCCTGGTGAGAGCACATCTGGAGTATTGTGTGCAGTTCTAATCTCCTAATTTGAGGATGGATGATTTTGGTAAATAGTAAATGTCATTAACCAATACACATAAACAATTTGCTTACCCCTGTCTCTAATGATCACTTTTTGCTCTAAAGCAAGCGAGAAGTTAGCAGGAGGAAAACAATGAAGCCAGTTACAAGTGCACTGCCATCGATCAGTGACGCGTGTGTTGTCGATTCGTTTTGTCACGAGTCAATAATTGTCTAGTAAATAATGCCGATGCATGCGACAGACGATATTTGTAACAGTTAGTACTTAGAGCAAATATAAAGACGACTTAGAATATTATTCAGTATAACGCAGAACCAAATAAATAAATTGCTGCTTTTTACATGTTTTACAAACAGATAGGAAACATCTCACGGAAAAATAATCGAAGCCCATAGAATGTGTTTAACGTAAAACAATTCATATTATTTGTCAGCATTTCAGTAAAGGTACAGGCATTTTATTGGGCTCCATTAGCATAAATGTCAAGCAGATTTTCATAGACTCTTACATCTGTATGAACACCGATGAGCGCCATCAATACTCATGTTAATCCTAAGAACTAGGAAACACTAGTGTGCATTTTTTGTGGTTCCAAATATCCCATTTATATTTCTAACAAAATCTATCTCGAAATATTAGTATTTGTTTTCAAAATGATTGCATTATTTTATTGAAGTATCGTTCCATAGCTCCGATCAGAAGATATGCCAATGCACGATAATATGTTTAGCTTGTAGATGCAGTAAAGGAAAAAGACCTTCGGACAATGATGTCCACGGGACAATCAGGTTGACACGAGTTCTCTGTTATTCCACTTTCGCATCCACTCCCTACATATTAGGTCAATTTACAGACCGAATAACCAAACATACAGGTCCTTGGAATAACCAAACATACAGGTCCTTGGACTGTGCGAGGTAACGAAAGCACCGATGCTATCATATGAGAACGAGCAATCTCCTGATAGGCAGCTTCCGAAGTCAGGATCGAACGGCCTCTGGGACTGACAAGCAACAGCTGTATCAGATGCGCCAATGCACCATTCTTAAGTATCGAATTGAAATTCCTTGCGTCAAAGGCCCAACAGGATATGTTCGCCTGGATTGTGAAACAAGCCTATTCGAGTTAGTAGCTCTTCCGTAAGAGAGTGTTTTGGGAATAACTACTTGAATATGAATACTTTTATGAATAGAATGTCTAGACATTGCAGCAAGTTATCAAATTGGGGGAAGGAAATGGTGACAATGTTAGGCAGATGCCAGGGAGAGTAAATTATGAACAGTGGTTATTTGGATGTCCACTCCACATGTAACTTGTCTATTCAAAACCAGTTAAACCGAGCTCGGAACGGTTATCTCTCCGAAAGGATGGCAAGGAAAATTAACCTCACACAACGAGAGAAGTCGCAAAAAAGCACGAGGAATCGTTTGTACCGATCAGCAAGATGAAAGAAAACCGAGTCTACCAAGAATATAGAGAGGATAGCACGCGAACAGGAAGTTAGGATGACCAGAAGGGGCCATTGAATACCCTTTGCAAGTTGAATTTTAAAGGAGTCCATGCGCTTTTATCCACATATTAAAAGAGGAGTTTAACTTCGAATAAGTGAAAGCTGTTCAAGTATAAGCGGATTATTGCGAAAAGAAAAGGTATGCAGGAGAACTACTGTAGGGTACTTCGCATCGATATCCACAATGGTGATGAACTTAAAAGGTATTCAGATTCTGGTTAATATACGCAAACGTTAAGGGATTTTTCAAATTAAAAAAGGAAGCGGTGTTGGGTCTCCTGAAAAGTATTAGGGTGTCTACGTCCCCAGACCTGATGGGGACTAGCCCAAGTTATTATAAGAGTCAAGAGGGGATATTTCTGGTACATTGGCATCTCTTGTAGTGTCCTCACTGTACGCAGGCGCGGTCCTTTGCTTATGAATTAAATTAGGGATAATCAATTAAATTATAGGGCGGTGAGCCTGATATCAGTTGTAGGAAAGCCGTTAAAGTGTTCTTAATCGATAGAGTTGACTCACATTTGAAAGATGACGGACAGTCATCATGGAATTGTAAGGCGCAGGTCGTTTCATACAAATGTTTTTTTCGAGGGCTTCGCTGAGACGAAAGTCAAGAGTTGGGCATTGAATGTTGTGTACATGGGGGCTTGTCTACATACATACCCCCCTTCTTTACTCTTGATGCACCTATGACTGTACAGCCAAGTATAAACAACATTCAGTTGAAAAATTAGAGGACGACGCCATTGTGGGCCGGAAATCAAGTAATGACAAGACGCAGTACAGGAAGGAGATTTAAAAAAAACGTATGACCTAGTGTGAAGACAACAACCTTTGGCTCAATGTTGGCAGAACAAGTGGTGGACGTCAGGAAGAGGTATACATAGCCTGGCTTGCATTGCTGGCACCGCTGTTAAGATGATTTAAATCTTCAAATTCCTGGGGGTGAATGCCACCTGCAACTTGCCCTGAAATAGCCATATCTAAGCAACGGCCAAGAAACCACACCAACACACCAACATTGCTTAGAAGACTTAAAATGTTTGGCATATTGGCCCCAACAACCCTCACCAGCGTCTACAGATGTGCGGCAGAAAGTATTGTTATCCGGATGCATCACAGTATAGTTTGGGAACAGCTTCCTCCATGATACAAGAAATTGCCAAGAAATGCGGACACAGCCCAGATCATTACGCAAAACCAAGGTCCCTTCCATTGACTACATCTATACATCAGGATGTTTTGCCAAGGGCAGCAGCATAATCAAGGACCAGTCTCGCCCGTTTACTCTCTCTCCCATCAACTAAGAGGCACCGAAGTGAGAAAAGGCATATTTCCAGAATAAATGATAAATTATTCCCAGCTGTGATCAAGCAACAGAACCACGCTACAAAGTCCGACCGAGCATTCCCGACCTACAATCAACCTCATTGGAGACTCTCGAACTATCTTTAATCGGACTTTGTCAGATTTACCTTGCTCTAAACGTATTCCACGTCTCATGTATCGGCACACTGTGGACGGCTTACTTATGATCATGTATAATCTTTCCGCTGATTGATAAGCATGGAACTAAAATAGTTTTACTCTGACTTAGTGCACGTTACTATAAACAAAATAAATCAGGTAGATACATACAGAGGGAGTGGAGCGACACAGATGAATTGCAGGCAGATGGATTTAATGCGATTTGGCATAATATTCAGCATAGGCACCGTCGGCCTAAGGGACTGTTCTATCTTGTATGTTAAATTGAAATATATTTCATGCTTGCTGCATTTGAAAAGTCTTTCAAATCCTGTCAAATATATAATGCGCGCCTTCTTTTCCAACGCACGGCAATATTTATGTACATTTTCGACTATAATACAGAACATTTCTATTCATATTCAAATCTATTAAAGAGGTCGTGACGACACGGATATCTGCCGCGTTAATATACCAAATATTGGCTTATTACAGAACCAATTATATTACTAATTTGTGTTTATTTATTTGTTACGTGGAATGTGATGATTTCAAGTGTATCTATTGTCTCCAGTGCACCAACGAGCATCAACATTTATTTTTGCTGATTTGACGTTCAATGCAGCTGTTGTAGACTGAGCAGCGTCATAATCTTTGCTGTAACTTCCACTCGACAATGATTAATTGCTGACTTTACCACCCTTACCCATTGTTTGACCACCACGGTATTCCTAAAAATTTAAGAGTCTATTCGGCAACCTATCGAATCTACTCAAACTTCTAAGGAAGTAGAGGTGCTCATGGTACATCTTTAAATTGCATCAATGTGCCGGGCCCAGCACAGATCGGCAGATATATACCCGCACCGAAATTGTAAGTTGTTGAATCGCACCAACGCCGAACCGTCGATGAAGACTGATTGGTGGACACTCGGTCTTTCTATTCTAGAGTCAAAAGCATCCATCTTGATGACCTTGCAATAAATGTTATTGTTTTGGCATAATTCAATCCTATTTTCTATGTTTATATGTTTATATATATATATATATATATAAGATAATATATTATATATATATAAACATAGAAAATAGGTGCAGGAATAGGCCATTCGGCTCTTCGAGCTTGCACCGCCATTCAATGTGATCATGGCTGATCATCCAACTCAGTAACCTGTAGCTGCCTTCTCTCCATAACCCCAGATCCCGTTGGCCACAAGGGCCGCATCTAACTCCCTATTAAATATAGCCAATGAACTGGCCTCAACTACATTATGTGGCAGAGAATTCCGGAGATTCACCACTCTCTGTGTAAAAAATGCTTTTCTCATCTCAATCTAAAGATTTCCCCTTTATCCTTAAACTGTGACCTCTTGTTCTGGACTTCCCCAACATCGGAAACAATCTTCCTGCATCTAGTCTGTCCAACCGCTTAAGACTTTTGTAAGTTTCTATAAGATCCCCCATCAATCTTCTAAATTCTAGCGAGTCTATCCAGTCTTTCTTCATATGAAAGTCTTGACATCCCAGGAATCAGTTTGATGAACCTTCTCTGTACTCCTTATATGGCAAGAATGTTCTTCCTCAGATTAGGAGACCAAAACGGTACGCAATACTCCAGGTGTGGTCTCACCAAGACCATGCACAACTGCAGTTAGAATGCTAACATACCATTCGCTTTCTTCACTGCCCGCTGCACGTGCCTGCCTACTTTCAATCCCAGGTGTACCATGACACCCAGGTCTCGTTGCATCTCCCCTTTTCCCAATATATATATATATATATATACATGGCCGCGTTCGGAGTAGTGTTGTGTAGTAGAATGATGTATGAGTGCAGGCACGTAATTCATTGAAACTGGCGTCAGAGATAAATGCGGTGGTCAAGGCGGCTTTCAGCTCATTGTCCTTCGTCCGTCAGGTTATTGAATATAGCAGTTTCGTGGTTATGTTACAGTTGTACAAAGCATTGGTGAGGCCACGCATGGAGTAATATGTCCAGTTTTGGTAAGATTATAGGAAAGGCGTTGTTCATCTGGAAAGGGTGTAGAGATGTGTTACGAGAATTTTGCCATGACTCGAAGGACTGTGCTGGGAGGATGGTTCGAACAAGGTAAGACGTGTTTATTGAACCGTTGGAGGATGAGGAGCGATTTCAACAGACGTTTAACCTCACGAGTAATAGTAACGTCAATTGCAACGTATAAAAAACATGTTTACATGTACATGGATAGGGTAGGTTTAAAAGGAAATGGACCAAAAGCGGGGAGGTGGGACTAGTGCACATGCGACATGTTGGTCAGCGTGGGCAAGTTAGGATGAAGGGCCTTTTCCCATTCTATATGAATTATCTCTCTCTCTCACTCTCTCTCACCCACTCTCTCCCCCCCCCTCTCTCTCTCTCTCTCTCTCTCTCTCTCTCTCTCTCTCTCTCTCTCTCTCTCTCTCTCTCTCTCTCTCTCTCTCACACACACACACACACACACACACACACACACACACACACGCGCGCGCGCTCGCACCCACACTCTCTATCTCTCCCCACTCTCTCTCACCTCTCTATCTCTTTCTCTCTCCCTCTCTCTCGCTTCTTTTCTCCCTCACTCCTTCTATCTCGCCTCTCGTTGTTTGTGATAGTATAATGTTCTCGTTTCGTCTCATTCTTTTTTCCGCAGAGACTTCTCAAATCAAACCGATAAAAGACTACAATTTCTATATTTGTTTTTGATCAAGGAGACATCATTTTATACATTGCTAAAAGCCTGCAAAAAGTCGAACTCGCCACTTGAATCACCTTCTTTAAATTCTCTCTGTCAGCAAATTTGTTCTGCGTAATTTCCCTTTGATAAACGCGCGCAAAATGAGACAAATTAATCACTTATCCAAATGTCGGGAGTATCAGAGGGAAATATCAATGCGAGAATGGCTCACCGTTATCTTGGAGATTGCTTTTCAATCTGTCTATTTCTGAGAGATGGGGAAATAGCAACAGGAATTTATTCCAGATTTACAATTGGAAAATTAAAGGAGGAGGAATATTTCCAATTCTCAAATAAAGTGTCAACATTTTGGAAGATGCTACATAATTAACGATACGAAGTCTTGCTGACTTATAGTCCAAAATGTTACCCATAGTCCGCGTAAGTACTAAATAACGGTATGAAGATACATGTGATGTTCGTTTAATATATCTGTAACCGTCTTTCAGAATGGCTTCACCGTTAACTGTCTGAATGATTGATCACTTTTTGGGGTAAGAGATGTCAGTTGTAAGGTACCAATAATAAACTGATATAAATATGTGCCAAATATATATTTCTTAGCAGTATAATTCCCACGTACTGTGTTTCTTAAATTTGCGTCAACCATATTTTTTGCTTATGCATTCGTTGATTTTAATGTTCCTTTTTCTATACGTTGTGCCGTTATTTTAACACACATCGACATTATTTAAGGTTATTCACTGTTTCCTATTCAGCTCGTATACATCGCCCATGTATTTCATCTTTCCAATGGATTCCAATTACTGCACGCTAGTAGACGAACAGTTCATCATTTAGCAGCGCCGCACATAAGTAAGAACAGAGCTTGCGAACGAAGATCACGGATCGTTTGCGGCAAAATAAATTGGTGACAGATCGCAGGCGACTTTCAGATAGGTACGAAATTAATCAACGCACCATGTGTCTTTACCTCAGCGGGTGAGGAGCGATGGACCTTTGTTTGCTCCATAGATGCTGCTTCACCCGCTGAGTTTTTCCAGCACTTTTGTGTACCCTCAATTTTCTAGCATCTGCAGTTCCTTCTTAAACATGTGTGTTTACCTACTTGACATGTTCCACTGACTGCGCAAATAAAGTGTTTTTTCAACATTGTGTACTCCACAGAAATCGTCACTTTACATTTGAAGGCACGAAAATAGCAAATGATATTAAAGAATGAGTAGTACAAATCGTGGCGTGTTCTATGCTTGTTTATTGTATATTTTCCGCTGACGTGTTATGTTAGGAGAGGGAGGATGATTTGTGAGAACATGATAAAGACACTAAGAAGGAGAAATGGAATCGACGTTTTTTTCACCCTAGGAAATCGTATATGAGTGGAATTAACCCAGATGTCCACATAATTATATAATAGCATGTAATATGATATACTGAAAATTGGTAGGCATTCAATTTGAAAACGAAAACAAAATAACGCATATATTTACACATGATAATATCCTTACCTCTATCCTTCCTCCTTAGCTCTTTTTCTATTGAGACAAAGTGGAATGATCAAATGGTTATAACGATATTCATAGAAATATGGAACAAAGCGACTCAGTTGGAAGTTATTACAAATAAGTTGTAATCATTTTATTTCAAACCGTTTAATTTAATTTATAAACTTTTATTTCTAAACCTTTAGCAATCATTTTGTTCAATCGAATATATGTGTGCTTTCCAAATGGTTCTACGCGAAATAATTCATTCATGGTGATTGTCAAACTCCATTTTATACACGTTATTCGATGGGCCTCCGGATTTTAAAGAATTTACCACCTCCGCGTTTCATGCATTTATTATACAGACGTGTGGCGCTGTCAGCTCTATGCTGAAAGTATTGTAGTAGCCAATTGGCCTGTTTTGCATGTCATAGATGATGACATGTGACTTTAAATTTTAAATTGCGCTTTATATTGTGGGTGGGAGTTATGGCGTGTTTTGGGCGTGTTTAGAGCTTAGATGCTGGCGCAGAAGTTTACTTTTTAGATTACTTTGGGGAGACGATGGGGAAGGTTAACCCTTCTACCATGCGGGATCATGCGGATCATGCGGGCCACATGCCAGATCATGCCAGTGTTACGGAGACACGAGGCATGTTCTAATATCTAAAGTAATAAGCTGGAGATCGAATACGTTTGTAGTAATGCATCGGAAGAAATTTAGATCTCTCACTGTTTTCTATCAACAATAAAGCATTTATTCATCAAAAGACTGTGTTTTTATGCCATATCTGAGAAGAAGCTCTGAAGGTATCTGTGAGCGAGCTCGCAGGCGTTTAGAAAACATTCCATTCAATCTTTCTTATCCAAAATGCGGCTAGGGAGCTAATTACCTGAAAGATATGAAAATCAGCCGTTGCAAGTATCACATGATATTTAGTGTTTCTCTAAATACTTATCATTTTATTGTTTGCAGTAACTACACCTACAATAATGATTCTATTGAGAGAATGGTCGCAATCTAGCCCGACCATTCAGATATCAGAATTAATCTCGTTAAACATAAATCAATTGTGGTACAAAAATTACTATACACTGAACTTACAGTAGACATAATAGTGGACTAACTCAGCGTGTCAATCAGCATCTCTGTAGAACAGCGATGGTGATGTTTCAGGTCAGCACCCTTCTGAAACCAGCATCTGTAGTTCAGTTTCAGTACATTATATACTGACCTTGTTCATTCAAGGCGTCTTTTGCCTTCTTCAGTTCTAATACGCGGTTGGAAAGAAATTACGTAAATCTATTAACAACAACTTCTCAACGAGCCAGAGTCTGCAGCGGCACATTGACTTAACAGCACATCCCAAATTGATAAAGTTGCTTTGAAATTGCCCGTGGATCCTGAGCGACAAAATTGAGAGCAGTAGCAGAATAAATCAGAGGATTACCGCACAGTACACAATTATTTTTCCACTTTAAACTTCAGTGATTACAACGAGCATGTATTCTGTAACGTATTTACACAGGGATGGAAATACTAGAAAATACTAGTAATTACGACCCGATTCAATAGCAATATGCGCAAAGTGAATGAACAAAGTGAAAGCGAGTTGAACATCGCATCAATATAACATATTATGTTATATACTATATTATGGCGCAAATCTAATTTGACGTTAGCAAGATTCTAGACTCAATACAATTGGACAAACAGCCATAATAGATCAAACGGGGATGCTTCTCTCGCTGGTCCCCCACTCTTAAATGAATTTCGCGGACAATAAAATCACAAACGTCAGGCCGCTGCTCATCGTCTACGTCTCGACGTTCAACACACTTATCCCCTCCAAGCATGTTGCCGAGTTCTGGGAACTGGGTCACTGCACATCCCTCATGGACTGAGTCCTCATATTCGAAATGAACAGACTACAATCGTTAACAATTGAAAACAACACTTCCTCTTCGATAGCAATAAGCAAAGGGGCACTGACAAGTTTTATCGCCAGTCCTTTATTTTAATAACTTTATAACCACGAATGTGCAACGGTACACGGTGCTAACCCGCACATTAAATTTACTGACACCAGTTGGTGCAGGAAATAGGGTATTAATGATTCAATGCATAGGAGGGACATCAACAGCCTGATGAATAACATTGCTCTCGGCGTCAGTCAGGCAAATCAGCAGTTTTGATTGAAGAAGAAGGAACCCCGGGATCTACGATCCTGTTTTTCATCAATAGGTCTGCATGGAGAGAGTACCTGGACATCCATACCTCTGAATATCTGTCCTGTGCACAGCAGCCTCACCATAGCCGTTCTCGTCAGACTCAGTAACAACAGATTCCCTACAGCCATCAAGCTACCAGACACTACAGACATTAACTAAACGTTGGAGTGCGAACCGGCTTGGTTGTACCAGTGATGCCGGGCGTTTACTTAGTCTCATATTAATATAATTTATTTTGAATTCTTGCTTTTTCTTCGGTTTGTTTTATTGGATTCTCTATGGAGCATTGTAAGTACATACCTGTTATTATGCCGCGAGTATGATTTCCATATTTCCATTTCGGTACATATGGCAATTATACACGTTTGACTTAATTCTCGAAAACGATTGACTCACTCTTGGCTCAAGCATTTGAGTTGTCCAATTAATGATGATGTTATTGAGCCGCCGAACACTTGTACACAACGGAAGCAAGCAGACTATAGTTTACCGTTGTCGGTTGATGTCTTGATACATTAGTTAAGCAAAGGGCGTCGTCCCAGTAAAAAATCGCGAACATTATATGGATCATACAGTGATATTGGGATGGGAGGATGTAAGTATAGCACATTGGTCGACTCTGCGGCATGTATAGTATTTCGATGTTCCCTCCGTAACGATTTTCGTTATCTGCATTGACATGAAAAGAGTTGTTTCTTGAGTCGCACTGGGGGGGGGGGGGGGGGGGGGGTGATAACGAGCATAATAGAGATATTAATTTGTATTCGATTATTGTGGCCACAATCCAAACCGTGGTGTAATATTTACGATTACGTTGGTCAATCGCTGGAGATGTTAATGTAACATGCGAGGGGTAGGTGTTTGCGTAAAATGTGTTCAGATAAGTAAAGCATGGACATTTCATTACCTTTTTCCTCCGTACTGAACTTTACTTCTAAGAAAAGATGATCCATAGACTAATTAATCAGCCGTAATTATGATTTAAATTGCAATGCCAAATTCAGGGGTTTTCGCATACACACGAGCAATTATCTGACGACTCCATGCAGCATAGCCTTCTGGATCACATTTCAAAGTAGGACATCATCATATGCCTTAATAAAATCAATGTAGTTACGTTCAATTTTCTATTCGCATCGATTACTACGTTGTCGTCCTCATAAGTACTCAACCAAGTTCTTGAGACATGACCTGCCATGGCTAAGGCATGCTAACGGTACCTATACTCTTCCCGGTGCGCGTGAATCGTATTGCGAGGATCGTCCCCAACTGCTTCTATACTATAAAGTACTGCTCGACGGCCTATAATTTCGTGGATTATCTCTACTATCTTTCTGAAAAAAGGAGCAATTTGGAAAGCTCTCCAATCCTCCGGGAACATGCATTCGGCAAGAGAAAATATAGTGACCTCCTAGGCAAAGTTAAATCTTACCCTTCTCCATAACGTGGGATAGATCCCATCAGACCCTGGCGATTGTTCAATTCATAATTATTCAAGAATCTCAACACCATCTTCTTTTTAATCTCAAACAGCTCAAGCATATTATTCTTCCCCAAACTGATCTCACTTTACTCCAATTTATGACGGAAATTACTATCATCAAACCTCAACCACTTCATCACCCTCCGCGAAAGCCTTCCTGCTTGATCCCTAAGTGGTCCTAGTTTCCGCTTGTTTCGTCTGCTGAGTTCAATGCACCTTTAAAAAAAACCTTGGTATTTTCTTTAATGCCACTCGCCAAATACTTGCCAAGGTTCCTTTTGGTACTTCTAAGGTCCCGAGTATATATTTTCCTGCCTGTTTCATTTTCCCGAAATGCGGTCGAACGTCCCCTTCATTGCACACCGAATGTGTACTATTCATATATCGAATATTACGCACAACCATATTGAAACGGGTTTTGAGAAAAAAGTGAGATTCCGCGGTAGCCCTTTTGCTACCGCGGAATGCCAAGGCTACAAGGGCATAAGGAATAGGAGTAAAATTACACCATTCGGCCCATGAAGTGTACTCCGCCATTCAATCATGGCTGGTCTATCTAGCCCTCTTAATCCCGTCCTCCCGCCTTCTCTCCATGACCCGTGACACTTGTAGTAATGTAAAACCAAGCTGTCTCCGCCTTAAAAATATCCAGTGACATGCTCTCTACAGGTTTCTGTGGCAAATAATTCTACACATTCACCAATCTCTGAGCAAAGTAAAATAACCGTGAACTTCTAACATAAAATGATCTAAATTCACATACTGGCCCCCCTGATCCTGGCAAAAATTAAAAAAATAGGTGACATGATCTCTACAGGTTTCTGTGCACCCGGATGAGTTCTACACATTCACCAATCTCTGAGCCCCCCCCCATGCTTCTCTACAGTTTCCAAATAATTCTACACATTTCACCAATTCTGAGCAATGACATAGCTTCCTAAATGGTCTGGAATCATGGATCTAAATGACGGTCCTTTAATTATGAGGCTATGATCACCCTCCCCCCCCCCTCCCACTCATGGAAGCATGAGTGGGACCCACCCCCCCCCCCCCCCCCCCCCGTCCCCCTCCAGATGCAATAATATTTTTTTCCCCAGCTGTTATTAGGCAACATCATGGTCCTCGCATTAGCAACGTTGCGGCCTTCACCTTATTGGAGACGTTGAGCAATCGTTAATCTTGCACTAAATATTGTATACCTATTCTTCATCTGTGCACAGTGGACGGTGTGATTGTAATCGTGTATAGTGATTTATATGACTGGATATCAAGCAAAAAAAACTTTACACTGCACCCCGGCATCATAATGAACGAAACTAAACTAAACTAAACTAAACTAAACTAAACTAATTTAAATTATGTGATACTTGAGCGACAAGGGCAGCGTCTCTGTTCACACCGTCAAGAATATTTTTTTTAGTTAAATCAAAGTGACGGATGGATGTAATAAATGCAATTGATTCATTTTATTTAACTATTAGAGCGATTAGTCTGATCATAGAATGACGTATCCTATTTGGAACTAAACTTAATGCTGTGTTTGTTATATGATGCCAAATTCACACGTGGGTCAAATGTATACATAAGGAGGAAAGAAAGCCAAAGAGCCAAACTAATATTCCTTTTTGTAATAAAAAATAATCGGGGTAGGATTCACTTTTCAAACTCACCATACTCTTGAAGATTTTTCTTCAATTTTTCAAGTTCTATGCGAAAAATAATCCCATTATAGTTTGCCACGTAAATAATTGTATGTTTACTCCCATGGTACCCTGAAATCGGAGAAATACAGCTATACTTCAAAACAATAGCTTTCTTAAAATATGGCACGATTAGAACAACGTGCTCGGTATTCACATCCACTCCTGCAATATACGATATGTAAACTGAAAATATAATGGCGACGGATACAATAACCTCCTTATCTCTTTTAATGTTTTATCTGACTACCATATTATAAAATTCTACCAATTCTACCAATAGTGTAATTCCCCACTGTGACATAATTTTGATGTATCCATTATATATATCGCCTTCCACTCTTACAGGAGGCTTGTGCAAAAACGAGAGCATTTCCTGTTTTGTTTCAATAAGAATTAATGCTCAATATGAATTAATTGAATTCCAACTTTATCGTCAGCACCAAAATGTACGAAAACACGAACAGTTGGCTTTAAACGACCGCTTAAATGAAAAACTTCCGGGAGAATTTTCAAAAAAACAGCTCTATAAAACATACGTTTAAATAATTATCTATACGCATTATACTTTGTATGCGCCAAATTAAACGTGCTGCGCCACTAGCACGTAATCATGAATATCCAGCTATTTTACTTTACGATCACTGTTAAAAATTGTGTCCATGTCCTGGCAGGGTTGGCAAGGAAACAAAACAAAATTACACACTTCATGTAGTGTCTTTAAAACTGTAGATATATAGCGTAATATAAGACATTTGAGAACATAAAATCCTGGCCAAGTATGTTTGTAGATATTAAACGAACGAAATGATTTACTTCAGCAAAAGAGAAAATGTATCGTTACCTCTATCCCTTTTTCCAAGTTGTTGTCCTGCATGAGGAAACAAGTGAATGGAGTACATGTTCGTGTTTTCTGGTTTTACCAATGACGCGAAAAGACTCAACTACTAGGCTTAACTATAATTAGACAGGCAAAATGCCATAACATGTGCAGCGGCCCGACGATACAGTCGGCTTACGGCTGTTGCGTATCTTAACGTAATTGTGATCATGGTTGTTTTCATATTCCTCAGTAAGGTTGTAATATTAACGAAATGCAATGTTTAATTATGACTGGACTGCATAACTGTTTTTCAGTGATTAAAATTAAAAACGACGGACAAGAGCATTTTTAAAGGATTACAATGACAAATGTTGAGGGAAGTTTATGGTTTTGACAACATCAGCCGACAGCTATGTCCCGTCAGATATTTCTGCCAGATGCTGAACATAACGCAAATAGCCTAAAAATCGCACGTTCAGCTTTAAGTTTAGTTTAGAGATACAGCGTGGGAATTGATCCGTTGACCCACACATCCACGCCCACCTGCGAATATTAGTTATATCGTATACACTGGTGGATATGTAGTGAAGCTAATTAACCAACAAAACTGTACGTCTTCGGAATGTGGGATAGAAAAGGCGCACTTAGCGCTCAAGACGGCAAATATACTGCTGCGCCACTCTGACCCCATAATGACTAAATTAAATAAATACATAAATACACTTGATCACTTCGGTGCACCAAACGTCGAATCCTGAGACAAGTAAGCGTATGTTTTCGATGCCATGGGATTATAATGAAATAAGAAATGTCCGAGACCGCTGCGTTGCTTTGTTCACCTTGGTCAAGGAAGGAGTCTTTCAACCTTTGTAGTTCTGCAAAGTGGTTTGCACGTTAGATATTAGATTACAAAGGTGTTTATCAGAAAAAAAAACACAAT
Organism: Leucoraja erinaceus; assembly: GCF_028641065.1. Taxonomy (NCBI): domain Eukaryota; kingdom Metazoa; phylum Chordata; class Chondrichthyes; order Rajiformes; family Rajidae; genus Leucoraja; species Leucoraja erinaceus. Next base: position 20,945,271 of record NC_073400.1, on the reverse strand, counting down.
ATTCAAAATATTCAGGAAGCTTAATACTGAGAAAAATTGCGAGTGGTTATCAGAGAGGAGAGGCAGAATTTAAAACACAGCAGTTACGAACGGAATGAGGGCATCAGCTGGGCCATAAAATGAAGGCAGGTATCAAAGGAGCGGCTTTCTGGGACCATCAATGCCGTATTTTGAAGTCACGTATCGAGATTTGGATCGTCAGACTTAGACGTATAGGGTGAGCTGAGGACGACGGCGAAACAAGTTATGTTCTCTCTTTTAACAATGAAGATGGCAGATAGCAAAAAGTGCATGCTGCTCCAGAAGAATGCTGGAAAACAGGGAAACGACCCGTGTCCCACAGCACTACACATGGGAGAATTACTTCCAATTCAGCTCCGCATATATATCGCGGGATCGCGGCTGGGGGACAAGAGGTGTAGGCAACTTAGTGTAGTCATCGATCGGAGTAGTCGTGAGGTGATCCTACCTAAGGTACAGGAAGAAAGCAGATGGGTGATAATCGGCGGGGTGTGGGGGGGGGGGGGGGGGGTGGAGCAGTCACATATTGCAGGAATCCCCTGTTGCCATTCCCACATCCGTAGACAGCAGGACCGGCAGTCAGGTATGTAACACCAGCAGTGATTCAAAGGCACATCGCGATAGTCAAACATGCTATCGTGAAAGAAACATCATTACCGAAGAGATGGGGGCAGACAAGAAAATATATCATGTCATGGTGGCGCAACGGTAAATTTGCTGCCTCACAGCGCTGGCGGCGCCAGAGACCCGGGTTCGATCCCGACTACGGGTGCTATCTATGCGGAGTTCCCTCAATAGCAAGAATGTCCTTCCTCAAATTAGGGGACCAAAACTGCACATAATACTCCAGATGTGGTCTCACTAGGGCTCTGTACAACTGCAGAAGGACCTCTTTGCTCCTATATTCGATTCCTCTTGTTATAAAGGACAACATGCCATTCGCTTTCTTCACTGCCTGCTGTACCTGCATGCTACTTTCATAGACTGATGTACAAGGACCCCAGATCCCATTGTACTTCCCCTTTTCCCAAATTGACGCCATTTAGATAGTAATCTGCCTTCCTGTTTTTGCTACCAATGTGGATAACCTCACATTTATCCGCGTTAAACTTCATCTTCCATGCATCTGCCCACTCCCGCAACCTGTCCAAGTCACCCTGCATTCTCATAGCATCATCCTCACAATTCACACTGCCACCCAGCTTTGTGTCACCTGCAAATTTGTTAAGGTTACTTTCAATCCCTTCATCCAAATCATTGATGTATATTGTAAATAGCTGCGGTCCCAGCACCGAACCTTGCGGTACTTCACTAGTAACTGCCTGCCATTCTGAAAGGGACACGTTAATCCCTTTCGGCACACTCTTTGTTTCCTGTCTGCCAACCACTTCTCTATTCATGTCAGCACTGTACCCACAATACCATGTTCCCTAATTTTGCCCACTAATCTCCTATGTGGGACCTTATCAAGTATTTTCTGAAAGTCCAAGTACACTACATCCACTGTCTCTCCCTTGTCCATTTTCCTACTAACATCTTCAATCAACAGGAACTGATCCTGAGTCTATAGAACATTGGAACATTATCACCAATGCATCCACGATTTCTAGAACCACTTCCTTAAGTACCCTGGGATGCAGACCATCAGGCCCCGGGGATTTATCAGCCTTCAGTCCCATCAGTCTATCCAACACCATGTCCTGCCTAATGTGGAGTTCCTTCAGTTCCTCTGTCACCCCAGATCCTCTGGCCACTACTATATCAGGAAAATTGTTTGTGTCCTCCTTAGTGAAGACGGATCCAAATTACCTGTTCAACTCATCTGCCATTTCCTTGTTCCCCATAATAAATTCGCCCTTTTCGGTCTTCAAGGGTCCAACGTTGGTCTTAACTATTTTTTTTCATCTTCACATGCCTAAAGAAGCTTTTACTATCCGGCTTTATATTCTTGGCTAGCTTACCTTCGTACCTCATCTATTCTCCCCGTATTGTCTTTTTGGTTATCTTCTGTTGTACTTTAAATATTACCCAATCCTCTTGCTTCCCGCTCATCTTTGCTACGTTGTAATTCTTCGCTTTATTTTTTATACTGTCTCTGACGTCCCTTGTCAGCCACGGTCGCCCCTTACTCCCCTTGGAATCTTTCTTCCTCCTAGGACTGAACTGCTCCGGCACCTTCTGTATTATTCCTAGAAACATCTGTCATTTTTGTTTCACTGTCATCTCTGCTAGTGTGTCTTTCCAGGAAACATTGGCCAGCTGCTCCCTCATGGCCCCATAGTTCCCTTTATTCGACTGCGACACTGACACCTCCGATCTCCTCTTCACCATCTTCAATTGTAGATTAGACCTGACCATGTTATGGTCACTACTTCCTAATGGCTTATTAACCTCGAGGTCCTTTATCAAATCCGGTGCATTATATAACACTAAATCCAGAATTGCCTTCTCTCTGGTAGGCTCCAATACATGCTATTCAAAGAATACATCACGAAGGCACTTTGCAAAGTCATTTTCTTGGGATCCAATACCAACCAGATTTTCCCAGCTGAGCTGTTGAAATCTCCCATAACCCGTTTATTCTGCTACATGCCAATCGCGCACTCATGATTCATAGTACTTTGACTGGGCTACTGTCCTGTATTCGTCCCATTAGGGCTTACAATTCCCCCTCGACCCACATCTCCTGGCCCAATGATCTTGCAAAGGACTGAATTGTTCCTCACCAACTCAAGCTTTGCCCACCTGTCTGTCGTTTCGATAGGAGATATACCCTTGAATATTCAGTTCCCAGCCCTGGCCCTCTTGCGGCCATGTTTCAGTAATTCCCACAACTTCATACTTGCCTTTTTTCTAGCTGAGCTTCATGCTCGTCCCGTTTATTCCTTATACTTCACGCATTCATATAGAGTACTTTGACCTCCGTACTCACTTCCCCCTCGCAATTGGTCCTGACCTTACTCTGTTGTCCTTTCTCAAGCTTTCCTTCCCATTAATTCGAGAATCTTTTGTAACTTTTTCCTGTAGTCCCCCTTCCCCCCAACTCAATTTTTATACTTCCCAAGTTGTCACCCCCCCCCCCCCCCCCCCCCCCCCACTATTTAGTTTAAAGCCACAATTGTAGCCATAGCAACACGTGTGGCCTTAACATTCCCCCATTTTGTTTTGCTAAAATTTCCGATCAAGCTTCCTCCTACAGACGTCCTTGCTCTGCCTTGGTCTCGCGTTCAGGTCTTTCTACACCGGGTCCAGTGCCAATAAACTGTGGTTTTACTTACGTGCAGATACGAGCTCTTGGCATCCAAAAGAGAGAACACAGTAGCCTTGCCCAAGTGCGCAGTCATTTCTTCTTCGGTATGCATGAGGCTGTGCAGTCTCTTTAACGCAATATTTAGGTCTCTAGGGTTGATACAAATACGCACCTCTTCCTTGTTCGTTTTATTGGCTGATCTACAAACTGCATGTGCCATGCATCTGCCCACTCACCCAACCTGTCCAAGCCACCCTGCATCCTCATAGTATCCTGCTCAGATTTCAAACTCCCTCCCAGCTTTGTGTCGTCTCCAAATGTGCTATTGTTACTTTTAATGCATTCACCTAAATCATTAATGTATATTGTAAATAACTGCGGTCGCAGCATAGACCCTTGCGGTATCCCACTAGTCACTCCCTGCCATTCTGAAAGGGTTCCATTAATTCCCACTCTTTGTTTCCTGTCTGCCAAGTAATTGTCTACCCATGTCAGTACACTACGCCCAAAACCATGTGCTCTAATGTTGCCCACGAATCTCCTACGCGGGACCTAATCAAAGGCTTTGTGGAAGTCCAGGAACACCACATCCACTGGCTATCCCTTGTCCATTTTCCTAGTTACATCCTCAAAAAATTCCAAAAGATTAGTCAAGCAGGATTTCCCATTCGCATATCCATGCTGAGTCGGCCCGATCCTCTTACAGCTATTTGTGAAAAACAAAATGTTTTCGCGGTGTGATTTTAACTCAGAGCAACCCCATTCTGGGAAGATATTCCTGAGGAAGCTATAGAGTGGATAAGTTATGATTGTCAAAAGTCCTTTGTGCAGATAGATGGAAAATGTTATTTTTACGAGGATAGTGGCCAAACGTGATAGTCGGCATCAGCCCAGAATGCCAACTGGGACACCGGGGAACTGTTCGCATGTTGTATAGCTCTATACTTCAATGACTTTCGGACTCTCATAGCTGCTATTATATAACACACTTTACATTCGAAAACATTGCGTAAGGACTTTGAACGAAGCGTGAACTACTGTATACGAAAGAGGATTTTCGTAAGTTGTCTTGTTTTACCTTTGCTTTCAGTGCTCCAGTTCTCCTCTGTTAATGTCAATAACATGCCCGTGTACAATTACAAGTGGAGGCACGATTAATTTTCTGATACTCAAGCTTGAGCAGAACATTTCATTCGATTGATCTCACGATTAAACATGAGAAAATACTGAACATAATGTCCCTTTAATTATGAACACGTTGATAATATTATTTCATTTGTAAACATAGCCTCTCGGATGGGATGTGTTGTGATAGACATTGATGATCTGAGTTTGACATTATCTTTTATTTTTCTGCAAAAAATAATTATAGCATTCGGCGTATTAATGATTAATAGTTTATGGGTCATTCTTAACTGCCACTGTATGCCATGTTGTCACTTGCGGGCGGAGCTCCAAGGACAATTCCTTGTATGTGAAAACTTGGCTAATAAACGTATTTCTTCAATCATTCATTAGGCACCCCTTGGCAATGTTGCAGTCTTTATTTTTCCACTGTCTTGAGCATTTGAGTTCCATATGCATATAATTTACGTATGATTCCTATTTATGTGCATAGTCCGAGTCAATATGTCCTTGACTTTGGATAATTTCTACAATAACATTGACTCAACTTTCTTTAGCTGACTTCATATTTTACATATCCCTCTAGAACTCGATGTCACATATTACGTTATGGACGCAGGGCTTCGCTTATCGTGAAATACGGTGGGAATCGGAAGTCACCTGGAATTGTCCGAAATGCTAGTAGCCACAGGATTAAATTCTTCGGCAGCGAATCACAGTGCACTGTGATTCGGCTGCAAGCTAATCTGAGTTTGATCCATGTCAAAATAGTCCCGTATTTGCCTCCGATTGATAACTTTTATTTTAGCATTCAACGTATTTTTTTTCCTTTTCATGACTTTGCTGTTCCCGATTTATTTTATGTCAATTTCAAGACCTGCAGATTATTGGCATCCATTAAATTAGGGAATTGCCGATTTCATATCTATGGCGTGAAGAATTCTGAATCCCAAATTGAACTACCTACTATCTATGGAAGTAAATATAGCCAGTGCAAAATCATTGGTGTGCCCCCTTATTAATACTACTGTTGTCTATTGTCAACTCAGAAAACAGCAATGCATTCAAAAAAATATTCTGAGAGATGGTGACTCGGTGATTGGCTGAACAATGAGTTCAAGTTAACTGAACAGCACCATACTAAATTTCTTGTGCGGTTTCTCCTAAAATTAATTGACCCAATATATGTAAAAGACGGCAAGGCAATTACAGAAACAGTTTACCGTGAAAACAAGCCATCTGTATTCATTTATTAAACTTACCATAATTCGTGAGTGATTTCCTTAGTTTTTCTAATTCTGTTTGGAAACAAAATGAAGAAAATGCTATAATAGCAAAACACAGTCTTCTCAGTTGGTATAATAATAGTAAACTGGTATTAGTTGAAATTATAAGGAGCACTCTCTATACATTGATAGTTTATGTGCATGTACATTTTTTAATATATCAGCAGCGAATTTCGAAGCGTGATGTACACATTCACAATAAAATTGTGAAAATTCATTACTACGAGGGAGGGGGGGGGATATATTTCATAAATAAGTCGTTTTTTAAAATATTATTTCCAGTCGCGAAGGTTTATGTAAGCGTAGATTTAAATAATTATCTAAAATATGAAAATATTATTGGTTTTCGATGCGTAGTAAGAGAATGATTGAATCCAGTTCTGGATCAAAATGTGATATAACAGCGTGCAATGAGGTTATAGGTTTACACTTAAATGTGAACAAAGTTAAAGATGTGCGAATAAACACTGAATCCTGAAAGGTTACTCCAAAGCTACATAATACTAATACATATCTGCCAGTGGAAACAAAATGGTATGATTGCTTCAGATTATATCTGACAAAATCTGTTCCATCTTCTTGTTATTGATATCATAACAAGGGCTCTTAGACTCTTACATACTAAGCTGCTTAGCTATTTGCAGCTATCCCTTGAAGCGATCACGGGTAGGTGAGGTTTCTAAAAGCACTAACGTGCGGATAATATTTCAAAATGTGTGTACAATGCAATTTTAGGGAACATCTCAGATTGATAGATAACTAACTAGCATGTCACAATATATCAAATGTAATGAAACCTGTTTCATTCGTTGAAAATTACAACGATCTGCAAGCATTTTGTACTGACCACGGTCATCAAAATCTACTTGCCTCTGTCCTTCTTTGCTAATGCTTGCACTGTTGGAAATTTTATTAATGCGTGTTTATAAAACATCACAACGGCATGCACTGCTAATTATTTGGGCTACAACGGTATGGTTCGACATAATTGTGTTTACTTCAAAAGGTTTATATCATACAACATCGATAACGGGCGAATTTCAATGTATAATCTTTCTTGGAAGGATGATTTCCGTGAAACTCTTTTTAAATGTTCGTTCCAGTTCCAATAAATTACATCAATTTCGAAAGTGGGTTTGACTCAAAGAGAATATATTCACCGAATATATATAAGATAATATATTCACCGTATTTAATCCATCTAACATGTGAAATGACCCCTTGAGGATCATTTGATTTCGAATGGTATTTTGATTCAAATCAAGGGGTAAATTTACGATTGCCAGAATTCATCTTCATTTCAATTTCTGATTAAATTATTCCGGTTAATATTTCATATTGGACGTCAATTCTCGCGTTGCTGAGGTTAAGAACGAATTCATCTGAACAAATAGCATTATGTCAATTGTTATTTTTCGAGCACTCCGCAGGCTTGGTAATGTAATTTAAACTATGTCGATCTATGATAAGTTAGTAGCTGTTCGTCAGTATCAAAGGCTCATGTATCGTGTATCACGGAAATAGCGCATAATGTAGGACATTCTGTAAAATATAAGAACACATTTTAGCTTTTAATAGGTATAACCCGAAGAGCAAACAGACTGGGTAAGCACGTTAGGAAACGAGGCTTACGTGCTGATGGGAACTTTAAAGTCATGTTACAAACGAAATAATTCTACGATATGACTAGTCTAAAAAGCAAAGCGAGTTGCAATAAAGAATGCTGTAAATCAGTATACGGGCACTGAAACTGATCACTAGCATGCGATGTTTTTTTTTTTCTGAGGAAGGGTTTCTACCCGAAACGTTGCCTATTTCCTTCGCTCCATGCATGCTGCCTCACCCGCTGAGTTTCTCCAGCATTTTTGTCTACCTTCGATTTTCCGGCATCTGCGGTTCCTTCTTCAACAAATGTTCTTTATTGCACTCGGTTTCAGACAAATTAAGTATTACAAAAACATGCATTTAGAATAAAGTGAACGCTGATGTGTACTCAAAGATGGAGAATGCATCGATGCATCAGATGCCTTTCAACGCAGTTCGGGTATTTTCTGCGATATCGTCAGTTTATAAACGTGCACTTAAATTTGGGATTTTGCAATGCTGTGCAATGCATTGATACAATTTGTTGACTGCACAACACGCACTTCCTTCATGTCTTCCTGGAACTATAACACCAATTTTAAAATGTCCCCTTCGTGCATAATTTAACATACCTATTTAACATAACATTCATAACATATTTAACATAACATTAATTACTTTATTTGCTTTTACAATCTACTCTACTGCAGTTGTACATGGCCTTGGTGAGGCCACACCTGGAGTATTGGGTACAGCTTTGGTCTCCTAATCTGAGGAAAGACATTCTTGCCATAGAGGGAGTACAGAGAAGGTTCACCAGACTGTTTCCTGGCATGGCAGGACTTTCATATGAAGAAAGACTGGATAGACTTGGCTTGTACTCGCTCGAATTTAGAAGACTGAGAAGTCTTATAGAAACGTACAGCATTCTTAAGGGGTTGGACAGGCTAGATGCAGGAAGATTGTTCCCGATGTTGGGGTAGTCCAGAACAAGGGGTCACAGTTTAAGGATAAGGGGGAACTCTTTTAGGACCGAGATGAGAAGAACATTTTTCACAGAGAGTGGTGAATCTGTGGAATTCTCTGCCATAGAAGGTAGTTGGGGCCAGTTCACTGCCTATATTTAAGAGGGAGTTAAATCTGCCCCTGGTGGCTAAAGGGATCAGGGTGTGTGGAGAGAAGGCAGGTAAAGTATACTGAGTTGGATGATCAGCCATGATCATATTGAATGGCGGTGCATGCACGAAGGGACGAATGGCCTATCTCTTGCACCTTGTTTCTATGTTTCTATTTATGTTAGTGTTGTTTTAGAATCATATGCTGCTACACAATTAAGCATAGTTAAAAAAAAATACCTTTATCATCTAGATCGTCCTTCATTTTCAAGCATTCTAGAGAGTGTAATAAAACATATGACATCGGTTATTGGTTGCCTTGGACAATTACATATCTAGGAAACAGATGTGGAGGACATGGTCGTGTTCAGCCATTTTAGAAGGGAAATGACGCTTCAGCTGCAGAGAAAGATGTTGCCACGATATCTGATTTTGAAATGCAGAGCTGCCTGTCGGCATTTGACGTGTGATGGTATTGAATATTGTCAAAGTACCCGCAGATCACAACATGGCCTAATTTGCAGGTGATTCGATTTAAGATGTAGAACGCACGAGAATCGACAGTTGAATAGTCAACACTGTTGACTTAGTATAGTGGCAAATTTGGCCTTCATATAGTGTGCCTCTTCATCAGCAAGGGTGTGGAGGGTCATGATGGTCGTCAGATCCCGATAGCTCTATTGGTTGTTGTTCTTATCTTACTAAGATATACTTGTTTTCACAGTACTGTTGCCATATATTTATGGTATACACATATATTCCAGTGGTACAACCTCGTCATCTCTCCTATTTGTATGGTGATAATAAGATTTGCACATCCATACTTCGTTCGTGTTTGCTAATTTCCTGGATAAAGTCCGAGAAGCTAGACACGGTATCCATCTCACTGCATCTGAGGAAAAACGAATAGGCCTGTATATGACCTTTCACCGTAGGTTAAATATGTGTGTGGGGATACGAACTATGAAAAGATAAATAAAGAGTAATAACATTTGAATATGACATAAACAGGAGGCACAGGGCACAACAGTTGCTGGAGGCTCCGAGCTCGTCCATTACACTTGTGCTTTTCGTGTGGCCTTCCTACATCTATGAGATACAACGTGGAGTCGGTGACAGCTTTGCCTGGCACATGCACTTTGTCCGCCGTAGTCATATCTACCTCTCGCTGGCCAACCATTTTATTTCCCCAACCCATTCACGAGGCGTTATAGCTGTTTTCTGCCTCCTCCAATGCCAGTGTGATGGCCAAACAGAAAATAAAGAAACAGTGTCTTACATTGTCGGAATATGGAACATTACAATTCCAGATACCACTTATCCTTCCAGGTACCCCGTATATATTTTCCTTTCTAGCTATATTAATACACTACCCCTGTTCCTTCAGTAACACACATGTTACATTATCCTGATGTTCCGCTTCTCCCATCTACACCATCATCCATCACACAGACCCACTGTTTAATTTTACCCTCACCCAACTGATTAACTTCCCATGTTTTACACTCTGTCAACGTACCTTATTTAGATCCACGCATCATCCCCTTTCCTATGTGAACCCAGAATCTGCGGCTTTTCTTATCCTCAAATCAACTTCTAGCATCAGCTGCAATATCCATCACTCTGGTCCCCACTCGGGTGCTATCTGCCAATCAACCCCAAGCTATCTGCGTCCATTATCACCTGATAACCTTTGCCCAACATCTCTCGTCCACATCGTTATCACTGCCTACCTCCCGTCTGCACTTTGTCCAGATGAAGTGAGTCAATCTAACAGATTGTGCAAGAAAAGCAGAGGTCTCTCTTCCCTCAGCCTTTCAAATGATATGGCAAATATTTGCTCAAGCCTTGCTACTGTGGCTAAAATGTGGAGCAATTCGAAATGAAATGTAAATAGTGTCTGCGCACGCAGTTATTTATATCCTCTTACCTGTGTCATGCGTGGTTTGTTTCATTTCTGCACGGAAATAAAACATTGCTTGGAGAAACGATGTGGTTTGAAAATCTAACTTATCTAAACATACTTGCAATCGGTGTATTTAAAACAAGAGCCAAGGAATGTGTACTCCACTTGAGCAGATTGGAGAAATATTCATATATTGTAGTAGTCAGCAAGTGATTGTCTCACTGAAAAAGGACATAAAATGACGAAGCAACTAGGTCTCAAAACGTCATGGTATGTTTCTTGACGTTTGGAACTGCGAACAACAGAGTGTTAAGTTAAGGTGCATCCACGTCCAGAATCACTACACAAGAACTCAAATGACCACCAGTTAGTTGAATAAGTAAACAAATATATATTTGCTGAGAAAGTTGTTTTTTCGTTGCAAAGATGAAGGTGCATTAATATAATAGTAATTTTAAATCAGTTTAGCTGCATGGACCGCAACAAATAGTTTATTGATTTACTCACCATACTCTATAACAGTTTCTTTCAATTTCACGAGTGCTGTCGAAGAGGAAACATATGCATTCATATTGAGTAATCATTCATCTCCAAGTACTTATTGGCTTATGCTTTTATAAATGGAAAGGGAGTGATATTAATGCGTGCAAATCAAATGATGTTACATGTGCTGATCAATAGATCGTGGACGTTCAAATTGCGTGGAATATACATCAATGAAATGTTGGATATTGTCAGAATTTGTCAGCCTTTACCTTGAATGTTCTATCCGAAAACCAGAAACAGAATGAAGGGATCATTTATTGACATATGCTGAAGCACCGAAAGAGGACTATGGAAAATAACGAAGAGGGGCGTTTCCATTTAGCTGGAAGCTAGGTCAGATAACATTTTTCATAAAACTTTTACAGTGTACCTTTATGTAGAAACCAAAAAAATATAAAAACGGATGTTTTTTTGCAGGATGTGACCTAGCTGAGTATAGGGGAGGATTAATAATCAACTCAGTTTTATGCAATATTAGTAAATATGATTATTGGGGGAATGATCCGACAGTTAATTTATGGAATCATGGTGTTCCATAAACTGGGATCAGTGCGTCTGACAATCATTATGTATTTTTATAATAATCCCACGCGCATGCAATACACCTATCCTCTTTTCTTGAAAATACCTGATCAGATGTATGTTAAATGGTGCAATTTTTCAAATCTTCAACGTTTATTTGGAATGTCATTTCTTATACCAAATATAGCTTGTACGAATAAATGCTCCACAGATTTTGCACCGAACTCTTACTCACATTAACTGTATGCATTCTAATTTGGGACCGCACCCAGACGTAGGGTACAGAACTGACCATTTATCGTGTTCTGCCCCTCTTAACTTTCTATACGTCTATCGTGTCAACTTTTACACTATTCGTTACAGAGAAAACTGAGTTAGCTTAACCAACAATTTCTGATTGCCCAAACCATTTAATCAAAGTAACGTTTTTGGAATTCGCTTCTGTATCTTATTTACTCAATCATGTTCGCCCTATAGTGTAGTGACGCGAACTGTACAACACACTCCAAGCACGGAGAACCCTTGGCATAATAATAACGAATATGAAACCAAAACGATCGTTACCCTAATGCCCCTGTCCTACTTAGGAAACCTGAACGGAAACCTCTGGAGACGTTGCGCCCCACCCAAGGTTTTCGTGCGGTTCCCGGAGGTTTTTGTCAGTCTCCCTATCTGCTTCCACGACCTGACACCTCCGGCAACCGCACTGAAACATTGGGTGGGGCGCAAAGTCACCAGAGGTTTCCGTTCAGGTTTCCTAAGTGGGACAGGGGCATAAGCAATATTGAAGAGAAAAATAATTTCGCACTAGATAAACAAATTCAACGACCACATGGCACGGTGGCGTAGCGATTGAACAATTGCCTTAAAGCACCAGAGACACGGGTTCGATCCTGGCTACGGAATCTGTGTGTACCATGTTTGTATGTTCTCCCCGTGACCTGCGTGTGTTTTCTCCAAGATCTTCGGTTTGCTCCCACATTTAAAAAGACGTACGGGTTTGCAGGTTAATGGCTGGGTATGTAAAACTTGTCCCCAGAGTGCGTGCCGAGTAGTGTTAATTTGCTGGAATTGCTGGTCGGTGCGGACTCGGTGGGGGCGAACCGGTTTTTCCGCGCTGTATCTCAAAACTAACCTAAAATGGTGTGATAGTTGAAAATGAAGCAGTAATTTGAGCTATCATAACACGTAAATTTGTAAACGTGAAAATGTTTCAAAAGCATGTGGGGTTTCTTCAACGTGGCCGAAGTCCAAGTTGATTTTATCGGGATATATGCGAACATCCACGATGTGTTTCCGTGAATTGGATATTTGCACAACTCTACAAAGTGTTTACTTATGTCCATGTTACTTATGTGTCGGTTACTGGAGACTGTTTAACGCTGTTATGCATTGAAATCTAATCTGGTGCATGAAAACATAGATTAATAATAATATTCGGCTTAATGGCATCCCGAACAACCACCTTCGAGATCAATGCGAGGTTACGCACAGAACGTTGCCAAATGACATGAATGTAGAGTACTAGATCCGTAGTATAAAAATACTGAGGTGGTAGAATCCATCCGTCGCAATAGCGTGAATTCCTTAGGAATACAATCCAGGGCCATATTGCAAACTACAGTGTCATAGAGGAATTCTGGAAGAATAAGGAACAAGCTCAATGCCAGCTCTAATCTTTACTGCGTCGTGCAGCAGACAGATCTGAAATAAGCTCAATCGATCATGTGTATTTCGTATGACGAATTAAATGATTTATCAACATCATTATATGTTTCTATGATTCACCAAACGAAGGCAAAAATATTCCAATTAGAGTGCAGAAACATATTTGATTGAGAAGGGATGAGCTTATATTTAATCTCTCGTAATTAAATAGGTATCCATGTCTCACGAGAAAGTTGGGTACGTTTGTAAAATGTTCAACATAAAAGTACTACATACTTAAAAACGAGTAACGGAAATCGGGACAACTAAATGATTATTTTAGCAGATGCAGGTAATAGAATGTGGAAATGCTTAGAATGCAGGGTTTAGTTTAACTGGAACAAATATTAATATAGGGTATGTGTAATTCACTCTGAGCAGAAGAATATACATCAATGGATTCGATGATTCATTAAAATAAGACTTGGCCATCATTTAGAGCATTAATTTACGGGGGAAAAACAGGAACTAAGCTATCAGGTAGATAACGGCAATTATCGAGTGATCCAACGAAAAGTTTAATGATGAGTTATTGTGATATTGTAAAATCGACATGCAAATATTGTAATACAAAAGCAATACATTGCAGGATTAATTTGTGTAAGTAGAGAACCATTGCGCCAAATTTTGATATACTCCCCGGTATATAGATTTCGCGACCTGAATAAGCTTTTTTTTTTAAAGAAAATCAGCACTCCTCCATTAACATTTCCGAATGTGTTAGCCTGATCAGAGCTATAATTGAGAGATCGTCTGGGCCCCAAGTGAAAGCAAAGTTCTAGCCGTAGGTCATGCCACAAATCTCTCTAACAGCCTTCATGAATTCAAAAGGTAATTTAAAATATTTGAAGTACTATTTGTATAAACATTTTCATACGGAATTGAGGAAAAGCCTGAAAAGATTGAAATGTAGAATAAAAATTGAGAAAATATTCAACGTATAGTTCATTTTAAGCGTCTCACAAAACGATGTACATAATAGTTTTATGGTTCTATTTTGCGTTTTAAAGAAGTCATAATTAGATTCGTACCTTTGTCTTTGACACTCATTTTTTGTTCTAATGAAATAACATATCGGGATAAAAGAAACCACAACTTTATTGCACAATAACAATCTAACCGATATTTTTCTTTCCTTCTGAGTTAGATTCAGATTCAACTTTAATTGTAATTGCCAGTGTACAATCATAGTGTTTTTCCTGTGGGAGGAGTGTCCGCGGGGAGGGGGTGATTGGCATGTCACCGAGGTACATTGTTGAGTAGTGTGACAGCCGCAGGGTAGAAGCTGTTCCTGGACCTGCTGGTCCGGCAACGGAGAGACCTGTAGCGCCTCACGGATGGTAGGAGGGTAAACAGTCCATGGTTGGGGTGAGAGCAGTCCTTGGCGATGCTGAGCGCCCTTCGCAGACAACGCTTGCTTTGGACAGACACAATGGAGAGGAGCGAGGAACCGGTGATGCATTGGACAATTTTCACCACCCTCTGCAGTGCTTTCCGGTCGGAGACAGAACAGTTGCCATACCATACTGTGATACAGTTGGTAAGGATGTTCTCGATGGTGCAGCGGTAGAAGTTCACCAGAATCTGAGGAGACAGATAGACCTTCTTCAGTCTCCTCAGGAAGAAGTAACCGTATGCAGAGCGGAATATTACCTAATCACCATCATTTTCCCCCAATTTAAAACTGGACATACTGGTGGGTGCCTCCATTGTACGAGGTGCGGACGGGGCATTCTATGGCGGCAGGCGAGATTCAAGAATTTTCTTTTGCCTCCCTATCTTGCGCTGTTCGATGTCAACTCTAACGCTGAGCCGCCATAACGCCCAGTAGTTCAGATAAAAAAATTAAGTTTGTCCACAATATTTAGAGCTGCTTTGCTAGATTATTCATCATTCGCCTATTCTTTGCAAATATTAATAAGAACAATACAAAAAATGCAAATGTAAATGTCACCAGCGCAAGGCTGCACTCGGTACAATGCACAAGTTTCCAGTACTTACCATACTCCAAAAGGATGCCTTTTAGTTTCTCCAATTCTGTATCAACAAAATATAATGTGATGGAAGATGCACGTAGTCAAGTATATTTTTCTGCCTTTGTTTTTCTCCTAAGTTGGCAAGCGTTGCTTTCAATTCACATTCAGATATTTAATTGCTCGGGTATGTTTACATCCGACGTCGCTAGCAACACCGAGAAATATTCAGTTTCCCTTAATGTATAATTATTCTGGGCATCCTACAGTGAAACGTATGCGTTGCCAAGCATTATGGCGTTAAAACGATTGTCAATAGTATTTCCTCTGTGATGTTTGGAATAATTGAACAGCGTTGTCATAAATGCATGTACTGTACCTAAAATTTACCATTACGGCAACAGGCGGTTCACTACACTTATAAACATAGTTCATGATTATTGCGTGAACATTTAAATGGGATTTTTATGTGCAAGTGATAATATATGTAGAAAGAGGAAAACCAGAAAAAAACAATGTACTGAATACAGGTATAAAATTGCAATTGCAACAAACAAAGGCTCACAATGAATTGAATACGTGTTTTGCAAAAGATGGACAATGATGTCCGTTACATCAACATAATTCATGACATTTACTTTATAAGGGGCATTCAAACCAAAGTTGGTGGTTTTTTTTTAATTCAGGCCTCACCCATTTGTAATCGTGGGCACACAGTTGTCAGTTTGGCAATACACGTACATTAGAGTTTCAGTTTTACTTATTGTTATAAACCAGGATTCAAACAAATTTGCTGTTCGGATGAACATCATGGCGTAGACAGTATACAAGATGATGGTAAATGAAGCAGTAAATGCAACGGCAAATGCGAAAACATGAAAACGGCGCAAATATTTCCATGTAAGCTGAAGAAGGGCAAAAACAAAACTAAAATATGGTAATGTCGATTTGCGTTCAGTGAAGAGTAACCTAACATGGCATCTAATCTGTGAACTGGATATGAAAGAGGTGATTCGCCTTCGAGTCTGATAGCAGAGGGAAGAAGCTATTCGGAAGTCTGCACATCCCAGAAAGCCGATGGAAATAGGAATAATCATGCTTGCATATAAGCTTGATGAGACTTTCAGCCTTCCAGAGGAAACAGACCTTGAAGGGAAAGTGAGTGAGGTGAAGTGATACGGCAATGGTGGATATTACTGTGTACATAAACATCTGCAGGTTTGTTCGATTAAGAATAAAGGAGCTAGCAAACAAAGTTGTTATTCATCACTTCAGAATACTTCATATGCACCTATACGAGGCTAGGCATGCCGAAAATAATCCAACCCCATTTAACGCATTGTTGTTCTTGGCTTAGGATCCTATGCATCGGCCAGTCCAAGCACAGAATGCCTGATCATTTCGCTGAAAACTTACGTTCAGTCCGCCTTGGCCTATGCAATCGCCTCGAGCCCAACATGTTTAACTCCCCTATCGATTACAATACCGGCCTTTCTGTCCTGGCCATCCTCCACTATCAGAGTAAAGTAAACCAAATTGGAGGAACAGCACCTGATATTTCGCTTGGGCAACGTAGAACACAGCGGTATGAACGTTGATATCTTTAATTTCAATTGACTATTGCATTACCTCACTCCGCCCCCTCCCCACCCGATTTGGCTTACAGTTCAGCTATTCGCCCCCCTCTTGTATCCCTCGTTATCGCCTCTTTTTCCCGCCAACAATGGGCTGTTAGTGGCTCAACTCTTCCCTTGTCATCTGTTGCCGGTTTCCTTTTGTTCCGGCCTTTTCTTACCTCCAGTTCCCTGCAGTCTACTTTCAGTTCGGAGAAGGGTCCCGACCCGAAATATTCCAATTCTTTGTCTCCGAAGATGCTGCCCGACCCACTGAGTTACTCCAGCACTTTTCTTCTACACGAGCACCTACAGATACTTTCTACAGAGCATTTACTAGAGCTTTCGTTTGATTCCATAATGTATTATTCGACAAATGGACAAATAGAGTAAATGTACTTATCCGGTACTAGTAACGCAAATATATGTTGTGTTTCCTTAATTATTCTGAAATGTACTGCCATGTAATGCTTTCTGAGTCAGACGGATTAATTGGGTGTAATGGAATAATTTCCTGTTTACGTTGTTGACATGATCCTCTTTCAGGCATATTAAAGATCCAACCGTCAATTTAATATTTATACTAATTTGTTTTATTTGTAAACATTTTATAAATAAACAATAATGATGGTCCTTATTTTTACATCATTTTTGTTTCACCTCTGGTTCCGCGGTATTAGTGTTACTCATTTTGCGTTAACAGTGCATATCTTTACCTTTCTCTTTAAAATTCAGCTTTTGTTCTATGTATGTTGTTATTTTGAAAAATAGATGATTAGACAGTGCAAAAAAATATTCCTTATTCATGCCTGTTCTTATATTGCGGTTAATGGAACCGTACTACGAGATGCAGCGACTTAAATCAAAGCTGGACGACGAGTGAGCCAAGGCTGCCCACTTTCTGTGGTAACGCGTAAAGCGATGAAGAGGCAGTTGTTTCACATTACAACTTATGTGCATCAATAGTTTATGCAGCACTTATTATTACACAAGGGAAATATTTATCATATGTTTTAATTATCTTAGAAATTCTAGCCAGAGGAATCATCGTTGATATGTTATTCTGTAAGAATCAGCTGAAATACTGGATCGATATAATTGAACGAATTTAAAATGTGGAGCAATAGACCATATGGAAACTGTTAATGCTAAAATCTGAGACCAGAGAAGCGCTAGAATAATTCATGATCTGTGTAAAGATTTACGTTCCTGAGAATGGGATCTTGATACGACAAGATGGCTGACTGTTTAGTTTCACGGTGATTGTATGACCGCCAGATTTTTCACATCTTTGTATTCTGTTTCAAATTCCTCAGCAATTTCGAAATAATTCAAGAAATAATTAATCAAACGGCACAATTTCACTAGCATATTCAATTCCAGATAGTGTTGCTAAATGTTAGCACTTAACAGGTGAATTTGAAAGGTGTAGTTTACCATTGCACACGGTTGGCCACACGTGTAGAGTACGCCGCCAGACACGTGCCGTCGTATCCCGGCGAGCCAAGCGCCGGACATGTCACGGCGAGCCAAGCGCCGGATTTGTCACGGCGAACCGCAGCCAAGCAGACCTACAGGCCTAGCTCTTCCGTCGGGGGCTGAAAACCGTTCACGGAGATTGGCGGACGCGCCAGTGAGGTTCGGCACCGAACCACGGAAAAAGAACTTGGCCTCAAACACCGGGCGTCCAAGGGACCCGCGTCGCCAACCGCGAGGAAAGACTGACGATTAAACGCCGAGACCTAGGGGACCGCCGAGTGCGAAGGGACAGATGAGAGCGAAGTCCCCCAGAGCCTACGGGCACTGTCTAGACCGTAGAGGGACTAACTAGAGCATCGGGGGACTGTGGGCGGTTAGGGACACCGCCGAGGCCTTAGTGGGAAAGTGGAGAGCGTAACGGGAACCGAGAGCAATGAGGGCCACAGAGAGCTACCCGGCTGGGTGCGCGTTGAGCAAGGGAAGGACACAGTGGAGTGTGGGGGGGGGGGGGGGGCTATGTGAGTACCAGGCGGGGGGGGGGGGGGGGGGTGTGGGCGTCGACAATGAAGGAGGGACTAGCAAGGGGGCGCAGAGAACGAAGGGGGGGGGGGCAACAGGGCGCCTCGGAGAGTTAAGGGGAACGTCGCGGTTGGGGCTGCAGAGAACGAAGCTGGGGGGAACCCGGCAGGGGGCACCCGAGAAACAAATCAGACCCTGCGTGGAGGCAACATGAACCAAAGGGGGCCCGGCGGGGTTCGCAAGCTGACACGTGCGGTGGAAGGCAGAAGATACTGCTACTCGGTGAACACTTGCAAATTTGTCGACGCCAGAAACATGATGTCTTTTCTACTGCCTAGTTGAGATTGTCCATTTGATTTTACCGGGTTGTATGTAAATCAAAGTATTTCACTGTATCTGCGTATTTGTGACGATAAAGTATGTTTTATCATTATATCAGTGAATCAGTGAGTTGCTCGAAATGCGACATTGCTCAAGAAGTTTGCAGAAGCATCGTCTCAGAGTGAGAATCGAAAGGGTGGATGACGAAAAGTTGTGTTTAATGCCATAGCAGAATTATGTTGCTAAAATGTGCTACCTACTTTAGACAGATGTCTAACTGAAGATATATGTGTCATTGAATTAGTGAGAAAGAAGATATAATTCCACTAAAATAACTGGTTAATATATATTATCGATGCTGTAGAATAAAATAGAGTTCAGACTGAGAAAGGCTGAAATTAAACTTGCAGCGCTATTTGTTCACTCACCTTTATCACTATCAGTAACAGTGAGCTTCTCTATCGCTGAAACAATGCATTTTAATTATTAAGCTACCGTATCTATCATTTGGTCATAGTTCCCTTGGACACACATGGACGTTTACATGTTTCTGGAAACTACATCTCAAACAATACGATAATATAACTGCAATGCTTGATCGCAAGGTAAACGCCGTACTCTACTAGACTGGTCTTTCAACGCTGAGGCCCTGCACAAGAAAGGCCGGAGGCGGCTGCAGTTTTTGAAAAGGCTACGAGCCCTCAACGACTGCAGTAAATGGTGCTGATGTTCTACTATTCGGTGGCAGTCAGTGCTATCTTATGCACTGCTGTGTGCTGGCGCAGCAAGGCGAAGGCCGCTGCCAACAATAAGATTTACAAACTCACCAGGTATGCTGGCTCCTTCCTGGCGGCGGAGTTGATTCATGCAAGGTGACCTTGGAGGGGAGGACACTCATCAAACTGCGGAGCACCCTGGACAATACAGCGTACCCCTTCCAGGACACACAGGCCAACCGGAGGAGTACCTTGAGCAAAAGACTGGATCCACCAAGATGCAGGACAGAACCTCAGAGGCAATCCGTCTTCCCAGTACCCGCCACCCCCCCCCCCCCCCCCCCCCCCCCCCCCCCCCCCCCCCCCCCCCCCCCCCCCCCCCCCCCCCCCCCCCCCTAAGTATTGCATATGCCCAATCATTTGAACTGGACAATTTAATGTCATGATTCATGTATTTTGTGTTTTTATGACTGTTAGCCGATCAATTTATCTCCTGGGATAAATAAAGTTCTACCGTATCAATACTAATGATGCCTGGAAATATGGCCTGTTGGAGAAAGTGTGTAAATATGGATTGGAAAGCTGTTGTCAAATAGATGGACCAAAAGTGCAACACATTGAGCATTTTAAGACTGAAATTATACAGCTACTTGACTGCCACAGATTATAATGGTGCTCAACGCCATCCCTGATCGATAATCGAATGGGCGAGGTGTGAGGCATCCATAATTTCTGATGTCAGAAAAAATATGTGTGAGCTTAGTTGAACTATGAAAGTTTCAATGAGGGAATGAAAAATATTGGAAATTGTATTTTAGATTTGAATTGACGAGGGCATGAACCCACTTATACCGCATCAGAAGGTATACTAACTGCTAAATCGCCATTAACTATAAACGAACGGATTAAGAAGAATCACATAGTCCTTGTGGAAGAATATTTAATAGAATTTAGGGTACACGTTCACAAACTTTGAATAGGGCAGCCGCATGGCAAGCCAAACTGAAGTGTTTACTGGATGCGAGATGTAGCGCATGATTGCACGATAACCGGGAGGTCCATTTACGCACGTAACCGGATGGATTTTCTTCGCATTTCGTGCATTGATTCTCCGAAATTCTCTTTCACGACTGTCACCGGGGCTAAATGCATTCGATTACCTAATGGTGGGGGTTACGCACATGCCGAATAATTTGAATCCTGCAGGCTAGGTGGAATGGGCAAAGGAGAGTTATGGAAAGTTATCCCTGGATGCTTATAACAATACATGAATTTGATTCTAATTCACAGACTTACTAATGTCTTTCATATTCAAATCTTGTTCTGAAAAGAAATACAAGTAAATTTATTTGGATCATAAGGTTACGTAACAGAAAAAAAAGCACATTGAGATTGGAAACAAATGCAAGTTTATGTGCCATTCCTTGGAATTGAAAGACGGCAAGCTGCGGTATAATGCTGAAATAATATAAGAGATTATCTTATATGATTGTGTATACCAGGCGGACCACGTGAATGTTGCAATATGAGAGATAATTCAGAGATAATATATGACGAAAGATGCAGAACATGCAGTAAGATACAGGTGGAAAGGAGAAACATTTGCTGTTAATTCACTTCTGCCATACCAATAATGGGCTGAAAGCTGTACCATACATTTGTACAACAAGAAGAGCATCCACTGCTCAAACGTTCGAACATAATGCGAAGGGAAACATGTTTGCCTCATAATCTATCATAAGTAAAGGCATTCAATAATCAATTACTCAAAAATCAGGTCCCTCGAAATGGATCGTTCCTCAAACGAGAGAACAGAGTTTAATACAACACCAATGCAATCAATAAACGAGGCAAGAAAAGCTGACAGTTGAACAAATTATGAGGTAATAATTACTTTCATCAGAAGATGAGACAAAAATGTAATGTAATTGAAATAAATAATATTTGCAGTTAATACATTTTATACATTGAGTGATTGAGTGAGTGAGTGAATAAATGAGTGAGTGAGTGAGTGAGTGAGTGAGTGAGTGAGTGAGTGAGTGAGTGAGTGAGTGAGTGAGTGAGTGAGTGAGTGAGTGAGTCATTGAGTAAGTAACTGAGTGAGAGAGTGAGCGAATGCGTGAGTGAGTTATTGATTATTGAGTGATTGATTTAAATATTGATAGATACTTTATTGGCATGTACTTGGTACAATACACACGTAGGTAAAGACCGGAGGGGGCGCTGCACTGCAACAGCCTCTGCCTTCAGCCAGTCTGTTATTCAATCTTTTTATTTTATTTTTAGTTAGTCTAAAGTTTTGTGTTGGGGGAAACTTTAACGTTTCTATGTGGGGGAGGGAGGAACCGTTTCCCAGTCTCTTCCTGGCGGGGGACGCGACTGTTTCTCCGAGTCGCGTCCTCGCCCCCCACCTCGCGGCCTACCAGCTGGATCGGAGCGGCCTTTCCTGCCGGGGACCGGGAACCGGACCAGGGCTGCTACAGCGGCGGCGCAGCGCTGGAGTCACCGCGGAGCGGGCGATGCCTACCTGAGCCGCCGTTTGGAGCTCCGGAGCATTGGGCCGCTGCTCCAACATCGTGGAGCTCTGGTGCGGAGAGCTTCCAACGCGGGCGGCGCTGAACAACATCGTGGAGTCCAAGGGCGCCTTGCAGAGGGCCGCCAGCAGCAGTCTCCATCCGGCGCGGCCTGCGGACTTTGGAAGCCGCCGACTCCGGTAGGAGGGGGCCGACTCTGATGTCCACGCCGCTGAGGACGTCCCGCAGCCCCGACGTCGGACTTGTATCACCCCGGCGAGCGGTCCTGGACATCGGGCCGCCGGTAGCTGCAACTGCGGAGGGCACGGGGAGGCCCTGACCGCGAGGAACAGTGGAGGAAGAGACAGACTTTGGTGCCTTCCCACACAGTGGGAAACTTTGATTCTGCTGTGTGGGGATGTTTTATGTTAAATTCTATAATATGTGTTCTTTATACCCTTTCTGGCATAATCCCTCCCTTCACCACCTCCAGTTTAAATTCCAGTTGGAATATTTTGGAGGACCATAAAAAATATAATATAATATAATCACCTGGATTAGGGCGCCCACATAATTACAAAAGTAATCAATGTAGTCCCGATTGCCCGTCTCCCTGTTCTCCCAACCTCCACACCCTCGCCGTACCTCGCCGTGTCCCCCAATGTTCTCGACGGAGCCCCCACACCGGACCCCTCTTTGTTCCAGACGCGGGATATTTCCTTGTTCTTTCGGCGCCCTTTCCTAACCTCATGTCCCTCGTTGTTTTCGGCGGTGCGTCCACGACTGACCGTCCACGGTCGACTGCCGGCACTAGTGCAAGCGACGGCTCTCCGATGGCCTTCACTCTCAGCGACGTAGATTCTAGTTCACAAAGTGCCTCCTTGCGCTCCGACGGCACTACTCCATCACCGACGTAGCTCGTTGCTCTTCGACTTCCATTCCGACACTCCGACGTCGGTACGCGCTCTAGCGTGGCCCTTCTCGTTCACCGAAATATTTCATCACTCACCGCCGTGTCTCAACGCTCAACGGCGTCCACCCTCGCTCACGGTCGGCTCTCCTCGCTCGCCCGCAGGACCCGTCCGAGTACCTTGTTCTTGGCGGACACTTCAGCCATCAAGCTCAGCCGTGTTGGCCGCCGCCGCCGGCAGAGTCCTGTCTTGATCGGATTCCCGACGGCGGTGCGGCTGTGGAGATTAATTTTGGTAAACTAGCACAGATAATTATCTAAACTGAATTATCAGTGTCTAAGGCCTTGAATTGAATTATTACAATGCTAAAATATTTATTATTTATCATAGGATTATAAAAACATGTTTGCATCATGATTTAATTCACTGAGCACATGATGTTGTAAAATAAATATTTGTACTCACCCCAATCAGTAAGCTTCGATCTCAGACTCTCCATCTCTGCAGGGAATACACGTTAAGTCAGGAACTGGGTGGATTACATTACCCGTGCAGACCATATGACAGACAACTCCAGATAATACTGGAAGTGTGAAATGCATCGTGATCAGTTTTCCACAGAGAATGTTAATCAAATTAATTCTGTATAGATTAGTCCACGCAATATTTATGAAATTCATGGATATCATCAGTAAATCAAAATTAACGATGGTGTCACAGTAGTTGACGATAATGAGATTGACGAAGTATAAGTACTAGACCAAAATAATTAACAATTAACATCAACATTTAAATTCGTGACGGTAGATTGTGCAAAATGGTTACCAATTAGAAAGGTATTTGGATTTAAATGCCTCCTGCTGAATTTATTAAGTGTCCCTAACGAAGTATAAATTAGCGAGGGAAATACATATCACATCTTAGATGTTGTGGTTTAACGAAAAAAACATTATTTTTTTCAATTAAGAGCGAGTGGGATGTACGAGTGGGAGAAATAACAAATTAAGTTATATCTTCATAATTTCGATCGGATACATCCACTGAGACTAAAAAGCTAATCCATATTATAAATTGAAACATTTTAAAATGCTTCTGACCGATAGGCATTTCATTGTATGCCCAAACTTTGTTGAAGATAAATGTTGGACTAAAAACATATGACTTTATTAACCGAGTGATAAAACTGCAAAAGCAGGTAAAATAAAGAGTGTCACATCAGAAAAGTGAAATGCGGTGCATGGGGAAAGGCCGACAATAGACGTGAGGCCGTATTTAGGATTTATGTGTCTGCAGAAATGAAAAAGCATAATCTGTCCATGGGCACAGAAAATAAGGCAGCTTTTTAATAAAACAATGATCTTACCGTTTCTGCTGAGGCGGACAGAAATTTGAGCGAAGGGGAGAGAATATTTTCACCACATAACGTGCTGAGCATCAATTCCGTAAATTGTTCTGTGTAATCGTGTTGCGTTAGAAAGTCGTTTTGTTTTTACAGTGTAGAAACATAAAAACATAGAAAATAGGTGAAGGAGGAGGCCATTCGGCCCTTCGAGCCAGCACCGCCATTCATTTTGATCATGACGTATTAAGGCTGTGTTTCATTAAAAATGCGCGTCCTTTATTTTTCGCAAAATATGAGCATCACCAACCGTCATCTAAAGGTCTGTCCGTGTTTTGGAACCAAACCCTTTCACTTTTAACACTTAATTGCCAAGGTGGAGAGAATGATTAAATTTCATTCTTCGATAAAGAAAATCTGAGGCGAAAATCTGAGGCACAAACCTTCCTCCTGGCAGATGTCTTTCAATTTCTGGAACTCTGCAAAATTATATGCATTAAATTTCAGATCCAACGGTAAGATGGAAAGTCGCGGGACCATATTCCCAATCGGAATTATATTTAGGCCTGTGATGCAATAGAATTCAACTTCCAACTAAAATGCACACACAATACACTCGCTAAAGCGCAACAACCAGCTTAGAAAATATAACGAGTGCGGTTTTTCTGCAATTATGTTGTCCAGACTTCTACTTGAACATTTCCGGATAAAGTTGTGACCAGCTATCTAAGAGGACTGTAAAATGACAGGCAGTAGAAATTGTCTACCTGCATTCTAGCAAGGCCTTTCAGTGTCTCCATGGTCTTAAATGTTAGATTTGTGGCGATCGAGTCAATTGGATACAATGCCTACTTGGGGGAAGGAGTCACTGGATTGTGGTGATGGAGAATATTTTGAGTGTGGGGATATGCTATCAATAGAGTGCCACTGATAACTGGAGATCCCACTGTTGTTTGTCATTTGCTTCAGTAACCTGAATGTCAATGTTGTTAACACATTGCTGCTGTAGAAACGGAAATATATGAAGTAATGGGTGCAGAAGAGTGATAAATGATATTACAAAATAATATAGGTGAAGTGGGGAAATAGGTCACTGCATGGCGCATGTAATTTACCTGTTAAAACTTGGAGTTGTAGCACATTGTTAAGGGGACCAAGGGAAAGGCTTATTTTTACACAGTAAATTATATGGTTGCATTGAGCGTTGTAGAACGGGGGTTCCAATCAGAGGTTGGATAGTCTGCGCCCGTTTCCCCATGGAACATCGGAGCCAGAGGCTCAAAAAACACGGGGCGCGTAGCTAACTTGGAAAGCCACAGAAGGTTGTGATGGAAGGACAATATTCCGACTCAAGATCCATGACCAGTGGCGTTTCGCATGGATAGCTAAATTAATAATATCAGTAAATAAGACAAGATCAGTAGATAAGACAAGAGGACACACATACACGCGCGCACGCACGCGCGCGCACACACACGCATACACGCACGCACACACACACACGCACGCACGCACACACACACACACACGAAGTCTATCTCTATCACACACACACACACACACACTCTTACACACGCGATCTCTATGTCACACGCACACACACCTGTGTGTGCGTGCGCGCGTGAGTGGCAATATTTGCCTATGTACCCAAATGTAACCTCCGATCATATATAACCAGGAACTGCATGAACATACGTGTATAAATATTTACACACGTACACACATATGGAGTATATAATATATTACTCGATTCGATTATTCTGCAAGTAATAAAGCAAATGAAACAACACAGTTTATTCAATTCACATCTATTTCGTTTCCTTAAAAAGTGAATACTCTTTAGTAGCCAATTAGGCACACATTCGTTATAGATTTTCATCTAAAGATTTAATTGTACTTACCCTTTTCAGTATTGTTCATTCTTTTTTCTAGTGTGAAAATATAATAGTAATATTAGTAAAGTAGAATCGTTCGAATAGATCCTGAATATGCAACAAATTTCAATTCGTCATTAATGTACTAATTTGCCAAATACACTCGCTGTTTGGCTGATAGATGCCTTGCATTTGACTATCAGGTCATTGCAGGCTTTAGTCAAATCTTGCTGTTTGCACCTAGGCAAAGCCACCAACATATTTACTGTGTTGATAGTAAATCCTAGGTAATCAATTACCCTGGTAGGTGGCAATTTTGATTTAACTGGATAGATGAGGAAATCAAGTCTCTCAAACAGGGTTTTGGTTGCTTTGACTGATGCTTCTGTCAATTATTTGATGACTCCAAAAATGAAAATGTCATCCAAATATGCCATGACTATGTGGTTCTGAGACTTTAGTAGACCCAGAATTAGTTTCAGTAGTTTAGTAAATAGTCTAGGGGCTGATGTCAAACCATTTGGCAGTGCCTTGTATTGCCATTATTGACCCATCCAGTTAAACTTCAAATATCTCCTGTACTCTTTGTGAATAGGCACCGGATTGGTGAGGTTCTGTACGTGACCTCTCAATGACATTTTTGTCAGATAAAGTTCAAATCTCCTTCTGTATATCCATAGTTTCTTGTTGAGAGAAAACATATGTGCGAAAATTTGAATGTGGTGTGGGTGGTGATGAATTCAAAATGAACTCAATTTTCAACCCTTCTATACTGTGCAGTACAAACGGATCCGTCGTGATCCAACACCATTCTTTCAAAAATATTGTAACCTTTCTCCCACCTGTAATTCTTATTTAGAACACTTTAAATCTTATTTAATATAGACAAAATTACTGCCCGATAGTAGAGGTTACATGTGTTATACTTGGTAAAAGTGAGTGTTACTGTCTGGAGTGTTCCCTAAGGAACTGGTTTGACGTACATCTGACGTTACTTGCGGTATGGCGCTGATTTTCGTTCGCGAGGTTTTGGAGGTTGAACTGGCGGTTGCTCTCTCCTCGTCCTCGATGTGGGCCGGCTGGGGCCTGCCCCTAAAGAAGACCTTGATCCCGGTGTGGGTCTTCCTCCAGTGCCTAGCCCTCTAGGCGTAAAACATCTAGAGCTGTAAGGATGCATCCTTGGCGATGAACCCTTTTGAGCAGCCTGGCCTCTGGTTATGAGGCGGACAGTTTTTGTCTCCTCGTCCAAATCCCGTACCTGTCTCGGCAGGTCTTGGGTTGGACATTGTTGGCTTTACACAGGACAGCGAATTTCGAATTAATCGATGGTTTAATTGCATTCTTCCGAATACAATTAATCTCAAAGTGGGCATTACACAATAGTGCCATTGTGTCATGTTCTCTGTCAGTGAGGAGTCCTTCTTCCACTCCTGCAAATGATGTGATCCCAGATCCCAGTAGGTTTAATACCTTCTGGAATTTTAATTCCTGGTTTCGGATGATAAGTCCAATCTGTCCCCAGATGACATGGTTCACTGCTTGGACCTTCAGGGAAGCACAGGTGGGGGGTACCTATTTATGGTTTCTTCCATGGCCAGGTCTTTAAGTTGATGGGAGGCTAGATAATTGATATTACTAGCCAGATCTTGATCCAGGGGAGCACCCAGTGGTGTTGTGATGGCAAACCTGGATGATTGCAGAGGCGCTTCTTCTGCACGTCCCTGGGAGTGTTCCCCCCTTCTGCTTCCATACTCTGACTCAGAGTAGTTTCCTCCATATGTACTTCCCACTCCAATGGGGAAGACATTGTGCTGCCTAATGTATGAGGCTCCTGGCACGGTCTGCTGTGGAGACCTGTGCTGACACTGCTCCCTCCTACGGAGCAGATCATTGTGAAGCAATGGAGATTACTTCTCCACATGTTGCTCCATGTGGGAGAGTCGTCTTCGGAAGTAAAATGGTATGTCTCCTGTTATGGAGATGGTGAGAACAAGAAACGGTACGGCGATATGAATTGAATAACAAGAAATTACGGTTCAAGACGGCGATATCTTCAATACATAATAAGTCATCATCATAGCAGCTGGTATATTCCTATGTTCTGCTTTTGAAATGTAATCAGTGAGAACGCACTTGATCACCTTCAGGGCGTGGAGTGGGTGAGTGTGGGGTTGGTCATTATTCAGCCTAGTTTTTTCAGAGTCTCTGTACCTGGACCGTTAGTTGCTCTGACCCTGAATCTGACGCTGTGCTCTTTGGAACACAGTTTATATTCCATTAATCCTTCACTTTGTTTGGCCAGAAATTTAATTCTAATACATTTAATAATTAAGTTTAACTCTGCCTTAAAGTATTTACACGTTTTAGCTTTTCTTTAAAACAAATATTTCTACAGTTACATAGATATTAATTATCTTGCGATGTACTGAAATAACTGCATTGACCATGGGATATTGTACGCATTAACATATTATTGTAGAGAACTAATGAAAGTAAAAATCAGAATCATTACTGCTAGTTGGGCTATCGACACTGATTTGGGCTCGTAAAGGAACAACGCGGGTAGGAGAGGACAAGTTCTGGCAGTATGTGAAGTTTGGTCGTGACATTGTGAATAGGTCCTTTGGGACAGGTACTGTATCCAAGCCTTGGGACCTTCTGTAGACAAGCTCAGGTTGAACCGGTTTCATTAGGAGCAAGTTTGCTTCATGATCTCGTCTACATGTTTGCTATTGAAATGTCTGCAACAAAAACACAAAATGGTTCACAGCAATACATTTAATAATTAAGTTTAACTCTGTGTCTTTAAAAAAAATATGTTACAAGATACTCGATGTTTGGAACTGCATTGACCAATATCTTCCATATTATACTTGAAAGTAAAAATCAGAATCATGGAGTTGCTACATTTGTTGCAAACGGGGACAGTTCTGCTTTTTTCGTAGCCGATCCAATGAAAGCATTAAGTTTTGCTAAAACCAAAAACGATTTGTAAAGTAAAATTAATATCAATGTTATTCCCCCGCTGATGGCGGTTAGAAGCGTAGATTCCCGGATAATGAAATATTGAAAAAATTGCAAAATCAAGCTGAGGACCTGAAAGACTTTCCCACAGAGATAATGGAGATTGCATCGGTACAAACGTACACATGCTAATTGAAGAGATTGGATTGAGAGTGGTCTGAGCCCAACTTCTAATTAAAAGGAAAACATGCATTATGCTCATGCATTTATTCTACATTTGTAGTATATTATTTGTTGGGAAAGAACGTCCTTTTTCAAAAATATAGGGGGTTTTTCCAAGGATCGATGGCTTGGAACAAACCTCGCAAATCCGTTGAGCTAATTTGTCGAACAAATTATGTCCGACTTACACAAATGTATTTTGTTTGTCTTCGGAAAAAAATATTAATTGAGATGTACCGGTTATTATCCAAAATGTTATTTTCAAAGTCATTCATGTGTTGGAAAGATGATAGCGATATGTTGAACCTGGGTTAATTTTGTGCCTTATTCTAAAGTGAATATGCATACCCTTTAATTTGTATTTCAAATCGGCGTCTGTTGAAAAGAAAATATAATATCCAAGTGAATATTCAGAATACTGTATTTTTAATGTGATTAATACAATATTGTCCATTAATGACATTGGAAATATGAATCAAACTTAACAATAATATGTCCGTGCATTCTACTGATATTTAATTAATTAATATTAAATTGAGATTTATTGGACTGAGTGCACAAATTAACTGCCGAATGGCCTTGGTCTTGACCCTAAACAACGCCACGAGTAACCTTGTCAAGTACCAAACGAATTTTTGAATATTAATACAGTACTGAGCTGCAATTGGGCAATTTGTCCACCTCAAACACCCTACATGCACTACGGTGGAATTTAAATATTGGCAATCCGCGGTTGGATTAATCAGTATTTCTTGGAAAATGTCCAATCATTTCGATGACGCAGTGAAAAAATGTTGTTACGCAAGCTTCCCCACATTTGTCAGGGCAAGGATCCTCTGAGATGGCTCCTCATAATACACCTGTGCAGGACTCTGATGATGCCGGATCTAGTGTACAGTTTGCAGTTCTGCTCGTCATGTTCTAGAAAGCTTGTTATTAAGATGGGAATGGTACACATTCAAGAGGATGATACTGGATTCGAGGACCAATATTCAAAGTAGATGTTCGATGGGGTGGTACCTTTTTCCTTGGAACAAGGAAAGCTGAAGCTTGACCTTACAGCCATGTGCATAATCAAGCGGACGTTGATAAGATGCATGGATACAGTCTCACCACAATGGTAGTTGAACCTGGAACTAGAGTACATTATTTAAGGCGAGAGGAGAAATGTTGAAATGGAGACCTGGGTGGTTATGCAGAGGATCGTGTCATAGCAAGCTTCGTTGTTGTGTACAATGCCGTCGTTGAAGTGACGTGACACATACGTTGTGAGTGTTAAAGAACAAACCTAGACAAAATATAAAGCCTGGTTTATATACTTGAGTGAAAAAAATCATCTTAATTCTATGCTACGTGACTATAATTCTATAGATCGTATTCCAAATATCTAAAGCAACATCCTGCGGTTGTTGAAATTGCAAATATTACATCTGAACGTGCAATGGAGAATTTTAAACAGTTCGTTAAATCATCTCGCATTTTACAATTCTATTTAACAATTTGTTATCTGAATTCAGGGGTATTTACTTGGCGAGACAATCTATTTGAAATCGTCCGGTTAAGATATCTACCAATTTGCTCAGAAATAAATGTCAACTTATCATGTAACAATTAGTTTAAAACAAATTATATATAACGTTTGTGGTAAAAAATATAAGTATATTTATTAATACCCAATATAAATAAAACACATGATAATGTCCGAAAGGGCGTTCGTATGGACATACTATTCATCCAAAAACATCACTTTCCTATCTCTTACTTTTGAGAGTCACTATGTGCTTTCCCGGTGGTGACTTTACGTTCCTTACGATAAAATATTTCAAGAGGAGAAAAATATGTCTAGGCAAAAGCAAATTCAGAACTTGTTGGTATTTTGTCAATCTCCATTTTCTGCAGAGCGATCAAAAGAATTCCAAGTTGCAGCAAAGGAATGCGCTGCGCCAAATTACCATTCGGCAGTTTTGCTTTGCAAGACTTCTCGGTCAACTAGCACATCAAAGCACATCCTCTAATATTGTCGGCGATAGCGGCGTGATTCCGTTATCCATTTAACTGCAATAATAATGAATGTTATTTTCTAATTAAGGATATTGGGACGAACACGATTTCCAAATATATTCGATATCATCAAAGCAGTGCAGCATTGAGACCAACAGCAACAGTCAGATATATCGCACAGTGAATGGCATGGATGCGCAGCAGTTGAGTTTGCACGCAAGCAGGATTGCAATCCTTGTAGGTTCGATGATTAGGGGAATGGGCAGGAGATCCGGTGAACGTAAAATAGACCGCTGGCATTTTGCCTCGACGATTGGGAGACAAAAAATTCTAAGAAAGGTTGCAGAACATTTATGAATCGGGCGCCGACCCCAGAGGTAATTCTACACATTGGTATTGACGACATATTTCGACTAATGATACAATTCTGTAGAATAATTTAGGAACATATGCTGAAGGTTAAACAGCGAGACATCAATGGCTGTAATCTCAGAATTCCGAGAGCATGCGCCAGTGTGGCTTGCAATAGGACTATAGGGCAAAGTAATGCGTGCCCGAAGAGTTTGTACTGGAGAGAATAATTTGTTTTTAATATGGTATAAGATCTGCCGCAACGCTCATGTACAAAAGCGACGAATTCCACCTGAAGTGGGGATAGTGGTAGACATGTTTTAAAATGCTCCGCAAATTTTTTAAATGTTCCTGTTTGATTGGGTGCGCTGCGAGTCGGCTGCCCTGCCAGCAGCGTGTTCGTTTTTTTCGAATTTGTTTGCTTTTTTGGTTTGTCTAAGTGTTTGTTTTGGGTGTTTCTCGGTGGGTCTTGTGTGGGGGTGATTGGGGGGGGGGGGGGGGGGGGGGGCGCGGGGGAAACCGTTCCTCAGTCACCCTCGACGGAGAGGCGACTTTTTCTGTCGATTATCCGCCTCCCCTCTCGCGGCCCAACAGCTTGGATTGGAGCGGCCTTTCCCGGAGTCGGGCCCAAGAGCTTCAGCAGCTGCCGCTCTTTATAATCGCGAGCGCGGAGGAACTGTTGCCGATGTCGCCAGAAAGGATTACCCTAAAATTACCCGAAAACAATCAGAATTTCCAGAATTTCGCGAAATTTCCCTCAAAGTTGAAACACTGGATTGGGAATCAATTTTTTAAGGCGAAGGCTATATAAAATTATTCTGCAAACTCAGTGGGGAACAAAATCGTCACACACTCACCAGAAACATTAGTTCTCATCGGACATTGTGGGCAAATTCGCATCGAGTCCAGTTATCGGGCACCAATATGCTTGCGTCAATGATATCGACACATTGTT
Organism: Leucoraja erinaceus; assembly: GCF_028641065.1. Lineage (NCBI taxonomy): Eukaryota > Metazoa > Chordata > Chondrichthyes > Rajiformes > Rajidae > Leucoraja > Leucoraja erinaceus. The sequence continues at coordinate 20,912,458 of NC_073400.1, read as the reverse complement.
AATTACATTGGTGCCAGCGATATTCAACATATGGAATCAACTGCCGAGTCAGAGCTGTTCTGCCCATTACACGCTTTATTGCGAATAGGGACGTAAGTATCAACTAAGGAATCGGACCCTTGATTTAAAGACTGACAGTTTTCCCCGATACCATTGCGTGTTGTGGTTTAACCAAAGTTTTATTATAATTTGAACGTGTGGTAAATGGTTACATTTGTCAATTTGTTGTAAATCAACCCGAATCGATGGAATGAGTCAACACGAGATGGAGTGTATATTATTTGAGGGCAACAGAACGGAGTAAATAAGAAACGTTCACTTTAGCTATGAATCGACGTCATGGAAAATTTAGTTTTCACCTTTTCGTAGAAAATGCTTTATTTGAGTTTCATATTAAACTCTTTGTGACATTCTACAGTCTGCTACGAGTTTTAATAAAGTAGTTCGATCAGCTGATGTATTTTTGCACCATTTCGCTCAACGTGGCACGAATTCTATCTATTATACGCTTTAGAAATCAATATGTTTTACACTTGTTGCTCCAGGAATGCGCAAATAAACGTATGTTCATAATCATATATCACAAGATTCGCAAAATCAGAACGCGGTTTACTCACAGATTTCCTGATTCGGTAAGAGCATATATCCCCATAAAAAGGGCAACAAGCACATGTAACTGCAACAACACGTAATCCTGTACGGCAATGCGCACAGAAAAGATGATACGTGTGTACATACGGGGTAAATTATTCCGTGCACTACGGAACCAAAGTAAGTTCACAAAGAGAACTGACAACTATGAAGTATGAGGGAACCTCATGCCGGCAGCCGCGCACTCTAGCCCCGTATTATGTTTTAATGAGAAATCAACACATTTTGCAGAGAAATTTCTAACCATTTCCAAAATAGCAACATTTCATAAATTCAGCTGTTCTTACGAGTGAATCACTCACAAGAAAAAAAACAATTTGAAATATTATTTTAGAAAATGGTATATATTAAAATGTATTTAGTTCAATATTTTAAGAGTTCAGATTCGTACTTACCACAATCTACCAATAACTCATTCAGATGTTCTTTTTCTGCAGGAGGGAATAACAGAAAATTTTAAATGTCGCCAATTTTTGCAAAAAAAAATGAAGACTCTTCGTATCGGAGTGAATAGCCTGCCCACTGCTTCCGCTGTTGAGTACTTAATTTTCTTCAACGCATCACAGAACGACAAGTTACGGTGGGAATCATGTGGTGGAACATCGTTTAGAGAAGAATCAGCCGCATATAGTGTCATAGAGTCAGAGACTCACATGATGGAAAAAGGCCCTTGCGCCCTACTGCCCATGCCGTCCAAGACCATACCGCCCCCCACACACACACACACGTTGGGGGAACAGACCCAACGGGTCTGCACTTGGCCTAGTATTATATATATATCTGTATATATACTTTATATATATTTTGCGATCTAAAATGCGCTCGTATATGTGTACGTTTGTGGTAGGTGATAATAACAGATACAACCCATATTTACTTTGCAGCTATTAATGCATGGAGCCAGTTTTCCTTTGGTTGTGGTATACTATTGACATGTGTACGGAGCTACGCTTAAAAACTTTGTTTTGCATAACATCCAAACAAGTCAGATAATACTATACACATATACAATCACGCAAACTGAACTGCTACAGGCAGCCTGAAGCGGAAGATACGAAGTCCATCAAATCGTTCTCAGCATTGTAGCGGACCCGTTACAGAAATAAAGTCCTAAGTCCGCAATTTGGAGCGGACAATCGGACAATACCCCGAGTTTATGGACAAATAGTTCCGATGCCTTACGGAGGGAGTGGGGCTATTCCTGAGAATGGCAATGCACGCTTCAAATCATTTTTGTTTTCTTCGCGACGAGAGTAGGGAGAAGAAGGAATGACAGGGGTGATAACGTTTTTGATTATGTTTGTTTGCTTTTCCGTTGCAGCGTGAAGTGTTAGTATAGTACATCTTCGGGATCTGGTCTTTGTGATCATGTTTACGACCATGTTGTGAAAGGTAAGAAGAACAATGATAGGCACAGAAACGAAATGTATATTACACAATACTGGACAACATACCCTTTTCTCTCTGTCGCAGTTTTTCTTCTATTCGAGAAAGATTAGGTGTATATGTTACCTTTACCTTTATGTTCATATATAACGTGTTCCAGAAATTAATCAAATGTCCATAGCTTATATAGTTTTCGTTTCATTCTGTTCCAAGCAGTAACTTTCGCCATCAAGTTTGTTTGATGCATTGCGGGCAAGATAAGCACGTGATTAATACAGTTGATGATCTGATACTGATCCCAATCCTATCACTTGACACGTGGCATTAGTTGTATTTCTTCCAAACATAAATCCACGTGTACAAGGAAGAAATGTACCAGTAATTAAATTGAAGAAAAAAAAGAATGTTGCAAACTAAGTAAACTTAAACATATAAGCGCCCGAAATTGCAGACATGTTACGTTGTATGCAGATAGTTTTGCTGGAATGCGGGTTACGTAAGTTATTATCTTGTAAAATGTGCTTAATTTGTGCCCTTTTCGCTATTTATGTATTATTCCCAACAAGTCTATATCCGTTTTTTAAATCCCGGTATGAGTTCACACACTACGACAGATCCATGAAAATCCAACAGCAATTACCAGACAGAAATTGTAATTAATATATCAGGTAGTGATAGACTAGCTCTGGTGATGACTATCTATGGAAGAAGAAAAAGTACAATGAACTTTGCGTTATCAGTTTACGTGACTCTTCGTCACCAACTGGAGATAAAAAAGAGATAATCATCAAATATCTGCATTATTTTCGATTCCAAATATTAATGGACACATTTCGTAATGTGGAATTTTAGTTAGCATCAATATTACCGATGTTGATACTGTGAATTAGATTATTTATAATTGCGTACACTGGGGGGAGCATGTTCAGCCGTTTCCTTCATGGCTTACCTGTATCAATGAGATTTTTTTTGAGCGATGCTATTTCTGCAACACAAATATGGGACGTGTGGTGAAATTCCACTGGTGGAAATACCGATAATTTATTATTTGAATGATTTGCAACTGAGAAGTCAACCTTTAATTTTAATGGGATCACTCATTTCAGATTCGTCACGAGGACGGACAATAAAACAGAGCAGAGATATGAATTTCACAGTTTAGTTTACTTGGGAACGTGTACATTGAATATCCACACAGTAGTTGACAAACTAATCTCCTGACAGCAGTAAGAGTCGAGCCAATGCATTTGAAATTCAGGTAAACGTAATGGATTTATTTAAGAGGAATCAGGACATATTATACTAGTTATTTCCTTTATGGTTTTGTCGTTGCCATTTATGTAAAATCAAATACGTTGGAATTTAAAGATAGAAGAGTATGATAGTTTCTATGAACATATCCGCAGCATAAAACTGGAGTAATCTGCCTCCTAATGCACGGCGAAATTTGTTTATTGCCGTTAATTGATTTGAATCCAATTCAGTTTTATTTTTATAATCAGCAATTCAAAAGTTGTCCTTTATTTACCTTAAAAATCAAAATAAATACAATTATTTCCAAAGTCTTTCTTACAAGCGGTGATAAAATTATTAGCAGAAAATATATTCACCTGAATTTTTCTCTCTTGCCTCTTCGTCTGAATGTTCAGGGAGACAATAAGAAGACTTGATTTCCTAATACATTTGGGGTCGATTCCAGGTCCCCAGGTTGATAACGCATATTTTGAATCTTGCACGAAAAGTCATTGGGACTCATGGAAATTGTGTTTGTCCCTTCGTCAGGCTTGGAACTGCTGGACGTCAACTACCTTATTTAAGATTAATGTGAATTAATTGCATATACTAATGAAAGATCATAACCGACACTCTATTTTTTTGAAAGACGTGAATATATAGGGAAGTCAATAATGGGCTTTTCTGGCCAATGGAGCATGAAGCAGTTCAGACGGATATGGCCTGCGATTCTGTAATAGTCCGGGTAGCGCCGCACGAAGGCAGCCTCGTTAACAGTATGTATCGTCCTTTTCTTTTCAGTTGTTTTGAGTTTTTGTTGTTCAAAGTATGGATTAGTGTGTATTTAGTTTTGTATTATGTGGGGGAGGGGGAGGGGGTTGGGGAAATCTTTTCTTGTCTCTTTCCTAGAGGGATATGTGACTTTCTCCATATCGTATTTCCGTCCGCACAGTGGCCTGACATCTTGGATCTGGCGGTCCCTTTTGCTCGGATCGACTTCGGGACTGTGATATCCTGGTGCTTCCGATTCCTTGTCAGGGATCGAAGGGAGCTCCAACCGCAGGAGCCGACGGAATTAACATCGTGGTTCTCGAGATCCATTGGTTAGGGATCGACTTCGTGTGCTCTTAGTCGCAGGAGCTTCGACCGCCCCGATGAAGTTCAAAGGCTTTGAGATCATTTCTTCTGATTGAAAATATGGGTGTTTTGCGTACACATCTGATCTCAGAGATAACTATCTTGGAAATACTATACTCATTACTTAACGATCCCTTGGGCTTTTCTAAAACCATGATTGTCGATTGAACCGTACATCTAAAGGCATGATTTTATCGGAATAATTAGGACCGATGAGAGGTATTTGGCAGAGCTACAGATGCGGTGCCAATACATTGTAATATTGCTCATTTTCAATGTGGATCAACATGAAATAAAGGCACCTCTGTAGCATTCACTTTGTAAACGTGCATATAGAATAATATTTTCATTTCAATAAACAAATCCGGTGCATAATTGCATGAATAATTCACGCTAACCATACGTTGAGTTCACAGAGTACAGCATATCCGAATTTGTAGCTCCCTTCTAATGACATCCCATTATCTTCTAACAAGGTAATATAACCTTCTGTTCTTCTGTTCATAGCTCCTCATTAACTGAGTTTTAATTGCATAATTTGAATCAATTAGTAGGCTAACCTGCTCCCATAGTTATCGCGGGAACAAAACTAATTTCGATTTTTTTTTTACTCACCATCAATCTTTTCCTTTGCTTCGAAATCTGGAAACCAAGGAAAACGGTGTAAATCCAAACTGATAGATTCCTCTTCTAAGAACAAATCGTTCCGAATGCCCTGAACTTTAAAAAATGGATGTACTCACTCATGTTTATTTATTATTCTATTGCAGTCGTTTGACATGCGTTAATTGTCACGATTATATTTTAACGCTGAGTGTGGCCAAATTTAGCCATCCGAATCAAATTTTATTCTGACTCCCAAAGAAGAATGAAGCATCGGTTAGGTATGTGGGAGAGGAAACGGTTCCACGCAGAAAAACAAACGCACTCTTTTGTCAGAAATACATATGGTAAAATGCTGTCCTATGAAATCCTTCATGGCAAACAGTAACTAAATTAGAAAATTGATTACTTAAATACTCTGTGTATGCATAGAACGGGAAGATTGCATTCTGCTAACCGCGATTGATGGCAGGGATTTGAGATTTACTGGATAATTTGTTGAGAGCAGACACAAATTGCTGGAGTAATTCGCCCGAACAGGCAGCATCTCTGGGTTGAAGGAATGGGTGGCGTTTCGGGTCGAGACCTTTATTATGTGTGAAATATGGGTTCGACACGAAACGTCACCCATTCTATCTACATTTGAGAGAGAGAAGCTGCAATCGGATGCGTCGGCGTTGCAGCTGAACAAAGGGACTATGGAGGAATGAGGGAGGAGCTGGCCTAAATTGACTGGAAAGGGACGCGAGAAGGGATGACGATGGACAGCAGTTTCAAGGAACAATTCGGAAGATGCAAGATCTTTTCATTCCAAAGAGGAAGAAATATTACAGGGGGAGAAGAAGGCGACCGTGGCTGACACGAAAAGTCAAGGGCAGTTTAAAACTAAAAGAGGAGGCATATAACATTGTAAAGGTTAGTGGGAAGCCGGAGGATTGGAAAGCTTTTAAAGAATACCAGATGGTAACTGAAATTGCAATAATTGGTGAAAGGATGAAATACGAGGGTAAGTTAGCTAACATACTCAAGGAGGGTAGCAAGATGATTTTCAGTCATATAAATAGTAAGAAAGGGGCAAGATTGAGCTTAGGACTGCTGGAAATTAATGCAGGGGAAGTGATAAATGAGAATAAAAAATGGCAGAGGAGTTGAATAACTTTTGTGGCCATCACTCTTCATATTGCAAGACACCAGCAATATGCCTGAAATTTAAGAGTGTTAGGGGGTGGGGTTAGTGGGGGGGGGGGGGGGGGGGGGGGGGGGGGGGGGGGCTATTCCGAGGGGAATGGTACTTGGGAAGCTGAAAGGCTTGAAGGTGAATAAGGCACCTGAATCAGGTGGGCTGCTGCGCAGGGTTCTGAAAGAGGTGGATTTGTGGAGGCATTGATAGTGATATTCTAAGAATCAATAGTGTCCGGAGTGGTACAAAATGATTGAACTTTTGGCAATAATATCCCGCTGCACAATAAGGGAGCAAAGCAGAATAGTGGGAACTATAGGCAGGATCGCCTAACGTCAGTGGTTGGTAAGATTTTAGAGTCCATTATAAAGAATGAGGTGCCAGAACATTTCGAAGTTCACGATAAAATAGGCTGGAGGCAGCATAGCTTTGCTTGCCAAATTTATTTGAATTCGTTGAAGAATTGAATAGCAGGAACAGACAAAAGTGTGGCAGTTGATGTTGTTTACCTAGAATTTCCGAATGCTTTTGCTAAAGTGCCACACGGGAGGCTGCAAAGGAAGATTAGTGACCATGGTTTCAAATCGCAGACATTAGCATGTATATCAGATTGGCTGGATTGCAGATGGCAAAGAGTGGCAATAAAGGGGATTATTTCTGGTTCGCTGCCAGTGACTAATAAGGTTCCGCGGGGCTCGCCGTTCGCGTTGTATATTATTGACATGGATGAGGGGTTATGAAGGTTTTGTGGCCCAGCTTGCGGATGATATGAAAATATTTGGAGGAGCAGATAGTGTAGTGAAAGCAGATATATTGTATAAGGTTTGGGATGGGGGGGTAGAGTGGGCAGAGAAGTAACAGACGGAATTTGGAACAAGACTAAGAGACCTCTTGAAGTACTTGTAGATGGTTTATGCATGCAACCAATAATATAGCTACCTCAATACACCTAACCACGCCTTAGTTACCAATTATAATAACAGCTTCTTCTCCTTCTGCGCGGTACAGTAGCAGATTGGAGATAGTGACTGCTGATGTGTGTTTAACCCTGTGTTCTCATTAAAGACTAGTGTAAAGTACAAGTGTGTCTGATCACTCATTTACAGTACTGAATTGTGAAAAGCTTGAATAAAGTGGGTGTGGAGAGATGTTTCCACGGGTGGGAGAGTCTAGGACTAAAGACCTTAACCTCAAAATTAAAGTACGTTCTTTTAGGAAGCAGATGAGGAGGAAATTATTTTGTCAAAGGGTGGTGAATCTATGCAATTATTTTGCCACACAGGGCCGTGGTGGACATATTTAAGGCAGAGATATATAGATTATTGATTAGTACGGGTGACAGAGGTTATGGGGATAAGGCAGGAGAATGGGGATAGAAGGCAGAGATAGATCAACCATGGTTGAATGGCGGAGTAGACTTGATGGGCCGAATGGCCAATGCTCCTTTCACTTATGATCTGATGATCTGATGATCTGATGATCTATACAACGATGCTGCCTGTCCCATTGAGCGACTCCGGCTTTTTGTGTAAATATTCTGTGTAAACCAGCATCTTCAGCTTCTTCGTACACAATTTGTTCAGGGCGTCTGCTTAAAAATGAGGTTCGATATTGGTTAAATGGAATCGGTTCCTATTTGCTTCTTTGATAATTATCCATTCTTATTATCCAAACAGATCGTCGCGTTGTTCCAAAAACGTACGGGTGTAATTCCATTCGAAATAAAATATCTACCGCTGCGGTGTTTTTGCTTCAATCATACATCTACGCTTTGGGGCATCTCACCTCTTTTCGCTTTCTCTGTGAATAGAATAAAACAATATTTTGTAGTAAACACAGATTATTCTAGTAATCGTCTTAAAGTTTAAATAGTATTTGAATATATGTAGAATTAATCGTTAACAGAAAATCGCAAGGAGATGGCCCACAGAATTACAAGACACCGATTCTATATGCCCGGGAACCAAATACATGGAAACGGCTTGTGCTGACGTTCTAAACGAGACACAAATGCTGGCAACACTCAACAGACCAGGCTACGCTTGTGGCAAAAAAAAAGGAATTACACCTTTCAGACAATCTGAATACAAACACGACCCAGAAAGTATAATGACATAACTGACAAAATAAATGCCAATTAGATCAGAAATTAATCTAATGATGGCAATTTCACATTCTTATTCGATACAAATGTCCTCCGTTTTACTTTTCCTATCTGCCCTGTCAGGTTGCTTATATGCAGTCGGTTCAATTAATGGCAGTTGTACGAAAAAGAAGAAATGTTCGTTGATAATGCAAAACAGTTTTGTTTTGTACTCGAAGTATGAACTACTATTCTGTTCTCGTGTTAATGCACTACATTCGTATTCTGAAAATCGTTTAGCGAAATTGTACCGTGCATTCCGAAGTTAAGACATACATTTTGGAAGAAACGTTATGCAGGAATGCCCTGTGCGCGATTCTCTATCGAAGAATGATGTTAAACGTCAACGCTTCTGAGAGGTTTCGTGAGTGACATCTTGTGGAGTATCTGCAAAGTCCTGCCTTAATTCAGCATATGTGGTCACTGAGTCTTATTTGTACAAATGTATTTTGTCTATTGATATTTACTAAGCCAAGAATCAGCAGTAAATGACTGGATTTATAGGTGACAAATATTTCGGACATCAAAAATTGAATGATATTGAGAGGCTGGCAGGTAACGTTTTAGTTTATTTAGTTTGGTTGAAAAATGCAGCGCGCAAACAGGTGCTTCGGCCCGCAGAGTCCGTGCTGAACAACTCCCTCCGAGCACTAACACTATGCTACATACTCTGGGGACAACTTAACATTTTACCAAGCCAATTAGCCGACAAACCAGTACGTCGAAGGAAAGCGGAAATCCAGAATAACAACTACGGAGTTCATGGGGAGAACGTGCAAACTCCGTATATAGAGCACCCGTCGTCGAACCCGGATTGATGGCTCTCTAGGCTGCGCTACCTTGCTGTCCTTAGCGCAATCCTTAGCGCAACCCTGTACCTGCGGGCTTAAGAGGCAAACGGTAGAGATCTTCCCCTATTACCGATAAGAAAGATAGGGTCAATTATGCAAACCGTTTCTATGTGTGCTTAAATATATTTTGATTTGCCATATCAGTAAATAATAACAGAACTGCACGCTGATTATGCAGTTCGAATATTGATGTTTTGAATAACTACTGATGCCATTCAATTAACATTTTCATACCTAGTTCTTTTAATTGCCTTTGTAACGTGTTTACTTCTAAATACAACAGAAGAATTTGTTATTTTTTCGACTAATATCATTCCAGTTAAAACGGCATTCGGGAGCTGACGATCAACTCAACACAATTGAGGTTTCCATATATTACTGTTATTCGGATTATTGTGTTATAATAAATCAGCTTACATTTATTTTAAATGCTAGAAGGTCATTCCATTATCTATCTAAAATGTCAAACTCCCCTTCTCTCTCTCTCCCTCTCTCTCGCTTTCTCTCTCTCTCGCTATCTCTCTCCCTCTCTCCCTCGCTCTCTCTTTCTCTTTCTCTCTCGCTCGCTCTCTCTTTCACTCTCTCTCTCTCTCTCTCTCGCTCGCCCGCTCTCTCTCTCTCTCTCTCTTTCGCTCTCTTTCTCACTCACTCTCTCTCTCTGTGTCGCTCTCTCCCTTCCATCATAGATGAGGCCCTCACCAGGGCCTACTCGATATCGCGTAGCACAGCTCCCCCCCCCCCCCCCCCCCCCTCCTCTCCTCTCGCTCCCAGCCCCAACTCTACTCCTTGTACGCCCACGATAGTGGAGCCAAGTATAAATCCAACTCAATTTACCAAATCGCAGACGACACTACCGGAGTGGTCAAAATGTCAAATAATGAAGAGGCCGAGTACATGGAGATGATTGAGGAATTCCTAAATTGTTGTCAAGCCAACAACCGTTCTCTTAATGCCAGCAAGATAAAGGAGAGAGTGATGAACTTCAGGAAGCGAAGTAGCACACATACCCCTGTACAAAATGACGGCACCGAAGTAGAGACGATTTAAAGCTTCACAATTTCATTAAATATCAATAATAGTTTCTCCTGGACCAGCCATATCGTAGCAATGTCCAAGAACGCATACCGCCGCCTCTACATCTTTATGTGTAGGAAGAACTGCAGATGCTGGTTTAAACCGAAGATAGACACAAAATGCTGGAGTCGCTCAGCGTGAAGCCGGCTTCTATGGAGAGAAGGAATGGGTGACGTTTCGGGTCTAGACCCTTCTTCAGAATATCCTCTACTTCTTTGGATGACTTAGACATTTTGGCATGTCGACAACATCCTTCATCAACTTCTGCAGATGCGTCGTAGAAAACATTTTATTCGGGAACCATCAGGACATGTTTTGGAAACAGCGCCATCCAACACCACAATAATGTACATAGAATTTACACTTTCAGTGACCATTTATATCTCATGCCGCCTCGGAAAGACCACCAGCATAGCGAAACACGAGTCGCACCATGGCCAGTCCCTCATCTTCTCTCTCTCATCGAGCAAAATGAACAGACGTTGAAAACCCACAGCTGCAGATTCAGGGCAGTTTCTTATCAACTGTTATCGGCCAACTGAAACATCCTCCCACAACAAGAGAGCAGTCCTGAATTACCATCTACCTAACTGGTGACTCTCGAACGAACGTTGATCGGACTTTACTGCCTATATCTTGTGCTAAATGTTATTCACGTCATGCCCATCACATAGCTGTACACTGTGTAAGGCTTGATTGTACTGTCTTTCCGCTGACTGGTTAGCAGGCAACAAAAACATTTCACTGTACCTCGGTACGCGTGATAATAAACTAAAATAAACCTTCGGTAGTTCGGCATATCTCCAACAACTTTCACCAAAATTCTAGAGTACAAACATTTTATAGGGATGCATCACAGCATGGTTTAGGAAATGCTCACAAAACCCTAATACATATAAGGATGTTGGAATATTTAAATAATACAGTAGAATGCGATAACAAAAATATTCGACATTAACAAATTTAAAAATGATCGCAAAGCCTACTTAACCGATCTTAATATTCCCATTTGATACTAAAGGGGAAACAATCCGCACTGCAGCCCGGGCGCACTGTTTCAGTGTCAGAATATACAAGCCCAATCTGGAGCCGCTCTAAACATGCACGCAAGGTGGACTCTGCATTGAACATTACCTGCAGGAAAATCACAGTATACCTGAAGCCGACAAACTTTGATCATCTGTACGAGCTGGCAGGCATCGACGAACCGTCTCGAAGACATGATCGTGCTGCTACAGTAGAACGCTGTAAATGCGGACACAGACCCCCGCCACCCCTTGCACAATCACTAACATGCCAAGAAACGCCTGAAGAGTCCGTGGAAGAGTCAGCTTCATGGAACTAGAGCCAGCCGTACCAGGCATCAAAACCAAACAACAGATTGCACCAGGAAACCACCTGCCTTCTACTACCTGGAAAGCCCTAACCCGCCTCCGCTCTGGAGTGGGACGTTGCGCACTCAACCGGAAGAAGTGGGGGCTCTCGAATTCTGACAAGTGCTACTGTTGAGAGTCACGGACAATGGCCCATCTACTGACTTGCGGCGAGAGGCATGCACTGCGGCCGATCTAATTAGAGGCACAGATGTGGCACTGGATGTGGCAAAGCAATGGCAGAACGTCGTTTGACACACGAAAGAGAACTAAAGGAAACACGAATACATCTAAAAGGAAAAAAAGAGACAAAGCTGCTTTCAATCACGGCACGTAATCGCACAACATACCTGAATCTTTTTGCTCAATTTCTGTTTCTATGAAAAAGGTAACCAGCCTACTGAAGTAATTAATGTAATATTATTTGGAAATACATCTAAACGAAGACTATACACGATACGACGCCATATCGCTTATAAAATGTTTTAATTTCCATCATCGTCAGTCGTAGCAATCAAACATACAAACCTGGTCAGTTAAAAATAATTTGTAATATTGTAATATTCCTGAACTAAACAGGTCGATTCTACTGTGGCTTACCAGCAATTTAATCGATAGTTCAGTGCATAGTGCACGTGAATGCATACTTCAACCAATTATGTCAAACGGAAACTGTGATACATCCCTATGTTTCTGAAGACATATATGTTCTTCACGTGTATCTCACTCCACTTAACTCTACACATCAGCATAGCTCATTTTTATTATTTTTGATATGCTTTCGTCAGAAAACCTTTTTTTTAAGTTCTCTGAAATTTCGGTAGAAGCAACAAACTGAAGTGTATTTTATCCACATTGCTAGAGTTATGCTTTATTTCATTCGACGCAGAAACACAGGGGCTTCGTTTGTAAAGTTGGGTAACATTTTGACGGACAGAAATATTGAAAGGAAACATTTATGAATTGATTGAATTACTGTGCACACTATCATGAAGAAACAAGGCAGTAATATATAACCAAACCGCAAGAGATTTCCTCCCAAAGTAAACCCAAAGGGACAAGGTTGAGTAAATACTTCACAATTAGAGTAACATATTGGACAATTAAAATTAGTATATTGTCACATAGAACTGACTCCAAATATTTGAGTTTTTCCATTTTCCCAGCTGAAGATAAGAAGCGTACTAACATATGGAAGATGAAAGTAAAAGGAGATATTAAACGAGATGAGTATTTGAAGAAAATACATTTTCCGAATCAATCAGCTAAAGAGCGAAGTGATGGGCCTGTAAGATTCTGAAATCGGCGACCTCAGAAATAGTTGGTATTTTGCTATGAATGGATATTGTCCACCAGATACTGCAGGGAGCAAAGTATCCACAGAACAGGAAGACAAAAAATTAGTACAGTTAACCTCAGGAAAGCTAAGGGTACAATTGAACAATATTCTGGCACCAATTTGCAGTTTTAAAAAAACGACTAACATAACCAAATACAGATGTATGAAAAAAATCATGATTTATAATTTGGTAGATTTCTTGCAAAATATATAAAATAAGAGAGGCGATGATTGTGCTACTGCACAGATATCCAAGTTCAATTGATATGAAACCATGCACAAAATGCATGAATGGTATCATAAAGGATGACGCTGATTAAATAAATATTATATCTAAAAGAGCGTGATGTCGCGAAGGACAACGGGGACAAGGCTTGCAGGGATCGTCGAGAGTAAAGGGGGAATCCGGCGTAGAATGGGCGGCGGGATGGCGCCGAAAACGTAGGGACATGTAGTAGTGATGGTGGGAAGTGGGGGGATAAACAAGGGAGCAGCAATAGTTAAGGGTACTTTCTAACATTGTCTGCGCCTTGTGGCGACTCTTTGTTTACTGTGTGTACAAAAACGATTAATTTAATTGTAACTTCACGGTACATTGGACGATAAAGTATCTATCTATCTATCTATCTATCTATCTATCTATCTATCTATCTATCTATCTATCTATCTATCTATCTATCTATCTATCTATCTATCTATCTATCTATCTACCTATCTATCTATTTATCTACCGGTCTATATATCTGTCGGTCTGTCGGTCTGCCTGTCTGTCTACCTTCCGAAAAGTATGCAATGTACTTGAAAACGGAAAGCGATAGGTTAAATATGCGGACGGAGATTGAATGATGGAGAGCATCGTGCAAAAAAATGATTTTATCAATTAGTATTGAAAATTTGTGGGGGATCTCGAAAGATTACACGTAACACACAGAGATAGCGTTAAGATACAGCCAATAATTAGCTTATCTGGTATGACGTTCGCTCAATTACCGTATAGAGTACTGGATTCCTAGAGAGTTAAAATTGATGTAGGATTGAGCAAAGAAAGGCTGCTGGGAGGGAATATCGGAGAATGACCTTCTGTCCAGAAGAATCTACTGTCCGATGATAGTTTTCGAAACCCTTGTGCTACAGTTAGGACAATTTTGATGCGAATTATGGAGATGACCCATCACCAAGAAAGTGTGTAGAAAGTTTCCCCAAATTTTTCGGAAGGCTGTGAATTCAATTGCAGGCAATACAAATTTAAGATGGTCGAACTGGCAAATTGATACTTTTGAGCATTCAGTATCTATATCGATTGGAGATCAACAGTGGTAATCTTTTAAAATCATATAGTATTCATCTGTGAGTAGAGGAATGACGCAAAGATGACATTTTACGACCTGATTTATATAAAAGTTGGATGCAGACATTCATAGTGGGCTTTTGCTGATTTACGGGCACAATCGCCGAGAGAATCCGCTTGCACTTACTGCATTTATCTTTAAGAACGTCGAAAGCTGAATGAGAATAAATAAACAATGAATACGTGTTAAATCATTTAAACGTTTCGACTGGCAATCGCTACAATTCCCGTGTTATTGAGAAAAACAATAAACATAGAACAATACAATACATACATAGAACAACGTGCATAGTGTACAGGACCAGGAGTTTTGGGCCACAATGCCTGCGCTGAACATGCTGTCAAGTTAAATGAATCACCTCGGCATGCAGTTTTACATGACTTTAATATATGCTAACAAATCTAAGGCCCGACAGAAGCGTCACTTTGTCGTGGAATAACCATATAGTCCGAGACTATATAGCCATTGATAGCACCTCTATTTTTCGAAGCCTTAAAATTGTGCTGTAGCGACCCAAATGGAGAGATGTAAATAACACAATCATACCTATCTCTTTTTGACGCAAATATTCTTCTGTTTCAGGATGAATAAAGCAGGCATTACCTCACAATGTAAAAAAATCCACCGACTATAACAACCACATATAGCTACTTAGACCACATGCAAATTACAATGGGTTGGTTTAATAAAATAAACTCAATTTTGACACATCTACTCCATTCTTCCACATTTTCTGTAAATGATAGAGCTAACAGGTCCATCGATCAAAATCCTCCATTCTGATTAATTTGCTTAACGGAAGTAGTCCAACTTGACGATACCTGTCCCATATCTTCCAAATATTCTTTATCCTGGTAACTGTCCAAATGTCTTGTAAATATCGTTATTGTTCCCACTTATTCCACTTCCACTTCCACTGAGGGCACGTCGAATCTATGCGTCATGTTCTGTATTAACAATGTTCCCTCTGGTCCCTGCTAAGCTTCTCCCCGCTCAATCTCCCTCTCAATCTATGCACTCTAGCATGTTACAGCTGTGGTAAGATTGGGGCTATGCATTTCCTATGCCTTGTAATACTTTATTTTGTGTCATTAAATCACCTATACCGACGTCATTCCGGGGCAAACAATACAGTCCATCCAGCCCTTGTTTATACCTCAAACACTCTGCAATCGGTAACATTCCAAATTTCCTTGGACCCTTTGCAGGATAATTCATCCTTCCCATAAGAGGACTGTAGGGAGCACCTCAACTGTTGTGTTGCCGATGTGTTCAGCGCAGCAACATTGCGTAGTACCGTTTGCATTCGTCACGAATGAAGGCAATCATGCCAATTGCCTTCCTCACCACCATGTTCACATATATCACCGCCTTCATCGAACTATGCACCTGCATACGTGTCAAGATTCACAGTTTACAAAAGGTACACCATTTATTGTGTAAATACTGTCGTGCAATGCCCCTCCAAAATTCAACACGTGGCGTTTCACTTGATTAAGGCCATTTGCCGTTCCTCGGGTCATTGGACTATTTGACCAAGATCATATTTTAATAGATAAACTTAGATAAACTTATGCACTGCACAGTATATTATGAATATAAGTATTCTAAAATTATGTTAACCCAACAAGATATGTTACATTGCCATTTGCATGATTACGCCCGATATTACGACACCTTCCTCTGTAAAATTAACGTAGCATAGGAAAAAACACTCAATGCCTCTTATTTTTCTTTCAGATTTTGAATTGATTATTTGCAAATAGAAAACAAAATGCTCAGTAAATTTAAATAATGACGTGCAGTCAATTAATGAAAATATGTTGCCGTAGCCAATTTTCACAACAATTGTATTTTCAAACAGGATTGCAGAAATATTGTTTTTTCCAGGCCAATTGTATTTCACGAGAATCCAATTCCATTTCACCAGAACGCCAGATGCTCCGAAATTCAAATATGTTTTATTACGGGTGAAATGTGTTTCTGTTCGTGTGTGGAGGAGGCGGGGAGTAGTGATAAAAAGAAGGAATGACAAAGGCGGGGGGATTTAAATGCATGACAGTTTACAGAGCAAAATAGCACAGTTACAATAAATCGGATATTTCAATTAATATATATTTATTTAATTGACGGATGGACCATCTCTTGCATTATAATAATAATAATAATAATAATAATAATAATAATAATAATAATGCATTTTATTTGCTGGCGCCTTTCTGGACACCCAAGGACAACTTACAAGACATAAAATCACAAACATTTATCAATATTAAAATCAAGTTGATTGAAAAACAAAAACAAAAAAAAACAAAAAAATACACAAAACATTTTAAGTCATTAAAATCAGGGTGAAGATGGTGGAAGTTATGTCGGGTATGCTAATCTAAACAGGTGTGTTTTGAGTTGTGATTTGAATTGATCGATAGTGTCCAGGTGACGGATGGGAGGTGGGAGAGTGTTCCAGAGACGTGGGGCACAGCAGCTGAAGGCTCTGGCACCCATGGTGCTGAGTCTAAATGTAGGGACAGTTAAAATTGCAGTTGAGGAGGAACGAAGTGACCGGGAAGGAGTGTATGGTAGTAGCAGATCAGAGAGGTCTTGGGGAGCAAGGTGGTGTAGGGCTTTGAAGGTCAGCAGTAAAATATTGTAGTTAATCCGGTGGTGCACAGGGAGAGCCAGTGGAGCTGAGTGAGGATGGGTGTGATGTGGTCCGATGATCTGGTGCGGGTGATGATCCGGGCTGCAGAGTTCTGAATGCATTGGAGGCGATGAAGAAGTTTATTGGAGGTGCAAGTGAGGAGGGCGTTGCAGTAATCGATTCGGGATGTGACCAGAGCGTGAATGAGGACTTTTGTATTGTCTTTGGAGAGGGAGGGGCGGAGTCTGGAGATGTTGCGGAGATGAAAGTATGCAGAGCGTGTGATATTGCTGATGTGGGGGCCAAAGGAAAGTGTACAGTCCAGATGACACCGAGACTTTTGACATGGGAGGAGGTGGGTATGGGTGAGCCATCAACTGAAATGGTGAACGGGTGGGTTTTGGAGAGTGTGGACTTTGAGCCAATTAGCATGATTTCTGTTTTATTTCCATTGAATTTTAGAAGGTTGAGTGACATCCAGTTGCTGATAGCTTGAAGACAGGTGAGGACAGTTGGGGGAAGGGAGGTGTTTGGTTTTGTGGAGAGGTGAAGTTGTGTATCATCGGCGTAGCAGTGAAAATTGATTCCAAAATGAAGGAGAATATTGCCAAGAGGTTGAATATAGATGATAAAAAGCAGTGGCCCCAGCACCGATCCCCGAGGAACACCATGGGTGACTGTGGCAGTTGTGGATGTGACTTTATTCCCCTGGATGAACTGTTTTCTGTGGTGTAGATAGGACCTGAACCAAAGTAGTGCATTGTTGTTGATGCCGGTGGCAGATAGACGTTCCAGAAGAATTGGATGGGAGATGGTGTCAAAGGCTGCTGTGGGGTCGAGGAGGATCGGGATGGATAAGTGGCCGGTGTCAGCTGCGAGAAGGAGATCATTTGTAATTTTTACCAAGGCTGCTTCAGTGCTGTGATTGTGGCGAAAACCAGACTGAAATGGTTCATAGAGGTTAATGTTTTGAAGGTGGACTTGAAGTTGTGTCGCGACTGTCCTTTCCAGAAGTTTAGTGATGAACGGGAGGTTGGAGATGGGGCGGTAGTTATTTGGATTGTTTGGATCAGAACCTGTTTTTTTTAGAATCGGGGTGACAGAAGCTGCTTTCAGAGATGTAGGGACAGTAGCAGTTAATAGGGAGGAGTTAATTATGGACGTTATGATGGGTGGGATAGAGGGCAGACAGGATTTAACCAGGACAGTAGGGATGGGATCAAGCAAGCAGGAGGAGTTCTCGGACTTCGTGATGAGTTTAGTTATTTATTCGACTGTTGGAAGCTGGAAAGTAGATAGGGTGGATAGTGGGGGGTCCAGTGTGGAAGTCCAGTGTGGGCCGTTGTGAGCAGAAGCTGAGAAAGAGTTCAATTGGTGATGAATGCTGGTGATTTTGGTACTGAAGAAGTCTAAAAACGTATTACACTGAGCAGTGGAGGTGATGTGATTCGAGGTTTCAGGAGGTTTAAGTCGTTTGTTGGCAGTGGAGAATAAAGTGCGAGTGTTATTTTCACTGTTGTTGCTGATGTTGGAGTAGTAGGAGGATTTAGCAGCAGTCGGGGCATTTTTATATGAGAGAAGATGATCTGTATGCATTTGGTGGTGAATAGTTAGTCCCGTTTTCTTTGTAAGTCTCTCCAGACGCCTGCCCACCATTTTCATATAGCGGAGTTCAGGAGTGTACCACGGAGATGACCTGCTAAAAGAGACTGTACGGGGTTTCAGAGGAGCCAATGAGTTTAATGAGTGGGATAAACAGTCATTGTAGTGATCAACCAGGTTAGCAATGTAGAGTGGGGGGGGAAGTAGGATGAAGAGAGTGACTGATTAGTCTGTTGAGTTCCACTTAATTAATGTTTTTCAGATTACGGAAGGATATGGTGCGCTTCAGATTGCGTTTAGGGAGTGGCAGATTAATGTCAAAAAGGATGGTCTGAAATGGGAAGCTCTGTAGATTTAAGATTGTATGGTGTCACTCCAGAGCAACAGACTAAATCTAAAATATGGCCTTTATTATGGGTTGGGAAATCGATGTACGGAGTGAGGCCAAAACTATCCAGAACAGAAATAAAATCATTAGTACAGGTGTCAGCATGTTGATCTAAATAAATATTGAAATCACCCATTAAAATGACATTGGGGGACATGGCACATAGGTCATATAAAATAGCAGTGAGTTCGCTAATAAAAATTGTAGAAGGCTTTGGAGGACGATAGATAGACACTATGAGGGTGGGTGTACATCCATAGAAACATAGAAACATAGAAACATAGAAACATAGAAACATAGAAAATAGGTGCAGGAGTTGGCCATTCGGCCCTTCGAGCCTGCACCGCCATTCACTATGATCATGGCTGATCATCCAACTCAGTATCCTGTACCTGCCTTCTCTCCATACCCCCGATCCCTTTAGCCACAAGGGCCACATCTAACTCCCTCTTAAATATAGCCAATGAACTGGCCTCAACTACCTTCAGCGGGAGAGAATTCCAGAGATTCACCACTCTCTGTGTGAAAAAAGTTTGCCTCATCTCGGTCCTAAAAGATTTCCTCCTTATCCTTAAACTGTGACCCCTTGTTCTGGAAGTTCTGGAAGCCATGTAGTTGAGCAGTCAGGATTTCGAACGAGGATGGCTCTGTGACTGAGATTGACGTGATCTTGAGATTCTCGCGATAGAGCAGTGCAAGACCCCCTTGAAGCGCGGGGTTTGCAGATGTAAACAAACTCGGGAGGTATGGCTTGGTTGAGGTGGAGGTAACCATCAGGCTGTTGCCAAGTCTCAGTAAGACACAGAAAGTCAAGTTTTGAATCCGAAATGAAGTCCGAGATGAGAGGGGCTTTGTTGGAGAGAGATCTGACTTTGAAGAGTGCAAATTTGGATCCATTTGAGGGAACGGCGGGGTCAGCTAGCAGAGGAGCTAACACACTGTGGTCAGCAGCTCGACCCGTGTGTTATCCAAATGTTTAAGTTTGCCAAGAACAGCGCTTTAAAAAATATTCAGAATTCCAAATACAAGCAATATGCTAACTCTCCTCTCAGTATATCTGCTTGGTGTTTGGCCATTTGGCTTATTTTGTGTGTCATTAATTATGGCATGTGCCTTTAAATTTTAAACTGTCCGTTATTATGTGGGTGGGAATTATGACGTATTCTATGGCGTGTTTGGATCTCGGTTTCTTGCGCAGAAGCTTAGTTTTTAGTTTAGTTTTGTACTTACATGGGGAAGGTTTACTCTTCGGCCATGTGAAGCGTGACGGAGATACGAGGAATATTCTAACTTTAAAGCGATAAGCTGTAGTTTTACGAAGATTAAAGTGTATGAGTCGGCGAAGAAGATCAGATGTACCTTATTATTTTTTTCTACAATAAATAAACTATTATCCTTGGCTAATATTTGATCGGACTTTATCGTAGTTTTCCTTGCACTAAACCTTATTCACACTATTAATTGTATCGTGAATCTGCACAGTTGTGGATGGCTCGCTTTTAATCATGCATTACCTATCCGCAGAATGGTTAGCACGCAATAATAGCTTCTCACTGTACTCAGTGCACGAAACAATAAACTAAACTCAAAGTCAATCTAAACTCAAAGTCAAACTCAAACTCAGTATTTATTTTCAGATTTAGAAGATTATTCAAGGAAAACGCAGACGGGGGAATTCGGTTTAAATATATATCAAAAATATGATCTGGGTATTTCAATAATCAAACTAGGAGTGTTATCTGTTAATGGTAATAATTGCTTTAAAAATATTTTTAAGCTGCAAATTACTGCAGTGGTTTTAGTCTGTTAGTTCGAAGAAGCCAAAACTCCATTGGTCAAGTTGGTGCGGTAGCAGTAGCTGGCATCTAATGCATGTTGATCTGACCAATAATTAGACAGGTTACGTGAAGGTAATTTTCGTGCTGGCATCGCTCCCCCTTTTATCGCGTGCTTACCTGCACTTTGTAATCTCTCCTTCAAAGATGATATTTCTGTGATGAATTTAGAAAAAAAACCGTCATTTTGTACAGAACCGTGCAACTAAATTTTCAGAAGCATATTATTCCAAAGGTATTCACAGATCGTATTCACATATGTTGACTTGAGGGAGACTGATTGTGAAATAACTATTTATGCTCCATACTTTTTTCAATAAAGCGTGTTCATGTTATTTGGCCTATTTCTCCTACTTTCAGTAACTCATTTTGCAGTTTCAATGATGAAGATACAGCGAATTATTATTTTTTCCAAAGGAACGCACATAATGGTCTGATAACGGCCAAATAATTATTTATTCCCTGTTTCAACTCGAATTATCTTTTGATGAATTGTAAATGTATAGAATTTAAAAATGCCACATATAATGTGTGCACAATTGAAAGCAAATTCAACCAATGAAAAGTCCCATAAGGGTGTTATTAATTCAGTCTCCAGAAGGTCAATTTACATCTGCCATATGAAGTAATGATACAGGCGCACCTGACACCGACAGAAAGCATGCCACTCCTGCACTATGCTTTGTCACCGGACCAAATACCGAAGCGGAACCGCAATAGCCAATGTTGTCTATGCATGAACAGGTAGCCAATAGACAATAAACAATAAACGATAGACAATAGGTGAGGAGTAGGCCATTCGGCCCTTCGAGCCAGCACCGCCATTTACTGCGATCATGGCTCATCATCCACATTCAGTACCCCGTTCCTGCCTTCTCAACATAACCCCTGACTCCGCAATCTTTAAGAGCTCTGCCTAACTCTCTCTCGAAAGCATCCATAAAATTGGTCTCCACTGCCTTCTGAGGCAGCGAATTCCATAGATTCTCAACTCTCTGGGTGATTTTTTTTCTTCATCTCCGTTCTAAATGGCCTACCCCTTATTCCTAAACTGTGGTCCCTGGTTATGGACTGCCCTAACATCGGGAATATGTTTCTTGACTCTAGCGTGTGCAATCCCTTAATAATCTTAAATATTTCAAAAATACTTCCTTTCATCCTTCTAAATTCCAGAGTATGAAAGCCCAGACGTTCTATTCTATCCACATATGACAGTCCCGCCATCCCGGGAATAAACCTTGTGAAGGATTGGTGAGGAATGTGAGGTGTCCTTATCTTAGCCATTCAATAATACATGTTTTGTTATCCATCTCAAAGCAATAACGGGTTACATTAGCTGTAATACTGACATTTTAACATTTTGGTGGTGGAAATATGCAAAGGGCATGGTTACACTTGCATTTTCTCCTGCCAACATTTCAGTGCATTAAGTTTGCTGTTGATAATAATTTCGCCTTACGTTCAATGCTATTAACAGATTTAAAAAATGTGATTTCAAATCTAGTTTCGCTACGGCATGAACCGTTCCAGATTGCAACAGCGTGAATATAACTGAAATACTACACCCAGTACCAAATGAATAATAACCGCGCAGTAATAAAAGTCAGATGTGTCACGAAAAAACATTGCATACATTCAGAAAGTATTCAGAAAGTATTCAGACTCCACCACTTTTTTTCACATTTTGTTACGTTACAGCTTTATTCTAAAATTGATTAAATTCATTATTTTACCATTAATCAAAAACAATACCCAATAATAATTTTTTTTAAAGCGAAAACAGGTGTTCAGAATTTTTTGCAAAGTAATTAAAATAAATAACTGAAATATCACATTTACATAAGTATTCAGAACCTTTACTCAGTACTTTGTTGAGGCACCTTTGGCAGCGATTACAACCTCGAGTTTTCTTGGGTATGAAGGTACAAGCTTGGCACACTTGTATTTGGGTAATTTCTCCCATTTTTGTATGCAGATCCTCTCAAGATCTGTCACATTGGATGGGGAACTTCGATGCACAGGTATATGTATGTCCTTCCAGAGATATTTGATCCGGTTCGAGTCCGGGCTCTGCCACTCAAGGACATTCACAGACTTGTCACGAATCCACTCCTGCGCTATCTTGGTTGTTTTCTTAGTGTAGTTGTCATGTTGGAAGCTGGACATCTGACCCAGTCTGAGTTGCAAAACGCTCTAGAGCACGGTTACATCAAGGATCTCTCTGTACTTTGCTCCGTCCCTCTTTCCCTCGATCCAGACTAGTCTCCCAGTTCCTGCCGCTGAACAACTTCCTCACTGCATGATGCTACCACCAACATGCTTCGCCGTGGGTATGGTAGTGGCCATCGATGAGCGGTGCCTGGTTTCCTTCAGACGCGACACTTCGCACTCAGGCCAATACTGGTTTCATCAGACCAAAGAATCTTGTTTAGATGCCTTTTGGCAAACTCCAAGCGTGTTGTGATGTGCCTTTTACTGAGGAGTGGCTTCCGCCTGGCCATTCTACCATAAAGGCCTGATTGGTGGAGTGCTGCAGATATAGTTGTCCTACTGGAAGTTTCTCTAATCTCCACAGAGGAATCCTTGATCGCTGTCTGGGTGACCATCGGGACCGTTGTCACCTCCCTGACCAAGGCCCTTCTCCCGCGATTGCTTAGTTTGGCCGAGCGGCCAGCTCTATGAAGTGTCTTGGAGGCTTCATAGTTCTTCCATATAAGAATGGCGGGGGGCACTGTGCTCTTAGGGACGTGCAATGCTGTAGAAATTGTTTTATACCCTTACCCAAATCTGTGTCTCGACACCATACCGTCTCGGATGTCTACGGACAATTCCTTCATCTTCATGGCTGGTTTTTACTCTGACATGCACTGTCAACTGCAGGACCTTAAATAGACAGTTGTGTGGCTTTCTGGCTTGTACCTACATGTGGACTCCAAGCAAGTTGTAAAAACATCTCAAGGAAAATCAATGGAAAAATGATTCATCGAAGCTCA
Organism: Leucoraja erinaceus; assembly: GCF_028641065.1. Taxonomy (NCBI): domain Eukaryota; kingdom Metazoa; phylum Chordata; class Chondrichthyes; order Rajiformes; family Rajidae; genus Leucoraja; species Leucoraja erinaceus. The sequence continues at coordinate 20,888,680 of NC_073400.1, read as the reverse complement.
ATTTTGAGTGCCATAACAAAGGGTATGAATGCTTATACTTCAGTTATTTATTTGTAATTACTTTGCAAAAAAATTATAAACACCTATTTTTGCGTTTTATTATGAAGTATGGTGTGTAGATTGATGATATAAAAATGAATATAATCCACTTTAGAATGGCTGTAATTAACAAAATGTGGAAAAAGTAAAGGGGTCTGAATACTTTCTGAATGCACTGTATATCTACAAAAATATATTACTTTCGATTCCAGGTTTTGAATAAATGAAAGGAAAACAGAGTTGAACTATTCCCTGACTAACCATGAGCTTCTTCCCTTCTTTCAATCTCTGAAACAATATTATCAACATCAATATAATACTAATGCAGATGCTGCCACAATGAACTAATTATATGAAAACATCCGTGTAAATATGCAATGTAAAACATAAGTGAATTGTTTGGGGTTTTCTTAAAGAAAAAATTATTGCTGCTTGTCTTATTGTATTATATGGGAATCGCTACATAAAATGTATCAATCTATCGGGAAGTATGAATGTACATTGTAATATCAGTGTCAAACGTTCAATACACAAGCACGAATTCCAGAAAACAAGAAGACAGGAGATAAATAGTGAAAATCCAAATCAGTCTGCAGGCATTGTCGTCATGAAAATGTCATGACAGGTTTTAAGGAAACAACGTCTGGCCACTCACGGAAAAATCAGACAAAGTGTTCAGCATAAGAGAGATTAAATTAAAAAATCTTTGGAGTATAAAACACTGCTAATTGCATTATTTCAAAACGATATGTTAGTGTACATAGGATATATAAGATGATGGCACTCGTGCGGGAAATATGGTTTTCAAGAATTGTGACACTTTTTGATGAATCGTGTCGCACATATCCTTACAGATGTTAAGATAATAGGCAATAGACAATAGGTGCAGGAGTGGGCCATTCGGCCCTTCGAGCAAGCACCACCATTCAATGTGATCATGGCTGAGCAGATTTTTTTTTCATTCAACCTACGCGATTATAAAGACCCTGGCGTGAGCTAAGGGCCTCGTGGTGGGTTAGGTGCCGACATTTTGTAAGACATGTTCGAAATCAGTAAGTGTCCCATTTGTCTTATATATCTTCTAAAAAACAATTTTTCTCTTTTTTTATACTTGGAAAGTATAACATTTGGGACGAATTTTTGTCGATTTTTGATCACAAATAAGCTCAAAAACGACCATAGGTCCGCCCATGTTTAATACTGTGGTATTACATTGTTATTTAATAACTTTCAAATTTGGCCACCCATGTCAATGTTGGTGCCCTTTTTTGCGGGAACACCCATATATGTCTTAACATCTGATGAGATTTACCCGATATTATTAACAGAGACAAGATAGGTGTTTGCTGGGACTTGACGGAGATCACATTATCCTCCCCTGGCACAGTCAGAGAGCCAGATCACCAGGGGAAGGCAATGTTTTTCCATTGTTAAAAATATAACTAGAGATAACAACCAGGGATAATGAAGAAAGGATAGGCCGGTAAGCCTCACATCAGTAGCAGGGACGTTAGTTAAGGTATTCGTTGGGATAGACGTTGCTTGGAATTGCAAGAAAATAGATTAAGTGGGGACAGTGAGAGTGGCTTTGTGTTGTGTAAGTCATGTCTCTGTACTTTATTGAAGTTATTTTCGGGAATAATTATTGTGAATGCTAAGGTTACAGCACTGGTGTTGTCGCATTAAGGCACAATGGCACGATAAATACAGGGGAAAACAGAGATAACGTACAATCTCCATACAAGCAGCACATGAGGTCAGGATCGAACCCAGGTCGATGGCGCTGTAAAGCAGAAACTCGACCGCTGCGCACTTGAAAGGTTTCTTCATAGTAGGCGGACTAAAATGGGACTAGAATGTACATGCATGGCGACTCCCTTCGACGACCATGCCAGACCTCTAAATCCTGGATCTCGGGTACTGCTCCGAAGTCTGAAGTGGATGCACGAATATGTGAAATTATTAAAGAAAATCATAAAGTTTGCGAATGCTTAAAAAATTCAGAATTTCAGCTGAATTTACTTTTCTGTCAGTATTGAGTCTCCTATTGCTGCAGTTATGCATTAATTTAATTGATGAACAATTTAGTAAGTCCGTTCATAGATCAGAATTGAGGTGAGAACGGAGATCGAATTACCTTTGTTTTTTGAGCTCGTACATTTTTATCAGTACATTGGTATCGAAAAATAACATACGCTGCTGAAGTGGAGGAAAGATGGGGCATAATCTTGTTTTGATCCTTTATAACTCCCATTCTTTGCAACTTCAATGTATTAAAGCGAAATGCATTCATCTTAATTTATTAAAGGTAAAACATGGGTTTAGTTATCTGCTCGTTGAACTGAAATATGGCAGCAATCACGCAGCCCTTATGATACCAAGGAAGGCCAAGAGACAAATGGATTAACAAGGCACAGGGCGGCACAGGGGCGCAGTGGTAGAGTTGTTGCCTACGCGGTAGAGTCCCTGACTACGGAAGCTATCTGTACGGAGATTGTATGTTCTCCATGTGACCTCGTTGGTTTTCTCCTTGTGCTTTCGGTTTGAGCCCGTGTCTCCAAAGACGTACAGAGTTGTACATTAATTCGCTTCGGTAAGACGTAACGTTGTTCCTTGTGTGCGCAAAATTACTGTACTGGGCGATCACTTCTCTGTGCGGTCTCGGGGGGAGGGGGGGGGGGGGGGGGGGGGGGGGGGGGGGGGGGGGGGGGAAGGGTCCGTCTCATCGCTGTATCTCTAAATGCGACAAAACAATAAAAGTAACCCAGTAATCCGCCTGAACATTCCATCCGGACAGTTGTTGTTTCGAAAAGTCACCTATTCGTGGGGAAAAAAACATACAGCCATTACAGGTAGGTTGTTCTATAACTGAGGCATTCATTATGGACCAATGGTTCGGTAATGTCCTTCAGGATTGCAAGCAATCTGGGAAACGTGCCCGGTTTTTATAACAAATGACCAACTTTGATATAATAATATTGTAAAGTTCAAGAATGTTTAGGCACGGCAGCTGGAATTGACCTCAACGGCCCACAGTCTGCAGGTTACCCTCCATGCCAATATATGCGCAGAAAAGAGTGTACATATTTAGCGTGTACGAGGTCCAGTCATATATCGTCATATGCATATTGTTGTTTTTTCCCGAAGAAAACATGCAGTAGCAATGCATATGGAATGAAAAATAAAACTTTTTTTTGAAGAAGAAGAAGCATCTGCAAACGAAAAACTCATAATTGGCTCACCAGAAATGTTGCCTCGAGCACTAAATGTTCTCTGTAATGGTATTATTATTGTTTGAGAATTCTGACATCTCCTGTTGCAATTCGAATTTTGAATTGAATGGTGGAATTGACGTTTGATCAGTCCGGCATGTTTTAATGGTTTACCATGGCTGGCCAGCGCACGTTTGTTGAAAAAATGTAGTGGTGTGCATTGTTATTAAATCATATAGGAAAAGTGGTATGCGCAAATATACAGGACTCTGGAAAAAGAAACATTTTGCCTTAATTTTACAAAATCATTCATTTGTTCATATCACCCACTGTTGTGTGAAATATATTAATGGAGATTTTTATTGAGTTTGATTTGATTTTTAGTGTCATCGATCTAATAAATCACCTCCAGTGAGACCAAACGTTGCCTTTCGACTGATTTTACGTCCATGGAATAGACACACTGGCTTGAAAAGTCGTGATTACCTTTTTTCTTATTTTCTGTATTAAAAAACAAACAGATAATGAAATATAAAACCCTATAAGATGCTTATAGGTTCCATCTTAATTACACTGAATATATTTCTTCGGATCGCATGGGAAACGAAAACTATATTGAACTCCATTGATTCAACTTTTAGTAAACAAAATCATTGTATTAAATGTTAACCCTCACATCATTTGCCAGTATCCATTAATAATGAAATTGTTTCATTCAATTTTGTCCTACCAACCTGTATCAATATTCAGTAGAAAATATTACCCATGCAGGCGGCCAACCTCATTGTAGATAACATCAATAAACACGCATGGTGCAAGTCCAAACCACAGAGCAGCCAGTGGATGTTCCATTCCCGACACAGCGTTATGCTGCCCTGCTTGGCGCCTGTTCGGCATATTGAATGCTTTATTCTGTACTTTGTTCGCAAATCATCATGTTTTCACCAGCAATATTTCCTAGGGAACATCTGAGAGCTGCAGCATAACTCTCTGACTATCAAAAACATATATTGTGAGCATTTCCCAGTACATTCCTGATATTTTCCATCGTGGAAAAAAATCCATCCCAATCCAACCTTATTGCGATGAGTAAATCGGTCACATCGCTCATTTTTACCACTGAGTTTGAGAACATTGTAATTTGCCGCACACTGTTTTTTTTGGGGGGAGTGGTTGTTTTCCTTCAGCTGGATAGCTCATTAGCGTTAGTCGTTAGCAGTCCTTTTGTTCTCTTTGTATACGGGTTCCGTGACATGCTATGTTGTTTCCAGCTTCTGTTCTACGTCTTCCCCAACGGCATGATGCGAAATGAACTCTCTTCCCTACCCACCCAAAACCCGCCATATTCTGCAATGGATGTCCAGACATGCGCGCAACGCTCCAAATACTCCAAATACTCCAAATACTCCAACTTACCATAGTCTTATATAATTGCGCCACAATTTATTGAATCGTTTACTCATTGAGGGTATTGTCCATTAATTGTATATATTTCTATTTACATTCAAACTCCCAATATGAAATATATGAAAACTGCTCGAATTACAGTGCATCTGCCAATGTATCCGTCCATTTGTGTAGCTGTTCGATGCCGTTCTCGATTATTATAGCATCACTTACATTCTTCCACCATCGTAATAGTAGTGTTCTCTTCTAACAATCACTTCTCCATTCATGTGCAACACGTATCACAAACGACAGAGATACTGCTACAGATAACGTTGGTATCCATCGGTCACAGACGATCAGCCAGAATAACGCCCTTCTACCCCAATTCTCTGTGTTCTATTAGTAAATAGTACTGATTCAAAATTACCAGGTAACTGTGAATCCCGTTCGTCTTCACCATCCAGATCAACATACCTCAGGGAATTCCATTAAATACCTTATGCAAATCCATGGGAATTACCTCCATCATAGTATTCTTATCGATTGCCTTCATCAACTCAAACATAGAAACATATAAAATAGGTGCAGGAGTATGCCATTCGGCCCTTCGAGCCTGCACCGCCATTCAATATGATCATGGCTGATCATTAACTCAGTATCCTGTCTCAGTATCAGTAGCCTTCTCTCCATACCCCCTGATCCTTTTAGCCACTAGGGCCACCTCTAACTCCCTCTTAAATATAGCCAATGAACTGGCCTCAACTACCAAAATTCTCATGTTAATAAGGAATGACCAGCCGTGTAAAAGGTCAAGCACACTACCCCATATTATCAATGCGACAATATATCGCTCGCAACGAATCCTCTCCAATAGCTACTACACAACTGACATGAAGCTCATCGGACTCTAATTTCTTGGATTATCTCTATTTATCTTCTTGAACAAAATACCAAAGTTGACTACTCACCGGTCCACAAGTACTTCGCGTAATGTTTGCAAAGTTGTTAAGGTATTCCCCAAGGTCCATACAATCTATTTCCTCACCTCCTTAACAACCTGACCTATAACCTTTGAACAATTGCTTTGGATTATCTTAATATCATCTGCCAGATCCATCTCCTGCGCTATTTGAGCCCTCCCGGATTACTTTTTTAGCCTCCGCCTCAGTTCCCGAAACTCAGCTCCAGAGATACACTTGATCGCACCATCTGTTTCCTCCTTCTCACTCGTGACGAGAGACCAAATTGCTCTCGTCGTCCAAGCTTCCCTACACACACCTGTCTTGGCAATCACATTAACATGCTCGTCCTAGACTCATTTCAGCAGATGTTTTATAACATCCCACTGATATTCATGTTCCTCCAAACAGCCTGGTTTAATCAAATTGAGCGAGTTTCTATCTGATACCGACAGTGTTGGCCTTGCCCATTTTTTTAATTTTAACTCGTGCGATAGTCATGTCTCTATCGGAAGAATCTTAAACCCAATATACCAACAGTCGCTGGTCCCAAAATAATCATCCACGTACACTTCATCCACTTGCGCCTTCCAAATTCCCACGACTAGATCATGCGGAGCCCGCTCCGGTGTGTGAGCCTCTACATATTGCCGGAGGTAAATATCCTGAGTACTTTTTTTTTGTTTTTTAATTTATATAGCACATTTTTAGTCAACTTGCATTGACCCCAAAGTGCTTCACATAATTACATTACATTTAAACACAGGCAAAGGTGGGTGAAGTGTCTTGCCCCAAGGACACAACGACAGTCCCTCCAAGTGGGATTCGAACCGGCCACCTTCCGGTCGCCAGCCGAACACTTAGCCCATTGCGCCATCTGTCGTCCAACGCAGTCGTCTTTCTTACAGTTTGGCTTTCTTCCCAATCAATTGTTCAAGCGCTTTTGGTTGCAACATGCGCCTTAATTTAGTTCAACAAAGAAACTGACAAGTTTCTTTGACAAATCCTTTGACAAATCCTGCCCCTTCTAAGCCTTCTGCACTGTGCCATTCCCAATCAATATTGAGAATGTTAAAGGTCCCTATTTTGACAACATTATAAGTCCTGCAGCTACCTACAATCTCATGTCACATTTGCTTTTCCAATTTCCGTTCCCTATATGGGTGCCCTTAGTGTATAACCAAAAATATGATAACCGCTTTCTTGTTTCTCTGCCTCACCATATATCCTCACTAGATGAATCGTCGGTAATGTCACATTTGATCTCCGTCGTGACATGCTCCTTCATCGATGACGCAACACCCTCTCCAAATTTACCCTCACTTCCGTCTCTCCTGACGCAGCTGTACCCTGGAAACTTCAGCTGCCAGACCCGCCTCTCTCTTAGCCAGGTGTCTTTAATGACTGCAACGTCATAATTGCACATATGTATTAATGATCGGTTCATCTACTTTACCCGTCATTAATATAAATGCAATGTAAACCATCAGTCGCCCTATGCTCATTGCCTTCCTCCTGCTATTCCGTCCCACTAAATCTTCTCTCATCACCCGCCAGATCAACTTCCACCCTCTCATCTGGCTTCGTCCTGCACCAAACATCTAATATATCTAAAACATGACCTCCCAACTTGTGTACTCAATACTTTGAGTACTGAAGTTGATGAAGGCCAATGCGCATAACACTTGTTGACCTGCATGTGACGACATCTTCAAGGAATTATGTACCTGCACTCATACTCCCTTGCGCTTTACAACTATTCCAATAGTCCCGTGGGGGGGGGGGGGGGCCCTACTGATGCTATACTATCCAATATGCAACACCTGACATTTCCCGGTATTAAATTCCATGTACCATTTTAGAGTCAAGTACCTGACTCTCATTTTTCCACATTGTCCCGAGGTCATCCAGCCGAGGCTTCACTTTACGAACGAGGTTTCAAGTTGCTGCAGCGCGACGAAATTTCCACATGTGTAGCCAACATTAATGTGAGCATTAATACCAGCAGTCTTCTTGATCTGCCACATACTGGAGGGGGATATTAACTTACTCGCCATCGCCCATCAACTGAACCATATCCTCGTATCATCCTCCAATTGCTTTCTTGCCTCAACATTTTTGCTAAAGATATTTGAGATAAAGACTCACACTTGACCTCGACCCAGCACTTGAACTCGACCCAGCTCTTGATCGCGACACAGCCTCACTTCCAATAGGCCGATTAGCTGCACCTTGCCTTGCTTTAATTTGCTACTCCATTAACCAATTTGGATGCTGCAACAAACCAACGGACTTTCTGCTCCAAGCTGCAGTTTCTGCTCTGAACTGCAATTCAATTTCTCAGACGTGTCCCCGGACCACCTTTTTCATTTTCCCGCGACCGGAATTCAAGATGCAAACAATCGACGAACGTGATGCTCCATTCTGCGTATCCTTCTCCAACCTCTAAGTATGAATCATCCCGCTCTCACGTTAACCCAATGGCCACTGGGTTTGATTCCATTGCCTCGAGGAAATGACGCTGATGTTTCACTTTCTTTATGCAGCCTATGCTTTTATGAACCGTTATATGTTTTACACTCAGCATTCTCAATTCCAGTTGAACAAGTAGCCCTTATCTCCTGAGACACAGGAAACTGCAGCTTGTTTTCAAAAAGAGACACGTAGTAGAAGAGTAACTCAGGGTGCATCTGTTGCAAAGATAGAGAGATGATCTTTCGTGTCTGCTCTTGATTCGGCCGGAATGTCGGAAACACACCTATCCGCGTCACTCGGAGGTGCTGTCTTACCTGTTGAGTTACAACAGCTCTCTGCGGCTTTCCATATCATTCGCTCGGTAACAACCTCCTCAATGCTTTCAAACGTTTCCTTTATATTGACACACTTCAGACAGTAGTGAGAGCCGAAATGTACTCTAAATGTGGCCGCACTAATCGCAATTACCGCAATAATATTTTCGAACTCTTCTATCATATAACATGACCGAGAAAGGTCATTTCCGTTTAGTTACGGATTCTATGCGAGAAAAACTACGTTGACTATGTAACAAAACTTCTGTTTTCTCTTCCCATCTATCTAACTACCTATGTTATGGAACTACGTACCTGCGGCGCTGGTTATCTCCCTCCAAATTGCCGCAGTATTGCACATAGCATGGCACCAATAGTTAAATAGATAATTATCCCGAGAACGCGCACCAAACAATCTATGTTTGACGGACATATCGTCCAACATATTCTCCACTGCAACACACACATAAGGCTAGTTCGCATTTTACTAACCAGATTCTTGTATTTTGCTTTGTAGTGAATCTATTTCTAGTTATAAGAAAACATGATATTGATAACTTTAATTCGGAATTGTTTTTTCGATGAAATATAACGCATATCTAAATCTGAAATAGTCAACAGAACTGAAACGCTGCCATAGTAGCAATGGACTGAGGATGTTGGGTAACTACAAAATAAATGCTGCCATGCCACGCCAATCACAGACACGCCACTGTGAGAAAAAGTGCTTCCTCGTCTCCGTTCTAAATGGCTTATTCTTAAACTGAGGCCCCTGGTTCTGGACTTTCCCCAACATCGGGAACATGTTTCCTGCCTCTGGTTTGTCGAAGCCCTTAACAATCTTTTTGTTCCAATGAGATGCCTCTCATCCTTCTAAACTCCAGAGTGTACAAGCCCAGCTGCTCCATTCTCTCAGCATATGACTGTCCCGCCATCCCGGGATTTAACCTTGTAAACCTACGCTGCACTCCCTCAATAGCAATAATGTCCTTCCTCAAATTAGGGGACAAAAACTGCACACAATACTCCAGGTGTGGTCTCACTAGGGCTCTGTACAACTACACAAGGACCTTTTTGCTCCTTTATTCGTTTCCTCTTGTTATTCGCTTTCTTCACTGCCTGCTGCACCTGCATGCTTACTTTCATAGACTGATCTACAAGGACCCCCAGATCCAGTTGTACTTCTCCTTTTCACAAATTTGACGCAATTTTGATAGTAATCTGCCTTCCTGTTTTTGCTACCAAAGTGGATAACCTCACATTTATCCGCATTAAACCTCATCTGCCATGCATCTGCCCACTACCTCAAACTGTCCAAGCCACCTTGCATTCTCATAGCATCCTCCTCGCAGTACACACTGCCACCCAGCTTTGTGTCATCTGCAAATTTGCTAATATTACTTTGAATCCCTTCATCCAAACCATTGATGTATATTGAAAATGGCTGCGGTCCCAGCACTGATGGGATGTTACCTGAACCGCTGAGTTACTACAGCAGTCGGCGTCTATATTTTGTAAACCAATATCGCAGTTTGTAGCTTCCAAATTGAAATTTGTTTGTAAACTACTAAAATTACTTTGATTAACAATGAATTTACGTCTTATTGTACACATAATAATAATAATAATGGATGGGATTTATATGGCGCCTTTCTAGATACTCAAGGCGCTTTACATCGCATTATTCATTCACTCCTTAGTCACACTCGGTGGTGGCGAGCTGCTTCTGTAGCCACAGCTGCCCTGGGGCAAACTGACGGAAGCGTGACTGCTAATCTGCGCCTACGGCCCTTCCGACCACCACCAGTCATTCACACACATTCACACATGTACAGTAGTCAATGATCACGCTACACGCATCCCACGGTAACGCCGAGCGACTAGATTACTGCCGTCTGCGTTACTCTTTGGGCAAGTAAGGACCTTCAATAACATGAATTCCTTAACAATGTATTATTTTTAAAGTAATGGCATTGACTTACAGCCGAATTATCTACGATCATACCGTATTTCAATATATTAAAGGTAAATTGGGATCACATTTAAATAAGAGACTACAGATGATGGAAAGAAAAATAAAATATATTGCTGGAGGATAAAACATAATGCAGGAATAATGTAGCGGTTCAAGTAATATTCTACACGCAAAGGGCTGGTCGACATTTTCCGACGGGTTCCTGCATTAACCCGCACAAATTCTGATTTTGCAATTGCAATCGCTGCTATCAAGAATAAATTGGGGTATGTATCATGAGCCCGTCGAAATTGAAACGGCATTCACTGAGATAGCTTGACAATACTTTAATATGCCCCTGATCACCATTGCACCGTCAAGCCAAAAGTCCATTCACATAACGGCGAAATTGAATAGAGCGAACGAACCTGTATCTTTTGCGTCGAGGTCAAGTTCTTAAAAATGAACATATTTAACAGGTTTTCTTTGTTTGATATTAAAAACAAACGCTATTAAAAGTAACATTCAATGGGCGCATTCGAAATAATTTCATTGACAGCCTGATTTGTCTCGGAAGCTACTTTATTAAATTTAGTCAGATTGATGGTAAAGAGTTTCAAGGATTAAACAGGCTACATTTAACCGTGTATTCTTGGCAATGTATGTGACGGTCTCCGTGCATTAAATGTATTCATTTATTCTTAGAACACGTCTCACAGCCCAATAAGTTTATGTCGGTTCTCGGGCTTTGATTTTCAATAAGTACTTTATCGGCACATCTCCTTAATGTTTTCACGTTTATGGTTTGCTAGTTCGCTGTCATTCATCTATAATACGTTTATATATATCCGGCATCATAGCCTGCATTACGTTCTGATAATTATATCCATACCGAAACTAAACATCCAATTCTGTATCATGCGAATGAGATTTGAATGATATGAACGTGCTTGGATTATGATTTGTAATCGTAAGCAATGGATGGATAATTACTCCAGCTGCTAATTCTATTTTGATCTCCGGGGATGTGGGTTGACTAATTTAATTTAAAAAGATGTTCTGCTCTAATATTTGTCAAAACACATATGGATCTGGTGGGGTTGGAATAGCACGCACTTCACGAAATGTGACTTCGCACTTCACGAAATGTGACGACAATCAGGCCACTTTATATTGGCACTTGACAAGAGGGTGAATAGAAGACGGATATACGAACTGCTGTGTTGGTTTACTATTGTAGGAGGCAAAACGAAGTTATATTTGGTACTCAAATCATATTGCTATTAAAATACGATAGTCTCTCCATTAAATGCAGATATGCACAACATATCATGTTAAATCGTTGTTATTACTTTAGTTGACAATAAATGAAACCTACAGAATGAAAAATTAATGCAATCCTGAATAAGGTCAAGACATGACAACGTGGTCATGGCCGCTACGGCATTGGTGAGAACTTACTGCACTTTTCCTGAAGTATTCCAAAGTCTATAAGATATAAATATATATATATATTTACACCATTCGTGCATTAGAACAATCACTGCAATTCCTATGAAAATGGCCAAGCAGTTTACCCGGTGATTCGGGAAAATTACACCCTCAAAGCAATCTGAATACCTAATTCTCCAGCGTAGCATACATCACGCAACCTGACGGCAAAGATGTTTTGCATATTTTCTACAACAAGGGATCGCGCTATGTGAATGAATTTGTTCTGTCACTGTCGAAAAAACCGAATGTGACCATTGAGGCGTACAGATGTCCCACGTCGGATTATAATCTATCTGTTAATTTTGAGTAGAGGAACACGGTGACTTTTGGAACGTAAGGGGCCTTTTAAGCATCCAACCTGCAAAACCTTTATGCAACAAAGCTGAATAATGAAAATTCGAGAAACAAATGATATTGTAGTTTCTTGCACAGTATTCAATGGAGTAACCATCTCAGCAAATTCAGCAGCAACTGTATGTGGACTGTTCCAGAATGGACAGTGTCCAAAGGTTGCCGCCACCGTAATGGTGATTTATTTTTGAATATACATATAATTAGCATTTGTGATTAACTGTGCCAGATTTTAAAACAATCTAGACCTTGTTGAAATAAAGAAATAGGTAAAAAATAAACCGCAGATGTTGGTTTACCAGGGGAAATCACAAAATGCTGAAGTATCTTAGCGGCTCTGTTAACACTGGAAGACATGGATATGTGACGTTTTGTGTCGCGGCCATCCACACTCCTCCTTTGAATAAGTTCACTCTCCCTCAGTTTGAAGGCGACACCCTCCTCTCTCCCTACATGGACAATGTTATCTTCCTCTCTCCCTGCTTTTAATACGTCATCTCCCTCTCTCTTACTTTGAAGAAGTTCTCTTTCTCTCAATAGCATCCTTGTTTCTACTTGTTGAAATAAATGCGCGTTTCAAGAAAAAAACTATCATGGGCACTAACTGGGCCTTATGCTGAAACCCCATTTGTTCTTATTACAATAGATGTTCTAGTAATCAGTACTGAGGAACATTACCGAATTTACCGAGACAGCCATTTCTTTCAAGGGGGAGCACCCGGCTACATAGAAACATAGAAACATAGAACGTAGGTGCAGGAGTAGGCCATTCGGCCCTTCGAGCCTGCACCGCCATTCAATATGATCATGGCTGATCATCCAACTCAGTATCCCGTACCTGCCTTCTCTCCATACCCTCTGATCCCCTTAGCTACAAGGGCCACATCTAACTCCCTCTTAAATATAGCCAATGAACTGGCCTCAACTACCCTCTGCGGTAGAGAGTTCCAGAGATTCACCACTCTCTGTGTGAAAAAAAGTTCTTCTCATCTCGGTTTTAAAGGATTCCCCCCTATCCTTAAGCTGTGACCCCTTGTCCTGGACTTCCCCAACATCGGGAGCAATCTTCCTGCATCTAGCCTGTCCAACCCCTTAAGAATTTTGTAAGTTTCTATAAGATCCCCTCTCAATCTCCTAAATTCTAGAGAGTATAAACCAAGTCTATCCAGTCTTTCTTCATAAGACAGTCCTGACATCCCAGGAATCAGTCTGGTGAAGCTTCTCTGCACTCCCTCTATGGAAATAATGTCCTTCCTCAGATTTGTAGACCAAAACGGTACGCAATACTCCAGGTGTGGTCTCACCAAGACCCTGTACAACTGCAGTAGAACCTCCCTGCTCCTATACTCAAATCCTTTTGCTATGAAAGCTAACATACCATTCGCTTTCTTCACTGCCTGCTGCACCTGCATGCCTACTTTCAATGACTGGTGTACCATTACACCCAGGTCTCGCTGCATCTCCCCTTTTCCTAGTCGGCCACCATTTAGATAATAGTCTGCTTTCCTGTTTTTGCCACCAAAATGGATAACCTCACATTTATCCACATTATACTGCATCTGCCAAACATTTGCCCACTCACCCAGCCTACCCAAGTCACCTTGCAGTCTCCTAGCATCCTCCTCACAGCTAACACTGCCCCCCCCAGCTTAGTGTCATCCGCAAACTTGGAGATATTGCCTTCAATTCCCTCATCCAGATCATTAATATATATTGTAAATAGCCGGGGTCTCAGCCTTGCGGCACCCCACTAGTCACTGCCTGCCATTGTGAAAAGGACCCGTTTACTCCTACTCTTTGCTTCCTGTTTGCTAGCCAGTTCTCTATCCACTTCAATACTGAACCCCCAATGCCGTGTACTTTAAGTTTGTACACTAATCTCTTATGTGGGACCTTGTCGAAAGCCTTCTGGATGTCCAGATACAACACATCCACTGGTTCTCCTCTATCCACGCTACTAGTTACATCCTCGAAAAATTCTATAAGATTCGTCAGACACGATTTACCTTTCGTAAATCCATGCTGACTTTGTCCAATGATTTCACCACTTTCCAAATGTGCTGCTATCCCATATTTAATAACTGACTCTAGCAGTTTCCCCACTACCGATGTTAGACTAACTGGTCTGTAATTCCCCGTTTTCTCTCTCCCTCCGTTCTTAAAAAGTGGGGTTACGTTTGCTACCCGCCAATCCTCAGGAACTACTCCAGAATCTAAAGAGTTTTGAAAGATTATTACTAATGCATCCACTATTTCTGGAGCTACTTCCTTAAGTACTACATCTAAATGATAATAAAACGTCATTACAAGTAGAATGATAATCATAATTATTCAGATTGACATTCAGGTGTTCGAAGACTTACCCTCTTTTGATTTTGCTAAAGCGATATGAAGAAACGATCATTAATGAGAACAAGTGAAATGCATCTGTTAATAATGCAACACGAGGGTGGATCTAATAAGCCATGGTAACTATTTTTGTAGGAGAAGAACCTTACAAGTAATATGGTGAGGACTTCGTTGTAACGTTACCACAAAACAGTCACTTAACCGCCGAGAGATCTAGAATAACATTATATTCCTGATAGGGGCATTATTCCCTCCTGAAAAATCCAGTAACCGATGTTAATATGCAGAACTATAGAATGTATTCAGGATTATTGAAAGCACTCCGCAATGAATTGAGCGTCATCACTATAGATATTTTTTGGAATATTATAGCGTAAACCGGAGTAAAAAGAATGCAACAATATTTTTTTTAGCAGAAAACGGTTTGGAATGAAAGATTATCCGAAAAAAAGACAACGACTATTTTCTGCACTCTTGGTCGACAGCAATACACTGCATTTGCACTGTCAACGTCTACAAGGGAAACTATCGTTTTTTTGGCTAGGTTTCTCTGAAAACGCATCAGCTTCATTTAACCTATTTCAGCTAAGAACGGGAACGTCAGAATGAAAATTATTGCAAAGCACTTCCAGTTCTTCAGCCATGCTAATGCCACAGTTATTTCAGACCACTTGATCATAAAAATGAACTCCATCCCCGATGCCACATTTCAAGGGATTCGATTGTTCAGCGGTGTAACTAGCCATCACATTATTTGAAACAATTTTGAATGCAGGTCAATTACGATTCGTTTTACGACATCCTATATCGTGAAGGTGTAAGTGTTCAAGACCTTTGGCATTGACTAATGGTGTATCCTTTATAATATCCATTTGTACACGAGGTAAGGGTGCCTGCTCATTTCAAATTACAAGCGTCAACGATGGAACAGCAACAATTAAGAATATACATGGCAGCCTGATAATCTGTGCTATGTCATATGAGGGGACTGAAAGCGTCTGTTAAGAGTGACGTATTACACCGAAAAAGTCACGGATTAATTCTATTGTAAATTACCTCAATAGATTACACGATGTATTCGCAAGTAAATATCCGTTCCGTTTCGCTTGGTTATATGAAAATATCATGACCCAAACCAGGCATAAATGAGGCAGGCTCGACCTACCGTAACTTGCATCGCAGTCTGTTAGGGCTGAACACCAGAAAGTTCATAATATTCAGCACCAAAAAGCGACATAAACCACATTGATCTATGCCGTTATAAGTAAAGTTATGAAAGATTATCTTAAAGCATGCATATTTTATCGTTGTTGCAATAAATGTAATCCTATGGAAAATGTACGTATTTCATAGAATTGGCATCAGCAATCGTGGATTCATAACTCAATTGGTTGAGGTTCAAAATATATATTTCCCACTGCCGAAGGAACACTCAGGTATTTGAATCAATGAAAGATGGAAGACCTTTCAATCGTTGGTAAGTTAGATAATAGTAACAATTATTTATCGACGAGGAAGGATGCAGCTCATGCATTGTGTACAACCAATACCGAGATAAATTGTATATTGAATACAGATGTGCCAGAGGTTAAAAAGCAAGTAGAGGAATCAGTGATATAAACTACGCGACAGATTCTTATTCAATTATCGGCAAGGGGGCATTGCGTGAAGGTGAGTATAGATAGGTATATATATGTTTCTCAATGAAAGCATGGAACATTGAAAAGTACAACATAATATCTGTACAGAACATGAAGCCAAACTAAAACAATAGCGGTTCTTCCTGCACGGGATCAATATTTGGCACACCCTGCATTTCCACGTGCATATCTAAAAGTCTCTTAAGCGTATCTGCCTCCTCCACACCCTGGAAGCTATCCGTCTCGACAGAAAAGTCCCCTTTCTTTAAACTATCCTTATCCTAAAATGATCCCCCTTATTTTAAAAATATTAAAAATGGTGACGCTTTAATATTGAAATGTATCTGCATCCATGCTAAGAGTTATGTACAAATGAATGTGGCAATTAACATCAGCCGTTGTTCCGAAAGTTCGGGATATCAATAAAAATGTATTTAATTGTATTTAATTAAATATTCTTACCCTTTTCATTTGCCTCGATATTTCTTTCTAAAAAAATATATAGAATTAATCAACATGTTGAATCTATATATGCGGTTTAAGCAGCGGTTTTTTCCAGGAAACATGGCTGGAAATCATTTGCGTACAGAGTTTCTGCTGTGAAAAGCGTGGTTACAAAAATGCAAAGAAGACATCTCATACTGGATCTGAACAAATAATTTATCTATTATTGTTGCATGGTTTAATTACACCGATGGACATCTAGGTGTAAGGAGCAGTATGACTCCAGTCAATGATCAACCAGCAATGTCGATATCCAATTGGTGTGCAGATGTTAATTACGTTAGGGTGGATTTCAGTTGACATCTTTTCTTAAATTGTCACAACTGAATAATTCCCAATGTTATGCTGGCTTTGATGATCCGTTTTGTATCTAAAATTTATTGCGATTCAACCGTCAACGGCAGATTTGATATCGACCTGCGGTTTCATGAACACTTTCAAATCACTTCGTTGACAAAATATTTAAAACTATTTAAAACGCAATTAATACTAAACGGGTGAAACATTCATGCATCCGATTTCAAACATATTCAGTTCATGGTGATTCAAATAAGGATTTGCTTCAATGTTAACATTTTCATTGGCGTCGCTGAAATTATTCAAGTAAAGAAATACAGTCAAGCTGCGTTCAGTCGTAATGAATCGATAATCTGTCCTCCATTCATCAGTATTTCAGTGACGCAGTGAGCTGATGCATCGTGTACGAATACAACGGGGCATTTTAGAGTGCAACTTGCACAAGCTCTCCGTAAAGCCAACAGCCAGCCAGCTGCGCAACGCGAAAAGAAACAACAGCATGCCCTCCCCTTCGACTTTCTTTGCATCTTCACACACAACATGTATACCATATATAACATAGTACGGTCTACAGGATTGTCTGTCTATTTTATATGAAAATTATACGTGTTACAAAATAAATTTAGTGTGTCTACATAATTTTGATCGTACTTTGATTTCGATTCCTGTGAGCACTTTTACTATCAAGTAAAGTGTTCTTATTTCACCGGAATCTTTAAATCTTGGTTACATACAGTGCAAACACACATGTAAATTAATTGAAAGTCTCACCTAAATTCTCCACGTTTTTACGGCAATCTTCCAGGCCTTTAATGTGGAAGATTACATGATCAATAACTGAAACACCTTAACGGCTATCGACATTTAACCCAGTTTTGTTTTGGTAAAGCCGGTAATTCAGAGATGCAGGTCACGCATACAACAGTATTCTCCTACGGACTATTTCACGACTAGTTCAATTCAAAATTGACAATTATTCGATGGACGTAGATTTAGAATCGTAAAATAATCTTACTTTGTACCCCACGAAATTTCACAGATCACTGTCAACTTCCTCGTTGATAGCGATCAATCCGAAGATATATTCCCCTGTTTGTGCCCAAGTTGCGTGTTTATGTTCTGTTGCCAAGTTATAAGAAGGAATATAACAGAGGAATACATCGCATATATTTGAGTGTGATTTGATTAGAAATTTGGGGGCCAATTTCCAGATTAAGCATTTACGGGGCTTACAGCAAGACTCATTTGAATTGCCCAGATGGATTCCAAAATCGAGAAACTTTAAGCGCCCAATGGGAAAAATGCAACTAAAATGTCAGTTTTATCAGCGTTCTAAACTAAATTTAACCACGCAGAATTGCTCTCGAAGAAGGTTACTTGAAGGCTCAAACGAAACCCACCACGTTCTATGACATTATCCGATGTCTAATGCAATCACATAATCTATCCCTACAAAGAACCATTTGCTTCAAATAAGTACAGGTCCACTGTGAAGGTATAAGTTCGAACAAGTTATTTAAATCACAGATCAAATGTCGCAGAAGTAGGTGAACTCTACGAAAGCTAAAGATTATTGGCGAATGTTCCGCCTGCATTTTCGATCCATGCAGAAAGGGGCAAGCTTCTGCGAATCATTTGGTCAAAGTGATATTGTAATTGTCTTTGCAATTACATTTGTCGGAAAAAAATATTGAAGAATAAATCATCCATCATCCATTCCAACTTTTCATGAATATATGCACTATTTTCACATCCAATGCCTCGTAAAATGTTAACTACTTCATGTTTAATTAATTCAACTTCCCACTAGAGCAATTATACTTTGTGCTATCTTTCCTGCAAATTGTAATTATGCCACACTGGAAAATATTCGCAATTTGTATATATTAGCCAAGGCAGCAGGCCTTTCCACTATCGTAGTCCTCGGAACTGCCCAAAGCACAGGATTGTTTAAATTTGTTTTAGATATAGAATAGATGTCTGCTCAATGTGCAATCTATCTATCTATACCGTTCTATTTTCTATCTATCTATCTATCTATCTATCTATCTATCTATCTATCTATCTATCTATCTATCTATCTATCTATCTATCTATCTATCTATCTATCTATCTATCTATCTATCTATCTATCTATCTATCTATCTATCTATCTATCTATCTACCTATCTATCTATCTATCTATCTATCTATCTATCTATCTATCTATCTATCTATCTATCTATCTATCTATCTATCTATCTATCTATCTATCTATCTATCTATCTATCTTCTCTCTGTCTATCTGCGTACGGAGAGAAGGCAGGTACAGGATAATGAGTTGGATGATCAGCCATGATCATATTGAATGGCGGTGCAGACTCGAAGGGCCGCATGGCCTACTCCTGCACCTATTTTCTATGTTTCTATGTTCCCACCTTGTCCGGCACAGGGCACAGAAGCTTAAAGGCGTTCACGACTAGACTGGGACACAGCTTCTTTCCTTCTCTAATCAGGCCTCTTACCTGTCGTTCGGTGAGGTAGGGTACCCACCGGTCCAGCTCTACCAGATTGAGGACTTTGGACATTGTCTTCGGAAATAATGCCTCACAGTGCGCTACAATGTTGAGAACCACATTCTGCGCGGTGTATGTTTCTTTTTGCTCGTTCTATTGTGCTGGAGTTTGAATTGATTGCATTTAGGTATGGTATATCTAATATCTTTGGCTAGCACGCAAAGCTTTTCATTGCATCACGTGCACGTGACAAAAATAAACCTAATCTAGAGGAGCGGGTCAAGTCAAGAAAACGTCGTGGTATAGGAAATCGTGACATATCTACGGATTAATACGTCCTCTAAGCCTCGCGCATTAACTTCCAAACGTGACCAGTCTCGACAGACAGATAGCCAAATCGCTCAGATTCCAATTGGATATCTAAGGATTGACCGACTTCCAACGGATCATGCATTATAAACGTACCCTGCAGAAATGCAACTAAACTGCCTTTTGCATTTGTCGGGGAACATTCTATAGAACCCTTCTTGAAAGAACCGCCCAGAACACTAGGATTATAGGTGAACAGAAAATCTTATTAAGTTACAAATTGTCATGCGAACTTTACGATTGCAATCTTACTCGCTGTGAACTTAACCAATTTAAGATTTCCCATTCTTTACATTCCTTGCTGTAACATCAAATGAGGAGAATTTTACGTACAAATATTTTCAAATTCCTTTAATGGTTGGTGCATTGCAGATCGTTTAAATTAATAGCCAGAAAATGCGCTTACCCCTTAATGTTTTTTCTGCAAAATATGTCACGAACAGTAAGATGTTATCAGTTTGCACTAAATGTCAGAGAACATTGGTCGTGTAACCATTTTTCAAAAGCTGTCAGATCAAAGTGGTCTGTTTGGTCACGTTTGAACGGACATAAAGTGTGATGATCACACATATCTGGAAATATAAAAAGCTTATTCTTTTCAAATATTTTTGGCCTTGGTTAACTGAAATGAATACACGGAATCTGATCTGTCACGACCCTATCGCAAATTGCATCATTTTAAACAGCTACGGCAACATAGATATTCTAAATATTTCATGCCAACCTCAAAAAATGATTTTTTGTTCTTTAACGTATACGTATAAAGAAACGGTTGATACGAAAAAAAACATGCTGTCTCTTATGTTCATGAATAGAGGATCATGATATTTTTCAGTCTGAAGAAGGGTCTTCATTTTAATTTATCGTGCAGTAGTTCAAGGGTTGTCACCTCATACAATAACAGTGCAACCGGTATTGAGTATTTCGCTCACCCAAATCAATTATTCTTTTTTTTAGCGCCTGGGTTTCTGAAAATATAATTGCGCATTCAGCAAGTTGAGCAATTATTCGGTAATTGGTTCACAGTGATTATACCAGCATAACAAAACAGCACAGTAGTTCATGTGTGAAGCTGCACACCTTGCTGACTTGGTGTTCCAGTCCGAAGTGTCAAACGCAATCTTACTGTTCTTTGTGGGAGGCAATTTTTTTTAATTTTAAATCCTGTATAATTTTACAGGATCATTTTACACCGAAGCTCGTATGTAAAGAGTTAAGGTAAGACACGTCATATGTATATAATGGCCTGTAAAACATTTACGGCTACCATAAACATGTCAGGAGACGCAGACCTAGAGTTGCGGCCTTTTTTTTTTACAGTGTCTGGGACCCGAGTCCCATCCTGACAACCTGTGCTGCCCGTGCGGGTTTTCTGCGTCCTGCGAGTGACCACGTGGGTTTTCTCCAGGTGCTCGAATTTCTCCAGGTGCTCGAATTCCCACCAACACTCCATAGGCTTGTAGTTTAATTGTAGAGGCTTGTAGTTTAATTGGCTTATGTAA
The DNA here is from genome assembly GCF_028641065.1 of Leucoraja erinaceus. Classification (NCBI taxonomy): domain Eukaryota; kingdom Metazoa; phylum Chordata; class Chondrichthyes; order Rajiformes; family Rajidae; genus Leucoraja; species Leucoraja erinaceus. The sequence goes on along the minus strand of NC_073400.1, from coordinate 20,867,337 downwards.
TTGTGCCCCCGGCATGTAGGGGAGGTTTAGAGTACGGGCTGGTCGCTGGTTGGCGCGGATGGTGGGCCGAAGAAAGGTTTTCCAGACTGTATCGCTGACGTCTAAAGTAAAGTCTAAAAAGCAAATGTCGATTAAGTTACAAATTGAATCACAACTATTACCTGATTTCCTCTGATCGATATCTTTTTCTGCAAAAATAAATAATTGTACATTTGTAGCTGTCCGAATTTACGAACGCTGAAATTAACTTCAGCTGAAATTAACTTCAATTGAAATGACGGTAGTTGTCAGATTTGGCTAGCAAACGTGAACATTTAAAGGCTCTGTACTCGCTGGAGTTTAGTGGGATGAGGCGGGTTAATTGAAAACTACTGAATAATAAAAGGCCTGAATAGAGTGAATGCGGATACGACGTTTCCACTGGTGGGAGAGTCTAGGACCAGATGTCATCTGGTGGCACAAAACATGGTAGACACAAAAATGCTAGAGTAACTCAGTGGGTCAGAGAGCATCTCTGGATAGAAGGATTAAGTGACGTTTCGTGTCGAGGCCTTTCTTCAGTCTGAAGAAGGGTCTCGACAGGAAGCCCACGAATCTGGTGCCGCCAGTTGCAAGAAGGTTGCTTGGCAATGAAATCGTTTTGAAAAGGCGGTCATGATCGCATTGCTGTATGATTCTAAGACTTATCACGTCGTAAGCTATCCCTTGATGTGTGTGGGCAGAGAGTGCGTGGACTACATCGGGAAAGATGAACATTCCTCACCCCAAAAAACACGCGTGTAATAGATGGAAATACATTAAGAGAGAGAGAACAAATTACAGATGCTGTAATGATGAACAGAACGACTTCCGTATAAACACATGCGGATAAGGTAGCGTCTAAGCAGACGCGTGTTAGTCCAAGATTCGGTGACGACCCTTCTTTAGGACTGAGAGTGCAGAGCAGCGAGAGCCAGGATTAAGTGATAAAGATAGGGTTGAGGCAGAGGTCTTCCTTTCACATATCTGCCCAAATATCACGTGTAAGCCGTAACTGTATTCGATTCCATACTTTACTCTGGTGGTTCATTCCAGTTACTGTCTACTCTTTGGCTGAACGTAACCCCTGTTGTCGTTCTTAAACCTCATGCCTTCCATCGTATGACTATGCTCTCTACTTAAGGAATGTATGTTATGAATGCCCGTCACGATATTGCACATCAACAACGATACTCTCATGCTACCAAACTATTCAATGTGTCCCTCTAGCTTAAACCTTCAAGCCCATGTCCCAACATAGTGATTTTTATCCACACGCTTTCTAAATTAATAACATCTTTCTATATTTGAGCGAAGAGAAGCCGTGCTCCATGTAGGCCATGACTGGTCCCACCGCTGACCTATATAACTGCATCATAATGAGCGCACATTCCAACTCAACATGTCTCCAAAATAGGATATTCGTGTCTTGGCATCCTGTCCAAGTGACTCGCCACTTATTTATACTCCTTCTTTCTCTATCATACCCAGGCTCCATAAGTTACAATATCATCCTTGCTGAATTCGCAGATCAAAGTGGGATAATTCATATTTTATTGAATTGGCATCCCTTGGTCATTTTCTCAACTGATCTGACATAATCTTAGATATTCTTCATCTATGATACCTATGTTGGCGTAAACAGAAATTACACTATAATGTTAACCAGTATGTCATCCAAATCCCCAATGTACCTTACCATTCAACATTTACACAGAATTAATAACAGCGGCATTCCACTGTCTGTTTGCTCCGATCAAAGGACATAACACTCCACAAGTATGTGACAACTTAGCTATCGTCCACCCTCGTGGAACTTTAAATATGGTGCAAGTATTTACAGATCTCTGTTGTTACATCGTCAATTTGTTCTTGAACTTCAATCTGGTTTCCAGGTTGCAGTCAGTAAGTCCACGGTATGTATGCACCTTAATGAGCCATGACCCACTAATACCTCCTCTTTTGGCAATTCGGATATGAGCTGCTATAATTCATCACATTAGAAATAGTGTATGTTAATTGAATCTGCGAATTGACCTTCGAGATATTATTTCCAAATATGTATGCATGGTGTAGTACGGACGCTCCGAGGAGACAAAACACTTACTGTTTTTATGCTGCAACTCGGCGATCTCTGAAGCAAAACAGCATATAGTGCAGGTTTTTAGCTGGGCAAACTGTTCCCAGAACATGACGCACCCCAGATGTTACTGTCAATAAACACCAGCAGCTATCTTAAAAAGCTTTCTCGGTTATATTTCACCAACGGTTAAAACCAATTTCCCATCTGGGGATGGTGCACCACATAAAAGTTATGCATTTGTTTCTGTTTAATCACACTTCATAGTGCATTTACCGAAAATTGTGTAACAATTAGACATCCTTAGATTGCTACGACAGTCATTGTTAAAAAAATACTATTACCTTCATCCCTTGTTTTAAGCTTTTGCTCTGTCAACCAAATCCAAGCGTGGTCGAGGGGATGGACGAGAGGTGAGGGGGGGGGGGGGGAGTGGGGGGGGGGGGATAGAATGTAGAATTGACATGGTAAATAATTCGTTATCTTGATCTTTGTTGAAAGATAATGAGATGTTTACATTCTAATGCAATCAATATATTTTGCCAATGATTGTAGACGAGGCGATGAGCATTTAGTCATATTTGAACAAATTATATGTTAATTCTGATGATACGTGTACTTTAGATAAAATAACAACTATAGCCTTTTCAAACTAGTCATAGAGAGACGCATTATTGCACAGCTTGCCACAGTTACATCCAAATTATGTGGGTATGGTCATAACTGGTTAAACAAAAATAATTCGTCTGTTATCTGAAATGTGCGGGACTCCCTGTGAGTCAAATTAGGCATGGTCGAAGTGAATCTGATAGATTTTGAGAGAGGGACATTTAAGTAGATTGAACCAGATAAGATGTAAGGTCGTTGTTTGTAAGAGATCCATTACAAAGTCTAGAGTGAACGATAAGTATTTTATTGAGATTTCAAGGAGCGAGCATCATACACAGCTGTGCATATCGGATCAGCTTACGTTCTAAAACCGCAATAACTAAACGACAGGCTATCAAGGCTGTCAATGGTACAGCACACATGATGCCCAAAACCCGGACTGGATTGCTAGGTGGAATGTGTGGCTGTGTGGCATATGTGTTTAATATATGTAGTGGGATTTCTAGAGGCATGGATTAATGAATAATAAGTTACAAGGGATGAGAAAAAATGCAAAATTACTGCCATCTTATTAAGTGGCAGAGCATGTTTGTGGGGGTGGGGGGGGGGGGGGGGTCTGCTGCTATTTTGCATTCTGAGTTTTCTTCACTCGTCAGCTAAACGTCTCTAATAGCTGAAGCAGAACTTCCATTAAAAATGTTGGTTACCCCAACTACAGGGTGCGCACAGTGCGGATGAGCAGCATTCATCCAGCAAAGTAACCTACGGATCACTTTATGAGCATCGCCAGTGCATGAAGCCGTTCGCTCTTGACAAACGGTTGCGCATTACATCGTTTGAGAGACATTTCAACCAGAGAACGTGATATGACTTCCAAACTACTCTGAAATTGAATTATATGGTATTGCTGCCAGGCGTCTAAATGCAGTCCAACATGTGGGAGTCAGTTGAACACATACGAGCTGTGTTGCTCAATTTTCAGTCGCGGCATGATCGTGTAAAGAAGGGGTGTGGGGAAAGATAGCAAGGTAAGAAAGGTCACATGTGCGGTTCAGCAAGACGAAACCAAATAGGGGTTTTGACATATTTAAAGATAACAGGAAAGAGGTCCAGGACGGAACTCGAAGGGCCAAACTTCGCCATGAAATGTAATTAGCAAGTCGAATGAACGACAATTACAATGTATATTAGACGTATATTAAAATAAGTCGACAATAAGGAAGATTGTAGACCCACTCAAGGGTAAACGAAATATAGGTTTGGAGTTGAAGGGTGTATGCGAGGTACTTTGCTTCGGCCGTTACCAAAGAGGACGACAAGTAGGATAGTTTGATCAGTATTTAAGATATACTAATGGTATTCCGCAAATAATGAAGGAGGCGGTGTTGATCACGTAAAGAGCATTAAATGAATAGGGCAACATGCCATCATAGTTATAGAAGTAATAGAGGGTTTTACTGTGGCAAAGTCGAAGACCCTCGTTTCAGTTCCAGGTCCTCTTTTCCAGCTATATACGAGGCCCCGAAAGTCTGAAAGGTAGCCATTATTTCCTTTGTTTACAGAAGTGAAATAGAGGCAATCCAAGACATTACAACACTGTGGGCCTCAAAGCAATGGCTGGAAATACATTGCAGAAGCACCTTAGCGATAGAGACAGTTACGATTTGGAAGAAAATGAATTGATTGGATTCTGCCTGCGGGAATTTGAGTAAGTATTTTATATAGTCCCTGGTGGTGTATTGCCAGACGATTCGGGGGCTTTTAATTAAGGCGAAATTTTAGTTGGGATGACGGCTAGCCTGCCCATCTAAGACAGATTGCAGTGGAGGAAGTGTTTCATGTCTGCTGGAGGTCAGTGAATATTCGTGTTCCACAAGAACCATTGCTTGCACATCTGCTGTTCGCGATGTTTAAAATTACTTGAACGAAAAGGATAATAGGTTGATTAATCAGATCGTAGATAACATCAAAGTTGGTGAAGTTATGAGCAGTGCAGAAGTCTGTCAAATGACACAGCACGATACCGATATGGTGCAAGAATGTGGGAGGATCGATAGACTTCCACGGAAAGCAGATAATCGTGAGGTGCGGTTATGGCGATGTGAAATATATATAGTTAGTCTTGAGATCCATAAGAACATTGAGGTACAGACACTTAAACCTTTCTGAAGGTAGCAACACACAAAAATAGAAAAGAAGGCCTAGTGTTTTCTTATCTTCTTCAGTGGGGACATTTACTATAAGGTCAGGATGTCGTGCTGCAGTTTTATAAAGCTTTGATCCTGATACATGTGGAGTATTGTGCGCAATTCTGGTCACCATGTTCATTGAAAATTGTGGACTTGGAGATGGTGCATAAAGAGGATACCATGATTATGCCTGAAATACAAGGAATTATCTACGTGGGGCGTTCGGACAAATTCAGATTACTTTCCCAGGAAAGTGAGAGGCCGATGGAGATTCGGGAGTTTACACATTTCGAAGAGGGACTGCTAAGATAGGCAGTCATAAGGTTACCGGTGGTTCAAATGTCGAATACTTGAAAACGCATAGTGGAAAATGCCTGAAAGTGCTGCAAGTGCTGGTTGGAGAAGACAATATAGTAGGATTAAAGCGGCTTTTGGATAGCAGACGACAACGCAGGAATTAACGTATAAGGTTGGTGTACAGGCATACGTATGCTATATAATTTAGTGTCCAGTTCCGCATAGCTATCGTGCTGGACTTGTGCTGAAACGCCACAATATATGGCGCATCCCACTTGAAGAATGTATTTTTTTTATTCCTGGATTTGTACATATCGACAGCCACACACCCCCTACACAAAAAAAGTCATCTGTAGAAAGAGGAGATTAGCGATTTTGGTTCCGGGCCCTTGATTAGAACTCAACTGCGGATATTCCGCAACAAATAATACTCTTGAAAATGTAATCAAATGTTAGGCATGTCCTTACCTAAATTTTCCTGCGTATCTTGGTACTCGCTTAATTCTGCCAAACATATTTGTAAGACACAGATGATTCGATCACGCTCTCGTTCGTCTTTAATGCTCACTGACTGCCACTATGAATTAGAATTCTATCCTAAACATTCTACGCAAAGTTGGCTTTCTATATACTTTATTTGGGTTTGACGTCAATCCCCGCACAGAATATGTAAATAAAAATGTCTGCTAGCGCATACAATCATGCATTCCTGACAGCGAATTGCATGTTCCTGATTAGGAACAGTCAACATGGATTTGTGCCTGGAAGGTCATGTTTGACTAATCTTCTTGAATTTTTTGAAGAGGTTACTCGGGAAATTAATGAGGGTAAAGCAGTGGATGTTGTATATATGGACTTCAATAAGGCTTTTGACAAGGTTCCTCGCGGAAGGTTGGTTAAGAAAGTTCAATGGTTGGGTATTAATGGTGGAGTAGCAAGATGGATTCAACAGTGGCTGAATGGGAGATGCCAGAGAGTAATGGTGGATGATTGTTCGTCAGGTTGGAGGCCAGTGACTAGTGGGGTGCCACAGGGATCTGTGTTGGGTCCACTGGTGTTTCGCATGTACATCAATGATCTGGATGATGGTGTGGTAAATTGGATTATTAAGTATGCAGATGATACTAAGATAGGTGGTTTGTGGATAATGGAGTAGATTTTCAAAGTCTACAGAGAGATTTATGCCAGTTGGAAGAGTGGGCTGAAAGATGGCAGATGGAGTTTAATGCTGATAAGTGTGAGGTGCTACATCTTGGCAGGACAAATCAAAATAGGACGTGCATGGTAAATGGTAGGGAACTGAAGAATGCAGGTGAACAGAGGGATCTAGGAATAACTGTGCACAGTTCCCTGAAAGTGGAATCTCATGTAGATAGGGTGGTAAAGAAAGCTTTTGATGTGTTGGCCTTTATAAATCAGAGCATTGAGTATAGAAGTTGGGATGTAATGTTAAAATTGTACAAGGCATTGGTGAGGCCAATTTTGGAGTATGGTGTACAATTTCGGTCGCCTAATTATAGGAAGGATGTCAACAAAATAGAGAGAGTACAGAGGAGATTTACTAGAATGTTGCCTGGGTTTCAGCGACTAAGTTACAGAGAAAGGTTGAACAAGTTAGGGCTTTATTATTTGGAGCGCAGAAGGTTAAGGGGGGACTTGATAGAGGTCTTTAAAATGATGAGAGGGATAGACAGAGTTGACGTGGATAAGCTTTTCCCACTGAGAGTAGGGAAGATTCAAACAAGGGGACACGACTTGAGAATTAAGGGACAGACGTTTAGGGGTAACATGAGGGGGAACTTCTTTACTCAGAGAGTGGTGGCTGTGTGGAATGAGCTTCCAGTGAAGGTGGTGGAGGCAGGTTCGTTTTTATAATTAAAAAAAAATTGGATAGTTATATGGACGGGAAAGGAATGCTTTGAACGTTATGGTCTGAACGCAGGTGTATGGAACTAGGGGGGAATACGTGTTCGGCACAGACTAGAAGGGTCGAGATGGCCTGTTTCCGTGCTGTAATTGTTATATTGTTATATGGTTATATAACTGAACATTATTATCTAGCTATAGAAAAACACAGAATATGAAGGATTATTGAAGAGGAAGAACCGGCTGAAACTAAAGTGTGCAGATAGTATTAATAATCAACATGTTTAAACCTGCTGCATATATTACATATATGTTTTAATCTGCTGTGCCCTACGGTTCGTCCTTATTTTCTAGGTTCACCCTACTTATGATGGGCATGGTTACGTTGACATCTGTCATGCCTACGTCTATTGAATGAAGAATCAGGAAAGCTGAAGAACAGCATGAAGTTAGTCAGTTTAAACTTTTCCAGTCCATTATTGGGAAGACTGCCGCAAATTCGTTTCAACAAGAACAATTAAGAATGTATTTTTTCATAATGATGTACAGTTCTGGTCATAGTATATTTCCATGCACATACGAAAAGAAAAGTTGGGGATATTTCGACCAGGTTGTTCCTGTGTATAAATGAATGTTTTCGGTGACATTCTAGTCTTCTGACACGTGTATGTATATATAAATGTTATGTCCAGTGTTTCTATTTTGCACGCGTGCCAAATTGGAAACGTACCCTTCTTTGCTTTATCTGCGATACGGGAGAAAATATATAACATATATAAAAGTATATGCGTATAAAATGTTTATTTGTTTGGTAGATAAACAAGAGCAGTTTAGCGTATAACACAAATAGTAGCACGACGCAAATGTGCAATGGCTGGATGCTCAAATCATGAGCCAAACACATAATTTCTGCAGTAATAGAGCGTACAGAATACTTACTTAGGTATTCTCCGTTATTCCCTCGACAAACACTTAGCAAATCTGTCTTTCCTCAGTGCTATCGTAATCACGGTGTGCTCCCCACACGAAAGAAAACAAACAATCGTTTCATCATTGAAACATGTCTCTTAACATTTCCACAATTGTTTCCGAATATATCATGGGTATGGTGAAGAAAGCTGTGTTTTATCGATGTATTTTACCCGATGGTTAACTGAAACAAATAGACTATAGACAATAGTCAATAGACAATAGACAATAGACAATAGGTGCAGGGCTAGGACATTTGGCCCTTCGAGCCAGCACCGCCATTGAATTTGATCATGGCTGATCATCCCCAATCAGTACCCCGTTCCTGCCTTCTCCCCATATCCCCTGACTCCGCTATATTTAAGAGCCCTATCTAGCTCTCTCTTCACCTGAGGCGGAGAATTCCACAGACTCACCACACTCTGTGAGAAAAAGTGTTTCCTCGTCTCCGTTCTAAATGGCTTACTCCTGAACGGTGGCCCCTGATTCTGGATTCCCCCAACATCGGGAACTTGGTTCCTGCCAAAGCCCTTAACAATCTTATACGTTTCAATGAGATCCCCATCTCACCCTTCTAAACTCCAGAGTGTACAAGCACAGCTGCTCCATTCTCTCAGCATATGACAGTCCCACCATCCCGGGAATTAACCTTGTAAACCTACGCTGCACTCCCTCAATAGCAAGAATGTCCTTCCTCAAATTAGGGGGCCAAAACTGCACACAATACTCCAGGTATGGTCTCACTAGGGCTCTGTAAAACTGCAGAAGGATCTCTTTGCTCCTATATTCGATTCCTCTTGTTACATAGGCCAACATCCCATTCGCTTTCTTCACTGCCTGCTGCACCCGCATGCTTACTTTCATAGACAGATGTACAAGGACCCCGAGTTGTACTTCCCCTTTTACCAATTTATGTCCTTTAGATAGTAATCTGCCTGCCTGTTTTTCTCACCAAAGTGGATAACCTCACATTTCACCGCATTAAACTTCATATGCCATGCATTTGCCCACTCTCCCAACCTGTCCAAGTCACCTTGCATTCTCATAGTATCCTCCTCACAGTTCACACTGCCACCCAGCTTTGTGTCATCTGCAAATTTGCTAATGTTACATTGAATCCCTTCATGCAAATCATTGATGTATATTGTTAATAGCTGCGGTCCCTGCACCGAGCCTTGCGGCACCCCACTAGTCACTGCCTGCCATTCTGAAAGGGACCCGTTAATCCCTACTCTTTGTTGCCTGTCTGCCAACCACTTCTCTATCCATGTCAGCACTCTACCCCCAATACCATGTGCCCTAATTTTACCCACTAATCTCCTATGTGGGACCTTATCAAATGCTTTCTGAAAGTCCAGGCACACTTCATCCACTGGCTCTCCCTTGTCCAATTTCCTAGTTACATCTTCAAAAAATTCAAGAAGATTAGCCAAGCAAGATTTCCCCTTCGTAAATCCATGCTGACTCGGACCGATCCTGCTATTACTATCCAAATGTATCGCTATTTCATATAATTGACTCCAGCATCTTCCCAACATCGTGATATGTTTCTGAGTTTAACAGCAAACTCACCTAATTCTCTGGTTTTCTTGTGGAGTTCCTCCATTTCTGAAAACATGCAACAATCGTTTATATTCTGTAATGCAGAGTATTTATGTCGGACCTTATTTCTGGCTCGCAAATTGTTACCGCTATCGGTTCAATGCCCATATCGCAATAATGAAAAAAGGTTAACGTGTGTCCTTTCTTCTGGGATTATGAAAACGTCACTGCCCGTATAAGGAAACATTAGAACATAGAACATGGAGCAGTAAGCTCAAGGGTGGGCCCTTCTGCACACGATACATTTGCAGAACTTGATGCCAAAATTAAACTACTCTCCTCCGCCTGTCATATTGATCACTTTCATGAAGATAGTTGCGCTTGTCTAAAAGCCACCTACTGATAAGTACCACTATGTAATCTGACTCCATCACTAGTAGGCCATTCCCGCCACTAAACATTATCTGAAAAAATATGTTCGGCATAACTGCTTTAAAAATTACATTCTCACCTTAAAGACTTCAAAGCTACCCCAACTCGATTTTTTCATGTGCACGCTAAAATAAAATATCTAACATTCTGTGTTACCAATGCGCCTCATCATTTTATATCCTTTTCTCGGGATCCCTTCAACCTTCGACCTTCGATCGGTGAATTGGTCATGGGGAACAAGGACATGGCAGACCAATTGAATAACTACTTTGGATCTGTCTTCACTAAGTAAGACATCAATATATGCTAAATATTGGTCTCTGCCAGTTTACGATCTAAAAACCATTATATTGTTATATGGTATTAATAATGTGCATTTATAATTTATAGTATAGAGCAATACATATTTCCAGCGATTAATTAGCTCGTGACATAATATGCTCTCTGAAACAACACTCCCTCTAAATTACCAATAATTGTAGCCCACCTTTAGACACGAAGGACATTTTAAAGTGACGAATAAATATAACCATCCACATGTTAATTCGGTGTGCGAGATTAATGAAGCATCAGAGGGAACATATCGGTTAGAGGAAGTGGCCAGATATTAATATATCCGAAAGACATATCGACATATGAATCATATATTACTCTGAGTAAGTGTTTCGATTACTTGAAACTTTTTGCTCGAGGTCTGTTTCTGAAAGTGAAGGAATATGTATTTGCTGTCAAATTTAAATTGATGAATAAAACAGCGCCGTCATGTGTGGCGATATAATTGTCACCATCGCGACGGTAAGTGGGATCGGCCTGCTCTATAGAATGTTATAACGCAGATCATTATATTTCATTTATTTTATCGAAACAATGCCATAAAATGACTCACACGGAACACCACACCCGTGTATTACGATTTTGGCGTGTTCCACTCGTATCAGAGAAGTGGATTAATTGATATCAATGATATGATTTGCGTTTCAGCTGTTATCGTTTATTACGAGGGTTTGACGAGCATTTCCACGGTGACAGAAAACACTGTGTTAAATGCTTTCCTTATGCAATATTGTGTTCCTTTTATGAAAGGACAACGAAAGCCGCTTGTATTGAACAACCACAACACGTCCACATAATCGAACAAGTTAGTTGCCGTGGATGCCCGAATGAATATAACATTAACTCATATCAATATCCTTTGTAACGCGTCGTTTTAAAATATCTGGGAACTACAGTGGTGCACATGCATGGAAAATAATATTTAAATTATGTGTAACTATTTTGTGGGAGATTATGATTGTGAACATTATTATTGTCTGCAGATAAAGGTGAATAATAAACTTAAACCCACATGCTAGGATACGTTTTAAATATATTTGGTGAGTGAGACCAATATGCCTTTTGTGAGCACACGTGTGCGATGAAATGTTGCAAACTAACTTTTAGACAGCTAATTCAGTGCAACATAAAATAATTTAGGATGTAGCGAAACGGAGCAGACACATGCTAAAACTGCAACGTTACTACTTACTGCATTTCTGATGAAGATCTTCAAATTCTGGAAAAATTTTGAACACCTGTTATGATCGCTCACTGATTTTAATATATAAACTTTTCCCAAGAATGCACCAGATTACCGGAGACTGATAACAAACTGCTTGCGTTTTTATGTATTTAGATCCTACAGCAAACTACATAGTTACAGTAACGCGATACCTATCGGCCAAAAAGTCACCTGTCTACACGGATATAATTCATAAATACACGTACTTTGATATGAAATATATCCATCGGAATCAAGATAGTACAGTTGTTTGAATAATGAGCGGACTGCAAAGTGCTGTATGAGCTTAATAGTCCAGGGAGTATCTGAAGATGAAAATAAGCCATTACGATACAACTCTCTTCATTTCAATTGAGAAATAGAGGAACCTAAAGGCCCTGTCCCACTTACGTGTCCTTGGCACGCAAATTACGCGACCTCGTCGTCGCGTTGAGGCGCACGGTCATCGTGTGGCATGGCGGGGCCGGTCCCACTAAGAAGCGCGGAGAGGTATGGAGTTGTGCGCGATATCGCGCGGAGCTCCGAAATATTGTAGCGAACGAAATCTTCGCGCGCCACCGCCTGTCCCGTAACTGACGGCCAAAGTGGCACAGGCTCAAGACCCTGCCGCGACGCAATGTATCACCTCCAACAGCAGTATGAGCAGGCAAACGATCGTCGAGATCAGCCTGGGGCTCACGGCCGTTGCGTTCCGTATCCACCCCCACTTCTACACCTAGAGCGGGGCCAAGAAGATTTCAGATAGACACAAAATGCTCGACGGACTCAGCGGGACCGGTAGCATCTCTGGAGAGAAGGAATGCATGACGGTTCGGGTCAAAACTCTTCTTTGAGACTGCGATCAATAAACGTCTCTTCTTCGAAGGGACGGTGGTGGAAAAAGTGTCAAAGGCGTGCATACATGTGAATATAGTCCTGGTCCCAGCACACTGAATCAATCATCAAGAAAGCCTAAGGACGACATTGCTTCCATTGAAGATTGAAGAGATTATGTATTTCGACGGATACTCTCTTGCACCTCAACAGGTGAACGATCGAGAGCTGTTTGACAGTTTGCATCACGGTTTTTTTTCGGCAACAGGAACACCCAGGAGCAAATGAGATAACGAGGTGGAGAAAACTGCCAGTAAGGGTAAGGCCGATCCCATTGTCGAATGCTATGTATGACCATGTATGATACGTGAAAGGGCAAAATTACACTAATGATTGTCCTAGTCGTAAAACCGATAATATTTAGTACCGGTTCAGATCTTAATCAAATGATGTATCAGTCCCATGAAGCCCCGCGACCTCAAGGTGCAGATGCCACAGGCTTTCAGTGCATGTGATGCTAAAAACGGGCGATGTGTACGTGAAGAACACGATTGACAAATGTTTAATTAATGTGCAGCAATTTCCAGATAGTTATACCCACAAAGAAACACTTGCACGTTCACCCTGTGACATCGCGTGTTTCCTGCGCATGAGCCGATTGCTCCCAAATCCGCAGCGTTTTCCCATTGTAAGCTATTAAGGTCGTGAATACGAACATTATGCAACCAATGTATCGGTGTTCCCTCTGGCCACAAATACTACACACGCATTACCCAAACACACATTTTGTTATTGTACAGAATTAAGTAGCGCTGAACCTTGACAACATATTGTAATGGCCGGGATTATTTCATGTAATCGGCATCGGGTGGCGTTGCGCGTCGGCTGCCTCTCCTGCCTCTCCTGCCTCGCCAGCGGGGGTTCGTCATTTCGACTTTTTGTTGTTGTTTTCTTGGATGTCCAAATTTATGTTTTAGTGTCTCTCGGTATGTCTTGTGTGGGGGGTGGGCGAGGAGGGGTGGATAGGGGAAAACCGTTTTCAGTCACCCACCTCCACGGAGATGCGATTTTTTTTCTTGTCGCTCCTTCGCCTCCCACGTGGCCTAACAACTTGGAATGGTGCGGTCATTCCCGGAGTCGGACCCAGAGCTTCAGCAGCGGCGAAGCGTGAACGTCCCATCGCGGAGCGGGGCGATCTTTGCCGGGGATCGCCGGAGAAGTGCCCCGACCGCCGGCCTGCGGCCTATACCGTCCTAAAGCTGCGGTCTACGGTAAGGAATTGGACGATTCAGGAACTCCAAGCCGCGGAATGTGTTCGATCTATCCCGACGTCGGTATTTCGATCATCCCAAAGAGAGGGCTTGCACATCTGGACGTCCGTAGCGGCGACCACGGAGGGTCAAGGACCCCGACCACGGGTGAAAAAGCACGAAGATAAATTTAACTTTTTTGTCTTCCATCACGGTGAGGAACACTGTGCTGAATGTTTATGTAAAAATCTATTGTGCAATGTGTTCTTTTAAATTGTATGGCCACATGGTAACTCATTTAACTGTACCTTAATTGGTGCATGTGAAGAATAAATGTGAACCGTGAATCTTGAACCTTGAACCTTGCCAATATATCGCACACATCCTCTGGATAACTACACGAAGGTGCAAAATGCAATGGGATTTGAGACTAATCATATCCCTCACAAAAATTATTTGCACATTTCAAGTCATGTTTGGGTTGACTGAGAGTGCATACTAAGCATTATTTTATGTGAGTTCACCTGCCCTGGTTTTATTTGGAGACCAGGCCAGTTGACAATCTGTTGTGTATCTGTTAATATGGCCAACTATCAATACTCTTTCATGAGTTGATACATTCCTAATTCAGGTTTATCGCTTCCTCTGATAAATTCCCGATATTCAATTTTCCATGGTTCCACTTGTCTTATTGTCGAAGTGAAGCAGACAAAAAAAAATTTGCACTTAGAATTATCACATCATTATCGTCGCTATGTTAACATCAACCGGTAATAGAGGTGTGCACAATATCAGCAGATACAAAAAAAATTCCTAAATTCACACACCTCTAACTTTATCTTTCAGCTTCTTTTCTGTTAAGTGATGGGTATAAGAGAACAATTTCAATTAATTTTGGAGTAATGTATTGATGTAACACTATTGCACTGTAAATTAGTCTGGAGTTTCTGAATAATAATATGTTATGATTCAGGCTTTAGGAAATGGGCAATACAAAGCAAGGAGTCCAGTAAGTTTTCAGTTTTATATATGTGAATTCAGAGTTGACAAATGTTAAGCTACTTTTAGTTTTCAGCAACCTGTGTACATCATCAATGAGCAAAACATTTGAAATGCTTAAATGTGATAAAAACGAGTTTCATCTTTTTGTCGAAAAAAACTATTGATTTTACTCTTCGTAAATAATAATAAATATATAATACAATTAACGGACAAATAAACAAACATCTAATACATCAGCAAACAAATAAGTAAGTTGATAAACAATATTGTTGAATGAATAAACACTCCAAAGACGTACAGATTTCCATGAAAATTGGCTTGGCAAATGCGAAAATATCACTAATGTGTGTCGGAGAATGTTAACATGCAGGGATCGCTGGTAGTCTTGGACGCGGTGGGCCAAATGGCCTGTTTCCGCGCAGTATCTCTAAACTAAAATAAACAGATAAATAAATACATATAAAATAGATGAATAAACAGACACATAGATCAATACATGAACAAATACCTAGATGAATTGACAGATAAATAAAAAGGCAAATCAATAAATAAACAGATGGACAGACAGACAGACAGACAGACAGACAGACAGACAGACAGACAGACAGACAGACAGACAGACAGACAGACAGACAGACAGACAGACAGACAGACACACTAAACAAATCAATGAATAATATGTGAGTAAATAAATAAATACATAAATAGACAGATAAATAAATGAATAAATAGGCAGACAAATACATTAGCAGATAGCTAATTACATACATTTAAACAGATATACAGACATAAATACATAAATAAATATATAAATAGTCAAATGAATCAATAAACAGTTAGACAGGTATACGACTAAATGAATAGATTGCTCAATTATAGCTAACCAAATAAAAGCATAGATAGATAGATAGATAGATAGATAGATAGATAGATAGATAGATAGATAGATAGATAGATAGATAGATAGATAGATAGATAATAAATATATATAAATGTAGATTAAAAATAGATATATCGATATATTGATCGATATGTAGATAAGTAAGCAGACAGCCAAGTAAATAAATAAATAGGTAAATGACAAGATAGATCAATAAATAAATCATTAAATAAAGAGATAAAAATAAATCTATATCAATACATCAATAGATACATAAATAAATAGATACATAGATAAATATATAGATTGATGAATAAATGAATAAATAGATGAATAAATAAATAAAACCAGTGATATATAAATAAAAAGGTGAAGAGAGAAATAAATAGACAAACAAATAAATAGATAAATAAATAGAGGAGTGATTTACTAATAAATAAATGACGAATAAATGAACACACATATCAATAAATAACGAGATGAATAAATAAATAGATACCTTTACAGATAGTTAATCAAATAAATAAACAGATAGATAACCAATAAATCATTAGGTATTTCATTAAAAAAAGATACATAAATAACGTTAACAGATAAATAGGTAAATAAGCAAATCCCAATAAATAAATAAATAAATAAATAAATAGATTGATTAATAAATAAACAAATAAGTAAATAAATAAATAAATAAATAAATAGATTGGGAAATACATATATAGGCGGATGAATAAATATATTGGAAAATTGCAGATAAATAGATAGATTAATATATAAATAAATATCAATCAATAAATAAGTGGATACATAGACATATAGACAAATGAATAAATAGATAGACAGACAATTGATGTATACATAAATAAGGAGACAAAATGGTAATTATAATAAATAAAGAAATCGATGAAAAGATGAATAGGTAAACACATACATTCAAAAAAGAATAAATTAATATATAGTGGAATAAAAAAATGGATAGTACACCGTGTATTATATTTACGTAATTTGATATGTGCCTGGAACCATTAACAATGATACATGATGTCCGTCTCACATCATGCACAACAATGTTTGTTGGCACAGTATCAAATATTGTGAAGAAATCAGCTGGAACTTCATACTGTTTAAAGTATTTTACATATGCTACTAAGGTACTATTGGGAGTTAACTGCTGGTTACTTTTCTGGAAAAGATAGGTGGAATGTATTCCATTGATAATATTCGGTAATTTGGCTTTTAGGCGTTGTGTCCGTCAGGTTAATTTGCGTTTCGATGTCGCATAGATTCGGTTATTTATCTTTTCGGCATCGTGTCCGTTCGGTTATTTGGCTTGTCCGCGTCGTTTCCATTCGGTATCTTGGCTTCCACTTCTTGGCTTCGGCTTCTCGTCTTTCGACGCCCCATCCCCGCACGGTCTTCGCAAGGACAGGAATGACGAACGTGTAACATTAACGACGTCAGTGGGGATGAGCAAAAACGTTGGCATTAAATTGATAGGCGAAATGTTATGATACTAAGTTGACCAGAACCACACACACAAAACACGTGACAGTAAGTTACAAGTTATGAATACATAAGAAACCAATAAACTCACCGGACTCCTTTAGTGTCTTTTCGTACTTTCGAATCTCTATATTTTTAAGGGACATTCAGTTCAAATATTTTGCAGAGAAGATATGTTTTCTTTTTCTCACTTACAATTCGCTATTGAATTTGCAACAGAAAATTATTTAATCTGCAATTAATATTTAGTATTAATTCATTAGCTCATCAGTAGCCCCAAGTCAAACGTCAAATGAACGTGGAAGGAAAAAACAATTCCAGGCACCACCCATATCATTGCATAGATTACCGTCACTTGTCAAACATGTCCTTTCCATTGTACACAGAGGTATTTTTGGCCAATTTTAACCAATGGATTGAAATGAATAAGAAGATGCAGCATGAAAAAAGACCCATCGTCTCATCGAGTCCACGACGATCATCGATCACCCATTTACATTTGTTCCATGTTATCCCAATTTCGAATCTACGCGCTACACGCCAATGGAAATGTACCGAGTGTAAATAACCTTAAAAACCTGCACGACATTTGGATGTAGGATGTAAACTTGGCACCCGTGGGAAACCCAAGTGGAAACAGGGAGCACGTGCAAAATCCATACATTTCGTAG
This sequence comes from Leucoraja erinaceus, assembly GCF_028641065.1. Lineage (NCBI taxonomy): Eukaryota > Metazoa > Chordata > Chondrichthyes > Rajiformes > Rajidae > Leucoraja > Leucoraja erinaceus. The sequence goes on along the minus strand of NC_073400.1, from coordinate 20,849,661 downwards.
CCAAGGTTAGGATCGAACCAGTGCCTCTGGCGCTGTCAGACAATAGCTCATTCAACTCTGCAACTTTGCCGCCCCAAAGGAAATTACTCTGCAGAGTTATTTGTGATCGTTTAAAAATGTGCCACTCTCTTTTATAATCGTTGGTCCTTACTTGAAGGAAAGTTATCGCCCACGTTAGTTCCAGTTTCAGTGATGTACATTTTGGTTCGTTTATTTTTAGACTTGGAGCGAGAGTAAACCCTGTGCGAATTCTACGTGTCGTACGTTTTGCAGAAAAATTAATTGTGACGCTTTCACTTTGGAGTGGTGCAACGTTCAATTTCTCCCTTCCTGCCTGCTCTAAATTTGATAAATTTTATCGCGTTTTAATTCCTTGATTTTCTGATACTTTAAGATTGTTGTAAAAAAATAAGTTATGTTGCCTCAACCTTTATTCTTTAACATATATCGTGCTAACACTTTGTAGTTATACATCCGTTCCAGCTATAGCTTCCCAAATAAATCCAATAATGGCAAGTGTGAGGACGAATCGAAGCAGGGGGTTTGTGGGGGCGGGTGGTTGTGGGGACGTGGAGGGGCTTTTTCTTTGGATCCCTCCGAAATTCTGGTTGGAAACCTCCGCCGGCCACCCTCAGCTCCAGTATAGACGCGATGGCGCAGAAAGGGCGAGACCGTCCCGGGGAGTGACAGGGGAACAGACTAATCCGCCCGGAGTTGACTGACAGGAGAAGATATCGATTGTGCACGCGTGGTTTTTAAGATTGTTAAACCTCGCTAACCTTTACGACCATCAACCGATCGGAACAAAACTTGGTGCACTCGCGGCACAGGAGAACGATGAGTGAACTGGCGAAAAATAGTAGCGATATCGCCAAGCATTGTTCGTCAAATAAAACCGGAAGATAACAAGATCAGAGTTTCAGTTTTGTATAGAAAATAAAATAGATATCACATTCTTTTATAGATGAATGTTTGTGTTATGGATGTATGATGTAATGGAAAATGTCAAATCACTTTGACAAATCGGCATATCGCAGCATACCTACCTGCATCCCTTTCAGATAGGTTTTGTTCTGCACGTGATCAAAAAAGCAAAATAGTGCTGTGTGATTAATCAATTCAGTGCTTAGCTTGGACAATGGTATTGCGAACTATGATAATTGTCTGATCAAATTAAAACGTTTGCCAATGGCGGTTATTTTCACATTTGCGCATCAATCCGTCTACATTTTGTCATCGGGTGTGATGGCAAACCTGACTTTAAAAATTGCCGGGACCCACGAATCACGTTCAGTAATGATTCTAAGTTATAATGCATCATTCCCTGGTAATAACGACGCAGCACAAAGCCACGCTGACCAGGAAACCCAGAACGTTTCCCACCGAACAGCGCGACATGGAGTGCTCCCGCGAACGGGGTCAAGCCCTACGATTGGCACGGCTCTCCCGCCACGGACATCGGACCACGCAGTTCGCCCGCCGCGGGCGTCGGCGGAACCTGTGCGGCGAGAGCGAGCAGGGACCCGCGAGAAATCACCCGAGAGCGAGGTGGCCGTCAGAGAGCGAGCCGGGTGGTCTAGGAGCGAAGTGGGCCATCGGAGTGCGAGATGTGCGGTCAGAGAGTAATATGGGCTGTCGAACAGAGAGAGACGCAGTTGAGAAGCGAGATGGGCGGAAGGAAGCTCCAGAACAGCGCTGTGGTGCCTTCACAGAGAGTACTGAGCGGAGGGCCAGAAGTCGGATGAACCCGCGGTGAGTTCTGGAGGTCGGACGGGTTCACTGTGGGAGCCGGACATCCACCGGACATGCAGTAGGTGACAGACGTCGGCCGAGCCCGCGGTGGGTGCCGTGAAATCTAATAGGGATCCGGCGTTGTTGGGGGGTGGGGCGTGAGGGCCGCCGAGATCATGCAAGGGGGCTGGGGGCGCCGAGAGATCATCGAGCGCGTCGCCGGGGATGGAGTGTGCCGGGAACTTAAGTGATTGCACTGAACACGTTTAACTTGGTTGGCGCCTTATGTGTGGCGGCGCATTGCATATTTTGTGTATGGTATGCAAAACGAAGCATTTTACTATGTTTTGTGACGTGATAATGTGGTGTTAATATATCAGTCAATCAACCCAACAGTGAATGTCTAGCCTAAAGACGCTATTAATTATGCAAACAACCATTATGTACCTTGGGACTACTACAGTGTTCAAAATGGACAAGATAATAAAAATCACGTGAAAAGTAGTTTGCTCACCTAAAGTTCTTAACTCTGATTTAGAATCATTGAGTTCTGCAAAAGAATAACACTGGCAAAGTTACAGCGAGGCAATCTGAAGTGAAGTACACCGGGTTATTTTGTTTCAGAGGAAATGTTTATATCTGGAAAGACAGGAAACATACCCTATCGGGTATGACAGTGGAACAACAATGCCATGTATTTATGGGAATAATACAGAAACTGCAGTGTCGGTTCACTCCAAAGAGGATGAAAGATTCCAAGTGGATTAATGGGCGACCATGGCTGACAAGGGAAGTCAGGGAGAGTATAAAAATGAAATAGAAGAAATATAATTTACCAAAGATGAGCAGAAAGCCAGAGGATTGGGTAACTTTTAAAGAGCAATATAATATAACTAATACGGCTATACTGGGAGAAAAGATGAGGTACGAAATTTAAGGCAACCAAGAATGTAAACGAGGTTAGTAAAGCCACTTCATGAATGTGAAGAGGAAATAAAACTAGTTAAGGCTAAATTTGGACCCTTGAAGACTGAAAAGGGTGAATTTATTATGTTGACCAAGGAAATGGCAAATGAGTTGAACAGGGGCTTTGGATCCGTCTTCTCGAAGGAGGACACAAACAATCTTTCTGGCGTACTAGTGGCCAGAGGTTCCAGGTTGGCGGAGGAACTGAAGGAGATTCGCGTTCGGCAGGAAATGATGTTGGGAAGACTGGTGGGATTGAAGACTGATAAATCCCATGGCCTGATGGTCTGCGTCCAAGGGTACTTAAGGAAGTGGATCTAGAAATCGTGCGCACATTGGTGATCAATTTCCAAAGTTCGATAAATTCAGGATCAGTTCCTGTGGAATAGAGGGTAGATAATGTTATCCCACTCTTTAAGACGGGTCCGAGAGAAAACAGGGAATTATAGACATGTTAGCTTGACGTCGGTGGTGGCGAAGAAGCTGGAGTCAATAATAAGAGATGAAATAGCGGCACATTTGGATAGCAGTAGCAGGATCGGTCCGACCAATGCTTGACTAATCTTCTGAAAATTTTTGAGGATATAACCAGGATAGTGGGCAAAGGAGAGCCAGTGGACTTAGTGTACCTGGAGTTTGAAAAAAGCATTTGATGAGGTCCCACGTAGGAGATTAGTGGTCAAAATTAGAGCACATGGAATTAGGTGTAGGGTGCTGACATCGATAGAGAATTGGTTATCAGACAGGAAACAGAGAATATGAATTCACGGGTCCCTTTCAAAATGGCAGGCAGTGACTAGTGGTGTACCACAAGGCTCGGTGCTTGGACCGCAGCTAGTTTCAATATATATTAATGAGTTGGATGAACGGATTAATAGTAACATTAGCAAATTTGCAGATGACACAATGCTGGTTAGCAGTGTGAACTGTGAGGAGGATGTTATGGGGGTACTTGGACAGGTTGGGTGAGTGAGCAGATGCATGGCAGATGCAGTTTAATGTGGATAAATGTGAGGTTATACACTTTGCTGGCAAAACAGGATGGCAGGTTATTATCTAAATGATGTCAAGTTGGGAAAAGGAGAAGTACAACGTTATCTGGGCGGTCCTTGTTCATCAGTCTCTCAAAGTAAGCATGCAGGTACAGTTGGCAGTGAAGAAAGAGAATGGCACGTGGCCTTCATAACAAGGGGAGATGAGTATAGGAGCTAAAAAGTCCTCCTGTAATTGTACAGGGCCCTAGTGAGACCACACCTGGAGTGGCGGCGCTGTTAGCCTGTCTTTGCTTTTTTCTGTTGTTTTTTGTCTTGTTTTGGTTAAGTTTTAGTTTGTTGGGTTGTGTTGTGGGGGGGGGGGGGGGGGGAGGGGGTGAAACATGTTCTCTGTCTCCCCCTTCGGTGGAATGCGACGTTTTCGTGTCTATCCCGCTTCACTGCCTCCGTCTGCGCTGAGGCCTAATGGCGGAGCTGGCGACCTCCAGCCTACGACTGACCCCGAGGCACCGGAGGAATAGCCAGCCAGGACTCACCAACGAGAGGCTGGCCGTCTTCGGGGCTGAGGCAGCAGTGGCCCGACATGCTGGTGCGGCGTTCTGGCTTTCGGCGGCGGCCTGGAGCTGATGCAGCGGGGCTCGGAGCTGAGACTGCGGGACCGGGAGCTGGGGCAGCGGCCTCGGGCTGGGGCGGCTGCCCTGAGCGGAGACTGCGGGACCCGCGGAGACTGCGGGACCCGGAGCTGGGGCGGCGGCCCGGGGCGGAGACTGTGGGACCCTGAGCTGGGGCAGCGGCCCAGAGCGGAGACTGCGGGACCCGGAGCTGGGGCGACGGCCTGGAGCTGAGACTGCGGGTCCCAGAGCTGGGGCAGCGGCCTGGAGCTGGGGCGGCTGTCCGGAGCTAGGGCAGCGGCCCGGAGCGGGGACTGCGGGACCCTGAGCTGGGGCGGCGGCCTGCAGCTGGGGCGACTGCCCGGAGCTGATGCTGTGGCGGGCCGTCATGGAGCGGAGACGGCGTTCCGGCTTTCGGCGGCGGCGACATCACCACGGAGGTCCGCTGGACTGGAGGGCGGCATCTCCGTCCTGGACCGATCGCCTCAGCGCAGAGGGAGAACAAGGAGGGAAGAGACGGAGACCAAGACTTTGCCTCCATCACAGCGAGGATGTGCTTGGTGAACTCACTGTGGTTGATGTTTAATTTGTGTTTATTTTATGTTTTGTTTTTATAGGTTCTGTGTATGACTGCAGGCAACGTAATTTCCTTCAGACCGAAAGGTCTGAATGATAATAAAGGAATCTAATCTAATCTACTCTATTCTTTGCAGTTTTGGTCTCCAAATTTAAGGAGGACATTCGTGCTATTGAGGGAGTGCAGCGTAGATTCACGAGTTTAATTCCCGGATGGCGGTACTCTCATATGTTGATAGATTGGAGCGGCAGGACTTGTGTACTCTGGAATTTAGGATGAGGGGAGATATTATTGAAACATATAAGATTATTAAGGGATTGCACACGCTAGAGGCAGGTGTTCCCAAGGTTGGGGGATTCCAGAACTGGGGGAGGCCATATTTTAAGAATAAGTGGTAAGCCATTTATAACGGCGATGAGGAAAAACTTTTCAAACAGAGAGTTGTGAGTGTGTGGAATTCGCTCCCTCAGAGAGCGGTGGACTCTGGGTCTCTGGAAGCTTTCAGGAGATAGTTATATAGAGATCTTAGGGATAGCGGAGTTAAGGGATATAGAGAGAAGGCAGTAACTGGGTACTGATTGTGGATGTTCAGCCATGAACACATTGAATGGCGGTGTTGGCTCGAAGGGCCGAATGGCCTACTCCTGCATATTTTGTCTATTGCCTATTGTCTATCATCTCGTTCCCGACTTGCACAAACATCAAACTTATGCTGTATTAGAACGATTACAAATGAAGTGCAGTCGGACACTTCATTTCTCAGTTTGCGACTTCTGTGCTTAGGCTGCTGTTGACATAATACGAACTCCTACAATGAAAGCTAACGCAGCTTATAACATGCAGCCATTTCACAATAAATTGATGGAAAGAAAATTGCCACAATGTATATAAAAAAAAAGAACTTCACGAATCAGTGATAACATAATTGAGTGTGAATTTTCGATGATCGTTTTGAAGAGAAAGAATGAATAAGGAATCATGGCAAAGACGAACACCGGATTCTCCAGGTGTAATTCTATGCAAGTCGCGTCATTCGTGCTAAGGTAAGAGAAGAAAGGTAAAGCAAATACCAAACCGAATGCTCAGGAGTTATGGGTTGAGCATAGTGCATATGTTATGTCAGCAGCTTCCCGGAATCATGCATAGTGTTTATTGTTTAGAACACTAAAGAAAATTCGGAAAATATTCATCTTCTGCGACGTGAATTTTGTTAGCCAACAAACACTTACCTTTCTTCGTTTTATCTGTGAATTGAGTAAGAAATATTAATTACAATAAGTACATAGTATGCAACCGCAATCAGTCGAAGCTACATGCGGCTTGTATTCGTATTTCGATCTATTGTGACATTTACTCAAGTAAACAGAAAGGGGGAATGGTTGAAGATTCATGACGCGTTGTATTGCATTTTGGCAACTCTGCTCCCACCACAATTAAAGAGCTATAATCGTCGTAATGGAAACGAATACAGGGCATGTGTAGGAAGGATCTGCAGATGCTGGTTTAAATCTCATACGGCCACAAAATGCTGGAGTAACTCAGCGGGACAGGCAGCATCTCTGGAGAGAAGGAATGGGTGAAGTTGCTGGTCGAGATCCTTCTTCAGACTGAGGTCAGGGGTGTAGGAGGTACATAGATAAGGAAGTATGTAGATAAGGACGTGTAGGGTGTGAAAAGAGGGCAAAGGAAATTGAGATCAAGGGAAAATGTAGAATAGAACATTTTTAGGCGGGTGAAGGTAAGAACAAAGAAAAACTAGACAAAATGTTGTCGGATACAGTAATACCAGTTGGAGAACTTGGAAGGGGGAGGGAAAGGAGAGAGAGGGAAAGCAAGAGATACTTGAAGTTAGATAAATCAATGTACATGCCGCTGGAGTGTAAGCTACCCAGTGAGGTGCTGTCCCTCCATTTTGTGTCCATCTTTGACTAAAGTACACGTTTGGCTTCCATAGATCTACTAACGCTGAGATTATTTAAAAAAGGAATTCGTAACATGACACACAAAATGTTCCCACGACTTCTAGTTCCAGTGTGCTTGGATGCAGCAGAATGTACGTCATAGCAATACCTGTTTACACGATATATGACATTCATTTCCGGTGTATATAAACGGACTGGTGATGTGGCACTGAATCCAGAAGACCAGTCATGGCCGCTCTAAATGTCGGACTAGTATCCAAGTGTCGGATAGCGCCGTTATACTTATTCCCAATTTGTTTAATTTCCCTATGTTATGCCTCTTTCTTCACTGAAGATGGTACGATTCGTTTTATTGACATTATTGCATAATATGAAAAAGTTAACAACGTTCATAAATGTGGAACAAAGTTTATTTACACTTAAAGATCTTAAACCCTCATCACCAGACACTTCCATCATAGAGTAAAGAAAGCGCAGTTGATGTAAGTGATTGGTCGTCGTTTGTGAAATATATCAAGTTCATGCGAACTACGGATCAATTTCAGCAGTGTAATCCCACAATAAAACAAAATGAAAAATAAGGAAGAGGGCAATCGCAGATACGCAGATTATTTCATCTAACCTCAGCAGCAGCAAAGCAGTTGGACTCCCTGTTCATTGTCCCAATATCTCACGTTTAGTCGCATGAATCTTTTCACTGGCAAAATAGTTCCATCTTCTAGTTAAAGAAAAATGGCGTACTAACGCCTTCCCAAAGGGAATTGTAAGTGGAAAAATATGCTGCTTTTTCTCGGGGTACAAAGATATCAAATAGAATAGCAAAAACATAATAACCTTTTCAGGTCGCAGATAATCACCTGATTAGTAAATTCAGTCATGTTTCAAACTATAAAAATGCTGCGTGACCGCGACTAAAATTGTCCGTATTCCCATTTCCTAAATATATGATTTGACATTCATGAAAACGTATTGTTATTCGCATTCTCATGGGGTCTTTGCACTACTATATGATTTACTCATCAATGTAATACCTAGTTAGTTCAAACACTGCAATATCAAATTTCTTCCTGTTTTGCACGATAATCCCCAGCACGCGTTTCACCTGAATGGGCCTTCACACTTTGATGGAAAATATTATGTAAAACAGTGAATGCACTCATGAAAGTATAATGATTCTTCATAATGTTTCGTATTTCCTTTAAAATCACTTCCAAAAATATCTGTACACGTCGGAGGTTTCTCGTCATCGAAACAAAGACAGAAAATACGAAAATTGTTCAGCCAATGAAGCCACATCTTTCGGAAGAAACATAGGGTCAACGTTTCAGGTCGGATACTCTTTGTCAACGATCACTCATTCTGATGATTGTCTCCGTCCCGATACATTGATTTACAATCTAAGGATCATTATCCGCTGAGTATGCCCATCATTTTTCTCTTTATGTTTGGATTTTCATAATCTAAATGTTTTATTTCTTCAATTGGTCTTCACCTGAATCTCTTAATGTGTCTTGGAAGATTCTCAACTCTGCAATGAGAAACATAAAACAAGTAAAACACAGCAGATGCTCTTTTGCTATTTAACGTTAATTTCCTTTCATTAATTTACATCCACAAGAAATTCAACGAAATGTAAACAATGGTTTAAATTTGGCTTCTGTAACGTTGGATATTAAGTCGATCTTTTGAGCTCCATTCTTGTGCTTAATATATATTATTTACATGTTGTTATTTGATGCTGATCGGCAACCGTTTAAAATTCGGTTCATATCCGTTAATATTTTCATTCCATTCGGAAAATAGAATACTTGCTTCAGTATTATTTTGCAGTTTATATTCGACATCCGTTGAGTTCCGCCTTCTAAAGGTAAGTATGTAACTTTCAAAATATGGATATTATTGCTAAACGCTTGCAAGTTTGATAAAATTCCACACAGTGCGGATCCGCAACGTAAATTGCAAACTGTCACTGTTGAATAGAATGTACATACCATTCCCAAGAGTTATAGTCAATAAAACTTAAATTAATATGTGCCTACATATTATTTAAACATAGTTTCTGAAACAATAAAATTTCAATATCTGAATCAGAATAGTGCTTATAGTTCGAAGTAAAGCAATCATGGTGGCAATACTACAACCATAACAACATTAATTTACATTTATATTTTGTTCCTGAGTTCTACCATCACATTTACGAACACCGCAAACTGTACTGTACCGAGCTCTTGGTACGTTATATCACTTCTGTCTCCGACACGTGCAACTTGTTTTTTTTTTTTACTGTCGTATATTTGAACTCTTAATTGAATCTATGTGTTTTGTTCCTTCTAGCTTTGCTATCGTGCAGTTTAAATCATTTTCCCTCGGGTGTCCAAGCATGACTCCTTTATTTTCTTTATTTTCCCCCAACCTGATCACCGTTTTAAATATGTATTTACACGGTTCCACAAAGCTAACACTGCCAGTCTTCACGAAAGTCGCTCATCCGATATTGACTCTAGATCCCTGTCGACTTAATATCATTTCTGTTTTGTTTATCATCTGATAATTTAATTGACCATCTTATGCGCCGTTGAATTATTTTACTAAATAACAACCTCTCAGTACTTAGTTGGAGAGAATGTGGGTCGTTAACAATGACCAATTGGATATAGGGTTGTACAGCATGAAGCGGACGCTTATCGAGACGAAAGTATGTTCGGTTGCCATCAATTAAGCAGTTCTTCAGGCAGCGTCAAACCGGAAGTTAACAAAACAGTTCCGTTTCAAAGCAACAACAACAAGGAAATTAGATTACGAAATCTGCCTCAGCGATACAATATTTATTTTACCTGATAAATTATTGTGCAACATTTCTAATGAACGTGGCATCTAATATTCGCATTCACGTTGCTAATTATTCCTATCAATGGAACCCGAAGAATAAATGAAAAGAGGAACAGCTGGAGAAGAGGCGTCCAGAGAGTAATGTCTGAGAGTGGGGAGATCTCGAAGGAACTTCCAACAACCGAGTGAGAAGGAGGACGTTTGTCAATGATCCATGCTCCCAAGGGGAGCAAAGAGCTTAAGAAGTAGAAGAATTAAACCAAATATTTTAGTATTCGAGAATACTATATCGTAATAAACGAGTGGCTGTATGTTCACTGCAGCTAGCATCAAAATCAGCGATTCTTGCCTCTCGTCACTGCAGCACTGTTCCTTTACATAGTTAGCAGTCGATGTGAGATGTGTCTTAGACATTTGACTATTAGGCCCGGTCTGTGCAATCAAACTATTATTGTGCTTCAGCCATATGTGTCTACTCTAAATTGCCGTGTGCGGACCTGGCGCCGACGGACGACAAGCCGAAGCAAAGAAGTGGAAGCCAAAAAACCGAATGGAAACAAAGCTGAAACACCAAATAACCGAATGGAAACGAAGCCGAAACGCCAACTAACAGAAAGCGTGGGACGCCTAAATGCAAATTAGCCGAAAGGGCGGGACGGCTAAAAGCCAACTAACCGAAAGGCTGCGTCGCCTAAAAGCATGCCCACCGAATGGCCGCTCTGCCGAAACGCCACCTACCCGAAAGGCGGCGTCGCCTACAAGCCAACGGACATAATGCCACTCAGCAGAAAAGTCAAATAACGGACATGACGTTGCCGGGGGCGGGTCTTGACAATGATTGGTCCAGAATCCCGCGTCCATCTGTGGAGGGATGAACATTGTCCCACACCTCCTCTCCACCCGACCCACAGCCGCGGATCATTTTCCCACACACGCCATAGGTGACTGGGTGATCTGAACGCAAGCACCAGGTTGTAAGCGGCCGAAGGTGCGCATCCATCGGGACAGCCCCCACTCTCCTACGCCCACCCTCCGTAGGTGGGTAGGTGGCGCTTTGACAGAGCGGCTATTCTGTGAGTTTGCTTGTAGGCAACGCAGCCTTTCGGTTTGTTGGCTTCCCGCCCTTTCGGTTAGTATGCAGTGAGGCGTCCCACCCTTTCGGTTAGTTGAAGTTTCGGCTTCGTTTCCAATCGGTTATTTGGCGTTGCGGCTTCGTTTCCATTCGGCTTCCACTACTTTGCTTCGACTTCACGTCCGACGCCGCCACGTCCGGGTACACTAAATTACATTCCCCTGCTTTCCTCTCAGTCATTGACGTACTGAACATTTAGGCAATAATCATTCGTCAGTGATTGTTACTCGTCAGTCATTAATCACTCGTCAGCGGTGATTGCAAATATAACTGATTAAATAATTACCTTTCTCTTTTGCTTTGAGGTTTTCATCTGCCGAAGAGCGAAACATAAAGAAAGTTCATCAAGATGTTATCTGAAGACCATTGGCAGCGCGAGATATAATTTCCAAAATGCTGTGGGTTTCTGGAATTGCCGTTAAACAATGCAATTTTACATCATTATTCAACAGTTTCTCTTAAAATTATCGGCATGCACATACACTAAGCTGAAGAACAATGAAAACACAATTGATGACAATTTTCCTGTCAATATTGGCCACTTTGATAAAATGCATGATTTTGACCGATGTCAGATGCTGCCCATGCTTTCGACGTAATTTACACTTTTACACAAATTAATTTGATTTTCCCTAATTTTCATCCTGCATTACTCACAAATCAAACGTGTATACCCATGATTCGATTTATATACTATATTCTAAACCAAGGTTCATCAAATTATTCTTAAAAAACTGAAATGTAATATTGTCTCGATGAAATGTCCATTATTTGTGTCTGAAAGGTCTACTGTTTAAACATGTATATGACGTCGGATTAGGCCCAATTTATATTAACGCGTTCTCAGAATAGTTTAGTTTCGGGTTTTTTTAGTTTCGTTTAGTTTATGTTGGAATACAGCGGGGAAACAGGTACCACAACCCATCGAGTCCATGCTAACCACTCATCCGTACACTCGTACCATGCCCTTACAAAACTTAGAGACGCTAATTATCTACAAACATGTACGCCTTTATGACTAGCAAGGAAACAGGGAAACTCGCAAAAATAACCCATGCTATCGAAGGGCGAACATGGAAACATCGAACAGGACAAAATAAATGACGTTTCTCACTTATTGTCTGTATGGTGCTTTGACAGCTACGCAGCTCTAAAAACAGAATGATTAAACTTTACACGATAATTCTGATTATTCTTATTATCGATGTACACAACTCTTTTCATGAAATTCATTTCGTTGAATTAATAGGTTGACTGAAAATATTATTCATTTGAGATGATAAATCAGGTACATCTCTATTGCTATTGAACACATATATATATATTCATCAGCAGTTGAGTATATATCATTTTGCTGTGCCACGTTATGAAATTTGCATTGCACCATGCCCCACATTAGAGGCACTGGGATGAGTAATTCGTTCTTGACGTAATAGAAATCCTGTGTCTGAACGGCAGATGCCTGACGCGAGATGAACTACTGGCGCCTGACGTAATCGAACGCAGTTCAATATCAGTCCATGCATTCGTCGCTCACTGTTAAAATCTCCCTTTGTGATTTGCAACATCCCCGACCGCCAAACACATGGTTTGCGTTGTGTACATCGACAAATGCACGATGTTGCCCGTCGGATCAAGTTTGTTCAAATCTGTTCAAATTTGATGGTAACTCACAACTATGTTAACTATCTCAGGAGAATGTGCATATGACTTGGCTTTGCGAGTATGTGTTGCATTAATGGCACGTTGTTGCCTCATCCTCATTCGGCTTTATCCCTCAGATTCTCTTCACAAATCACTCGCATAAAGGATCTCGGTACAAAACGCACATTTTGCATGTTTCGGCGGTATGGGGAATTCTATGGGCAACACATAACGATGTTTGTGATCACGACCTCACCTTAAAGAAGCAGTACATTTGTAATAGAATACCCAAAATATTTATTTGATTGATAACATCACTGCTAGTAAAAATGAATGGCTTTATTCGGTGTTTCCTGTGACCAGAAAACCATTCTGCCAAACTGTTGATAGATATTTGACCCCAGATGTGGTAGAAGTAGAGATGAAGTTATTATTGGACGGTGGAACGCCCCAGGCCACCTCTACATTTTGAACAAATCTAAAAGAAAATAAAATTCATTGCACAGACGATAACGCCGCAGTTTAAATTGTATTCATTGCGGAAGCGCATCATTTCCCCCGTTGATCACATGGCTGGGGCATACATACCTTTCAAAGTATTTCCTGTGGATATGAACAAAAAAAGTATGGAAGATTGAAGCAACATGTCCATTTCCGGTGCCGACAAACGTTCTTCATATGTTAAAATATTCATTCTTGTGTAAATTATTGTATATCACCTCTGGACCCTCTCAAGAGTCAGCGCGTCTTTCCTCGGATATGGTGCCCAAAATCGCTCGCAATATTCCAAATGGGGCCCGATCAGCAGCTTTTGGAACCTGAGCATTACATCCCTGTTTTTGTATACAATCCCCCTCGAAATAAATGCTGGAATTGCATTTGCTTTCGTTACTACCGATTCGACTTGCAGATTAACATTTTGGGAGTCCCGCATCAGCGTTCCGAAGACCCTTTCCATCTCCGATTTGTGTAAGCTAGCTCGGTATAACGTTTGCTTATTCTTTGCTCAATTCGTAATTGAGATTAGTTTCTCAATACCCGATGAATACCGTTGTATAGAAAACAAATGTTAAAAGACGCTGGACTTCAGCATGTTTTGTCAATAAGGAATTGCCCTTAATTGAATGGATGAAGATGACAAAGGCTTTCCAACCAAATCCCAGCATCTGTTGTGTTTTTTTGTTGTCTTGTTTTGGTTAAGTTTTAGTTTGTTGGTTTGTGTTAGACGGGGGGGGGGGGGGGGGAAACATGTTATCTGTCTCTTCCTTCGGGGGAATGCGACTTTTTCGTGTCGTATCCCCCTTCTCTGCCTCCGTCTGCGCTGAGGCCTTAATGGCGGAGCTGGCAGCCTCCATCCTGCGACTGACCCGAGGCTCCAGAGGCAGAGCCAGCCAGGACTCACCAACGAGAGGCTGGCCGTCTTCGGGGCTGAGGCAGCGGTGGCCCGACTTGCTGGTGCGGCCTTCTGGCTTTCGGCGGCGGCCTGGAGCTGATGCAGCGGGGCTCGGAGCTGAGACTGCGGGACCCGGAGCTGGGGGCGGCGGCCCGGGGCGGAGAATGCGGGACCCGGAGCTGGGGCGGCGGCCTGGAGCTGGGGCGGCTGCCCGGAGCTGATGCCGTAGCGGCTTTCGGCGGCGGCGGCGGCGGCGACAACACCACGGAGGGCGGAATGTCCGGCCTGGATCGATCGCCTCAGCGCAGAGGGAGAACAAGGTCTTGGGAGGTCTTGTATTTCTTCATGTTTATTCAGCGGAAGTTTAATGAAATTTATAGTTGGGGCTTTGGAATGCCTTTCTCTCCATAATGTGGAAAGGCACAGAGACGTCCAGTTTCCATGAGGATTACACCCCTTGGCATGCGGAGTGGTGCGGCTCCTCACTGGCCAATTGAGGGTGCTGGAGCTGTGGCTGGATAACCTCCGGATTGCACGGGTGTATTTGAGCTACATATATTTGAGCTATATTGAGGTGTGCGCACCTCAGTACAGGCAGATCGTAAATGTGCGAACATAACCATATAACCATATAACAATTACAGCACGGAAACAGGCCATCTCGACCCTTCTAGTCCGTGCCGAACACATAATCTCCCCTAGTCCCATATACCTGCGCCCAGACCATAACCCTCCATTCCCTTCCGATCCATATAACTATCCAATTTATTTTTAAATGATAAAAACGAACCTGCCTCCACCACCTTCACTGGAAGCTCATTCCACACAGCTACCACTCTCTGAGTAAAGAAGTTCCCCCTCATGTTACCCCTAAACTTCAGTCCCTTAATTCTCATGTCATGTCCCCTTGTTTGAATCTTCCCTACTCTCAGTGGGAAAAGCTTTTCCACGTCAACTCTGTCTATCCCTCTCATCATTTTAAAAACCTATATCAAGTCCCCCCTTAACCTTCTGTGCTCCAAAGAATAAAGCCCTAACTTGTTCTACCTTTCTCTGTAACTTAGTTGCTGAAACCCAGGCAACATTCTAGTAAATCTCCTCTGTACTCTCTCTATTTTATTGACATCCTTCCTATAATTAGGCGACCAAAATTGTACACCATACTCCAGAATTGGCCTCACCAATGCCTTGTACAATTTTAACATTACATCCCAACTTCTATACTCAATGCTCTGATTTATAAAGGCCAGCACACCAAAAGCTTTCTTTACCACCCTATCTACATGAGATTCCACTTTCAGGGAACCGTGCACACTTATTCCCAGATCCCTCTGTTCACCTACATTCTTCAATTCCCTACCATTTACCATGTACGTCCTATTTTGATTTGTCCTGCCAAGATGTAGCCAACATGAGGAAAAGGAGTAGGTAGTACCTGCAGGAATCCCTTCTCCATTACAACGACCTCCTTATTGCATATTTTCAGCTTAGTGCTTACCGAATTCTTTCATCTTCTGCTGCAATTCTTGTGTCACAGAAAATAAAACAGAATGGAAATAATAATTTAGTCACTTAAGATTTACTCGAGGTTTTTCTTCCAAATCGCTGCAAATCTTTTATTGCACACAGGTAGACGGTTTTTGATCGCGGAAAACCATTCGTCCGAAGGAAATGCCGTACCACGACGAAGTATCCCGTTTAATTTCAGACACTCGATGTGGTCCCTATTATTGATGTGAAATGTAAAAATGTCGCATTTATTTCTCTTAGAATCTATGGCTTGTGCCACAGAAGGAGATCTCACGGCGACCGCTGCGCTCGCGTAGATGGGGATTTCCCAACGACCGCTGCGAAGCCGTGCTGGAGCGGTCCACGCAGCCGGCGCGGAGCCGGTCAAATCCGGACCCGGCCGCGGACCGCCGCGATCAATGTCGATCCCGGCGGCCGAAGTGACCTCCCAGAAAGAGGATGAACCGGACATGGACGGTCAATGACCGACGAGATCATCGAACGGTCCCGATGGCCGGCGAGAGCAAAGGCCCCGTCGACCACCCAGAGCGAAGTCCTAAAGGCCACGTGTGGGACAAGCTCGGCGACCCGAAGGCCGGGGAGTCGAGGTGGGAGCCGATGACAACGAAGAATGCCAAGTGTGGGCAGCTAGAAGAGAGACTGGGATATTACCTGCAGCTCTGTCAAGTCCGGCAGCAGGAGGCGCCCCTGAACACAGATGCCGTCGGTATAGGAGGGGGACGTCAGGTTGGGCTTACCTAGCGTACATTTATCGGGGCGCTCTTGAATTTCAAACACGTTTTATGTTTTTTGTTTTAATTGTATTCAAACGGACCCAAAATTGTGGCAAATGTATATTTATGGTAGTGCAATAAAATTTCACTGCGCTGGGCGTATGTGACAATGAAGAACTAGTATACCATGGATGAATTGGTCACTTTAATCCATTTAATGGATAGTTAGGTGTTTTTACATTCAGAATGAATGGTATGAAAACTGAGAAGGAGTTACTAGGATATGAGAAGAGGAATGGGTTAAATGGATGCCTGCGAAAGTTGGAAATGTATAGATTGGGCGGAATTATTTAAACGAGAAATAATATTATAGAAAACAACAAAGACATGCTTTCTTGAAATTGCTCCGCGTATCCGCCGAACTCACCATCAGAAACACATCCCTGTGGGAAATTGCCATGCTGTTTCTAAGAAGCTAATTGAGCTGAAGGATTTGTCCCCCAGACTGTATAACGCAATGGCTCTTTAACTTGACTGAGCAGACATCAATTATTTTTTTTTTAATATTGCAATAATGCCTTTAGTTTACTAATGGCGATAGCCCGATGCACTCTATTTATAAATGACGCTGTTAATTACGTAAATTACTTAAACAAATGTACACGGAGTGTTGGGAGAAAGACATCCAAAAGCTTCAAATACATTTAGAAAATTAACATTAAAAATGCTGAGGAACTAAGCGGGTCAGCCAACATGTATGATGGGACAGGGACAAACGAGGATTTTAGCCTAAACCTTCTTTAACATGAACGCGTTTTGTTTTTTTGTTCAGGTGCCCATATAAATATAAACCAAAAAAAATGAAACTGTTTCAAAAATGTATTCTCTTTTTATGCACAGCGAAAGTTTTTAATTGTAATTTGGAACTGAATGAATTCAGTATATCAAAGGGTGTATCAACAGATCACAGGGCGATAGAGAGCAAAGTGATTTAATTTCGTTTTCCTTCATTTTGTAAATTTAATTAATCGGTTCCGCAAAATAAAACATCGCTCTTTAAAATGGCAACTACAATACATACAATTAAATTCTGGAGGCGACAGGTGACATAAATACAGTTTCTTGGTTCTGTACATCGTTTCATTTTACGAAATGCACCATTTATCAGATTTTTTTTCAGATTCCGGCCGCAGGCTATCCGACCAGTCCAATTTCCAGCTGTACTTTTTTTAGTCGTTTTCAACCACTATTCATTGAGAGACACAGTTGTACTTCTATTGGAGATCTATTGAAGATAATAATGCAACGATACCTCTTCGCACGGAGGAATTTGTTGGCATCAGACTCATTATTTTGGAAACTTTATATACTCTTTCCCGCAACTTGAAGAATCACGAACGCGGTGGAACGACCTGTGGCAAATGATCAGCGAATTCGATGCGCAGAAATATGATCTTTACAGTGTTGCTATTTGTGTAACCCACAGATCCTTGTTGCGCATCACCTATCCTAAATCGGCATTGAACACATTGCTAGTTAAATACGTTTGAAGATGATGGACTTTCCATCTTACATATTTTAATATCAAACCGAACGGGGGGGGGGGGGGGGGGGGGGGGGGGGGGGGGGCTTGTTACTGCCTTCGGTTGCATATTTATAGCGGGTTTCAACAGTTCAATGAGAACCTGTCTTTTTTCTAAAGTTTATTTTCCGCTATCCTTAATCCTGAACAATTCTAGCTTGGCATAATTATACGACCTTAAATGATCATGTGTTAAACAGCTAGAAGTAAATGTAGTGGATAATTAGCAAACACAATTAATCACTTGTAGTACCTGAGTTTTTATTTTCAAGCTCTAATTCTGCAAAGAAGAGATTCATGATGAACTAGTCCCTTGTATTAATGGCTGGAGTGATCTCGTACCGCCAGAGCGTTGGCGTTGTCAAAGAAAATGATATTTCCCCCCTTCAGGTTGAACCTATGTCCTGTGGAATGGTAACCAATTCGCCTTCATGTTATATACAAACACTAAGCAATAATCTCCAACGCATATTATGTATTCTCATTAAAGATTAATTTTTAATGAAGTAGTAGAAACAACTACCGTGGATAGGGGAGAACCAGTGGATGTGGGGCATCGCGACTTCCAGAAGGCTTTCGACAAGGTCCCACATAAGAGATTAGTATACAATCTCTTAGTATACAAACTTAAAGCACAAGGCATTGGGGGTTCAGTATTGATGTGGATAGAGAACTGGCTGGCAAACAGGAAGCAAAGAGTAGGAGTAAACGGGTCCTTTTCACAATGGCAGGCAGTGACTAGTGGGGTACCCCAAGGCTCAGTACTGGGACCCCAGCTATTTACAATATATATTAATGATCTGGATGAGGGAATTGAAGGCAATATCTCCAAGTTTGCGGATGACACTAAGCTGGGGGGGCAGTGTTAGCTGTGAGGAGGATGTTAGGAGACTGCAGGGTGACTTGGATAGGCTGGGTGAGTGGGCAAATGTTTGGCAGATGCAGTATAATGTGGATAAATGTGAGGTTATCCATTTTGGTGGCAAAAACAGGAAAGCAGACTATTATCTAAATGGTGGCCGATTGGGAAAGGGGGAGATGCAGCGAGACCTGGGTGTCATGGTACACCAGTCATTGAAGGTAGGCATGCAGGTGCAGCAGGCAGTAAAGAAAGCGAATGGTATGTTAGTTTTCATTGCAAAAGGATTTGAGTATAGGAGCAGAGAGGTTCTACTGCAGTTGTACAGGGTCTTGGTGAGACTACACCTGGAGTATTGCGTACAGTTTTGGTCTCCAAATCTGAGGAAGGACATTATTGCCATAGAGGGAGTGCAGAGACGGTTAACAGAAGCTGCAAAAAAATATTAAGACAAAATATTTGACAATGAATACTGATTCCGCCTTTCATAATTTGAATAGTTTAATTTGATCGCTTTAAATGGTCCGCCCCACTTATTTTGTTAAGACATCTGATTGAAGGGAATTATCCAAATAGAAGCTTTAGAAATAGAATTGAATTATCAGGCAAAATAATTTATGAACAGCCAAATAAGATTGACGTTCCAGTGGAACTCCCCAGATTATGCTGCTTTCTTGCCCTCTGTTCCACCTTGCCTTAATTTGCCAAACATGCCCTCAAAATTTGGGAAGGAAGGAGGGAGGAAGGAAGGAGGGAAGGAAGGAAGGAAGGAAGGAAGGAAGGAAGGAAGGAAGGAAGGAAAAGAAAGAAAGAAAGTAAGAAAGAAATAAAGAAAGAAAGGAAGGAAGGAAGGAAGGGAAGGAAGGAAGGAAGGAAGGATGGAAGGAAGGAAGGAAGGAAGGAAGGAAGGAAGGAAGGAAGGAAGGAAGGAAGGAAGGAAGGGAAGGGAAGGAAGGAAAGGAAGGAAAAGGAAGGAGGTAGGACGGAAGGTAGGAACGAAGGAAGGAAGGAAGGAAGGAAGGAAGGAAGGAAGGAAGGAAGGAAGGAAGGAAGGAAGGAAGGAAGGAAGGAAGGAAGGAAGGAAGGAAGGGAAGGAAGGAAGGAAGGAAGGAAGAAAGAAAGAAAGGTAGGAAGGAAGGAAGGAAGGAAGGAAGGAAGGAAGGAAGAAAGAAAGAAAGAAAGAAAGAAGAAATAAAGAAAGGAAGGAAGGAGGGAGGGAGGAAGGAGGGAGGGAGGGAGGGAGGGAGGAGGGAGGAGGGAGGGAGGAAAGGAGGGAGGGAGGGAAGGAAGGAAGGAAGGAAGGAAGGAAGGAAGGAAGGAAGGAAGGAAGGAAGGAAGGAAGGAAGGAAGGAAGGAAGGAAGGAAGGAAGGAAGGAAGGAAGGAAGGAAGGAAGGATCAACGTACGCACCATTCGCCATTGAGTTATGCGTCACTTACTGTTTTTTTGATGTTGATCCTCCATATCTGACGAATAAGATAAAGGATGGGTTGGACTGTCTACAAGCAAATGTTTGACACCGTATGCAGCAAGTCTCCAACTGTTTGCCAACAAGTTAAGTGTTTAATCATATCACACTGTTTTGGTTGTGGACAGCAGCAGCAATGTGGCAGGTTTGGCGCAGATCTTTGTTTTCGCCAGAATATATATAAACATCTTTGAACTGTTAGGAAAATTGAATACTGCGGTTGTTGTGCAAGGCAGCCATCGCATGTGACGACGGTCATATTATCTGCAATTGCCTAATACGCATTTCATTTCCGTTGAGAATGCACTGAGTGCTATTGTATGTCCCGGTTGATATGACTCGTGATCTTCTGAATCACAAGGATTATATTTTCTTTGTTTTCATGCCAATTAGCCAATACACGCACCAAGTGACAGATTATCTCGATGCCCACATTTTAGTGTTTGAACCCAATGAAATGTCAACTCGATACCTTTACTTTTTGCTTTCATTTTCTTTCCTGTGAACAAGCAAACGAGACAAAAACAAATCGTGTTTTTGTTGGGAAATTGAAATTAAGAACCTTGACTGGAAGGGTTTGTTGGTTTGATAACACCGAAATCATACATGTAGGTCTCTACTGATCGACCTGGGTGATCTGTGCAGAATGGCCTGCTTCCACACTGTATTCTATCATTCAGCTATGTTTTTGCAATTTTGTCATCAGACTTTATGCATGGTACGTAATGCATGTCGCAACTCTGCAGCAGTAAGTTTTTCTCTCGACATCGGTTTATCGCAGCGGAGCACATGGCATCAAGAATCCTCACATTTTTATTTCTGGCTATGTATAGCAAATAAGTGGGTTTTCAGTGTTGCCATTTACGTCATGGTACGTCTCCCAAAAGTGGTTGTCCGTTTTGTGCTTCCAATTGTGCTTCAAACGACTGCTCAACCTCTGGAAAACTCATCCTTTTTGCAGTTCCACCAGTGATGGTCTGGAAACATAATTCACACTAAACTAGCTTTGCTCACGATTATAACGATGTCTGTTTAAACGGGCTACGTGTAATAGTTGAAAATAACACTTGGCGAATATCTTATTTTGAAGATACTACAGAGAAACGTTAATGGACAACTCGAACTGACAGAATTCAGCGACGAACCGAGCTGATATTTTCCACATGGACGTCTTGCATTGTAGCCCTTCAAGCATTTTACATTGAATTGTCATATGCTCTACAGCGGATGCCGCAGTGGTACAACCGAATTAACTGGATGATGGCATTGTTAAACAAAATAGGAGAAGAAAATTAAATGTGTTGCAAAGGTACTTGTCGGTCTTGCGAATGCAACAAACGGCAGTGACGGCCATCATTGGGGATTTCTAAGGCGGAGCTTGATAGATTGTTGATAAGTCAATTGTTATGGAGCGAAGGCATGAGAATGGAGAGGGAAATATAGATCAATCATGGTTGAATGGTGAGTAGACTCGATGGGCCGAATGGCCTAATTCTGCTCCAAATACATTAATTTGTGTATATTCATCAACCGACTCCAACTGATCCAGAACGCAGCCGCTGACTCATCACCCACACCAAATCCTGGCATCACATCACTCCAGTCCTCAAACAACTTCACTGGCTTCCCATCTCCCACCGGATCACCTACAAAATCCTGGTCCTCACCTACAAAGCCCTCCACCATCTGGCCCCCCATATCTCACTGACCTCCTCTCCCCCTACCAACCCTCGCGGTCCCTCAGATCCACATCAACCGGTCTCCGCTCCATCCACAAATCCAACCTCCGCAGTTTTTGGGACAGAGCCTTCTCCATGGCAGCTCCCAGGCTCTGGAACTCCCTCCCCCAACTGATCCGCAATTCCGTGTCCCTCACCATCTTCCAGTCCCGCCTCAAGACCCATCTCTTCACCTCTGCCTATCCTTAGCCCCACGTCCCCATCCCTTTTCATCTGTGCTTGAATTGCCTCATATTGTGTTTTGAATTGAATTCTGTCTTTAATTTGTGTACTATTTCTCTACTATTTATTTCATTCCGCTTACATGTTTTCCTCTACTTGCTAAATTGTTGTAAGGTGTCCTTGAGACTCTTGAAAGGCGCCCATAAATAAAATGTATTATTATTATTATTATTATTATCATTATTATTATTATTATTATTATTATTATTATTATTATTATTATTATTATTATTATTATTATTATTATATTACTTCATTGAAATTCGTGTAATGGGTAGACACACTGTTAGTACTGTTAGGCATATATACCCAAGCATTTAATCTATTGTTCGGAATAGCCTGAGATCAAATGCTCACGGCCACTACAGCTCAGGTCTAGCCGAATATTTTTTGGAATGTGGCTGCACTACTACGCGAGGAAGGACTGTCGGAGGGAGACTGTCAGACCAGAAAATGCGGGACGCACGTTACTTCGCGTTTTAGTCATTGTTAAATGTAACATTCAATGTAACGTTTTTCTTTGTTGACGATTAATTTTGAATATTTTATCGATGATTAAGTTTGCTGTATTCCATTCCCGAATACCACGATATTTTGTCTGTTGTTGCATAGTCTTCGCTAGCATGTGAGCTGTCAGCAACAATATAAAAGTCCAATTTTCGGTGTTTGGTGAAGAAGTGGAATTTTTTATTGTGATTCAGCGGCGACTCTATATCGTTTAATGATTTTTCGTGGTAGTATGTTCATTAAACCAGGGAACTGACAGGATAAACATATAGCGACTTCATTGCCTGTGTCATTTAGAAATAGGGAGCTGGTTCGTGGACGATATGGGTTTGGAATCACGAAACATTTATTTAAAACAGTACATTATCAACAAACATATAGCGCCACGCAATTTAAAAAAATCTCACAGAAGGAGGCCCCCCTCGGTCATGACTGGCCATGGGTGATGCATACCAGTTTGCAGGTGATTCGTGGTCGGATGCAAGCCTGGGCGATGTCGTATGGAGGACAGGCTGCTGCCCATGCAGCACGTCCCCCACTCCACGTCGCTGATCGATCCAAAGGAACAGCAGTGCCGTTTCAATTTGGCACCATCGCCGTCGCAGAGCTGCCAGAGCGAGATTGCAGACATCGACGAACTGCCTTTAGAGGCTCCGACTGTGGATTTTTTAGAGGTTTTCTCAATGAGCCATTCACATGACTGGATATGGCCACAAGGCAGTGGTGGTTTTAAATCAGAGTTTCCCCTCTCCTAGGCCGACCAGCCCCCATCTGCCCGAGACTCAGGTGAGCGGGAGCGTCTAATTTCCCGTGCAGGTCTATTGCACCTGCCCACTGCCCTTCTCACAGTAATAGTAATGAAATTCACTTACCAGCATGATTTCCGCACAAAGTCCATTCATGAGAAAGGTTGCGCCAAACTTTCAGTAGATGGGAGCGGTAGGACTGCAAGCCCTTTATCTGAGGGGTATCGTTTTCACACAAATATTGGTGGGTATATGGAACAAGCTGCCCCCACTACCTCATCTGGCAGCTTGTTCCATATACCCACCAACCTTTGTGTGAAAACTATACCACTCAGAATCGTCTTAAATCCTTTGCCCTTCACCTTAATCTTATGTTCTCTGGTGCCCGATTCACATACTCTAGGCAAGTTACTTTATGCATCCACCCGATCTATTCCTCTCAAGATTTTATAGACCTCAATAAGTTCACACCTCATCCTCCTGCGCTCCAAGTATTAGAGTCCCAGCCCACTCAACTTCTCCGTATAGCTCAAACCCTTTACGCGGGCAACATCCTTGTAAATCTTCTCTGCACTCTTTTCTGCTTGACTGCATTTTTCCTCTAACATTGTGCCCAGCACACAACACACTAAATGCGGCATCACCAACTGTTAATAGAACTGCAGCATGCCCTCCCAACTGTTACAGTCAATACTCTGACTGATGAAGGCCAATATTCCGTACTCATTTATTCTCACAGTCGCACTCAATCTAAGTTGATTGTTCTTTCGCTGGTAAGCTTGATAAACGCTCTTATTTTATTGCGGTATTTTATTACCAGGCGGAAAAAAGAAAAGTAAATAAAACACTAAAGACCAACGCATTGTTAAATGCTTCACACAAGCAGAAATGATTTATTACAATGTGTTGGAACGCGATAGGTCCTAAAAGCGCATTATTCTATTCTTAATGTCAAGTGACATACACACGAAAATCCGTAAAGGAACATGCTCGACATGTTTAATTCGCAATAGCTAAACGACAAGGTTCAAAGCATACTCGTGCGTCAGACTTAAATCCTTGTTATAGTCTTAGCAAAGGATATGACGAATATATTAGTGTAGTTAAATGCGATAGTTATTTTTACCGATATCATCCAGGGCCACTTCGGATTTTAATAACTCTGAAATTAGGGAAAGAGAAGGTTTAGTACTTAACCATTAAATATAATTATTCATCTTACCCACGCTTAGCAATTGTTGTTGTCCTGGGATTAGCGACGTTCAAAAATATTTCCAACAATGTGAGGTTTTGCGTTTTATGTAAGGGGAAATATATAGTTAATGGCATGCCTCTTAACGGTACTGGTAAACAGAACAATTTTGGTGTCAAAATCAATAACTTCTCGAAGTGACATCATGTGACGTTAGAGTGCTGAATAAGCATATGGCATGCTTAATCTCATATGTGGTGACATTGTATATAAGTCAGGAGCTCAGTATTCAACTTTATATGAACTTGGTTAGGCCTCATTTGGATTATTCAGTGCAGTTCCGGTCGACCCATTATAGGAAGAATGCAGAGACATTGCAAAATGTGGAGATTATTAACTGCAAGGAGAGGTTTGACGGACTGGAAATATATCAACACTATCGAACAATTTCTGCAAATAAGCCTTAACATGGAAGGCAAGATTTATTTCAGTGTGATGGCAAAAAAACTTACATAGTATCTGAATGAAAACAATTAATTGTCAATCCAAAAGGCTGGCAGAGCAGGCTTCTCGGGATGCCTTGAAACGTCTTCACCGGCGGGGAGGATGGGGTTCATTTTCCCACACAAGCCATCGGTGACTGGGCAATCTGAACCCAAGCACCAAGTTTAAGCGGCCGAAGGTGCGCAACCCTCGGAACATCCCACACTCTCCCATGGTCACCCTCCGCGAGCTGTGGGTCGGGTGGAGCGGAGGTGTTGGACAATGTTCATCCCTCCATAGTGATGCGATGGACGTGGGGGTCTGGACCAATCGCTGACAAGTCCCGCCCCAAGGCAACGTCATGTCCGTTATTTGATTTTTCTGTTGAGCGGCATTCGGTTCATTGACTTGTAGGCGGCGCCGCCTTTCGGGTAGGTGGCGTTTTGGCTGAGCGGCCATTCGGTTAGTTCTCTGTTTGGCGACGCAGCCTTTCGGTTAGTTGGCTTTTAGGCGTCCCGCCCTTTCGCTTAGCTTCGGCTTCTCATTAGTCGGCGCCACGTCCGGGTACCGCCTTGAACATACCAAATCCAGCCTGGATGGCATCCAAATCCAGACTGCTAAGAAAGAACGAAATAATCTGCATATCTTGTTCCTCGCCCTGGCCAACGACTATGGATCAGTTCTTCATTCGCTACTGTGGACTGCTTTTGAACTCAGTCAGGTGCCGGCAAAAATAACAAATCTGGTAAAAAAAAACTACTTCCCGGATCTGCAATTTTATCTCACAACTTCAAACTTTACCACAGCGTGGCAACTACTGGAAGTAGGCATC
Source organism: Leucoraja erinaceus (assembly GCF_028641065.1). NCBI lineage: Eukaryota > Metazoa > Chordata > Chondrichthyes > Rajiformes > Rajidae > Leucoraja > Leucoraja erinaceus. Next base: position 20,823,992 of record NC_073400.1, on the reverse strand, counting down.
CTGGCGGGTTGCACCTGGCACCTGTCGGACTGCACGAAAATGGCAAATTGGAATTATCCATTGCAGGTCTTGTGGGAGAGTTCAAATGCACTAAAGCAAGGTTGGTCATGACCCTCACTGAATCTGAAGATACTGCTATTCGAACAGCGGCCCCCCGCTGAGGCGGCGGCGGCTCGACTCGGAGCTGAGGCGGCAGGACTCGGAGCTGAGGGGCGGGACTCGGAGCTGAGGCAGCGGCGGCCCGACTCGGACCGGAGACGGCATTCCGGCTTTCGGCAGCGGAGCTGAGGCGGCGGCGACATCACTTGGGAGGTCCGCTGGACTGGAGGCGGCATCTTCTGCCTGGATCGCCTCAGCGCAGAGGGAGAGCAAGGAGGGAAGAGACAAAGATTAAGACTTTTGCCTCCATCACAGTGAGGAGGTGCTTGGTGAACTCACTATGGTGGTGTTAATTTGTGTGTATTGTATGTTTTGTTATTTATTATTATTGTGTATGACTGCAGGCAGGGCGAGGGAGAAGGAGAGGGGTAAGGAGTGGGAGATAAAGAGGGGGAGAAGAGGAGAGAGGGATGGGGAGAGAGGTGTGGGGAAGGGGGAGATGGGTTACCGCCATGAGGTACCACCTCCAGTTTAAATTCCATTTGGAATATTTTGGAGGACCAATAAACCAAGAACCAAGAACCAAGATCTGAAGCCTGCCAAGTCTGCTCTTCATTTCCGGGATGTCTGGCCAAGTCCCACACGGGAGAGCCGGGCTCGGCTCAGGCTCGTCCCATAAGCTCCTCAATGGCACAAAGCAACACCAGAGCAGAAGAGACGGCTCGTGGTGGAGCACGTGAGGAAACGGGAGGAGGCAGACCGTCACGCCAAGGCCATCTCAAAGGTCAAGCTGGGTCAATGGACTAACTGGGAGAGCCTGGAAAAGAGGAAACTCAGCTAGTGTGGCATCTCGCAAATGGAGGGATCTCGGCTTAGTTTTGCCATCAGGGTCATTTATCATGTTCTACCATCTCCCCAGAACCTGATACAGTGGTTCGGAGAAGACCCAGCCTGCTCCCTTTGCCAAGCACCTGCATCACTAGGCACATTTCAACAGGATGCACTACGAGCCTCGCCCAAGGGCGTTACACTTGGCGGCTTAACCAAGTTCTCAGACAGCTGGCATCAATCCTGGAACAGAGGCGAACGATCACAAATGTTTCCCCACAAACATCGGCAGGAAATGTCCACTTCATAACACTTCTACCAGCAGACCAACCTCCATAGCACCAGATAAGATCAAAGGATGCATGCATTCTGCAGCCTGCTCGGGATTGGAAAATGGAAGTGGACTTGGAAAGAAATTAGTGTTTCCCCCAGATATTGTGCTTACAACACTCCGGCCAGACATCGTCCTGTGTTCCACAACAGTCAAGTTGGTATATGCTGTGGATTGACAGTTCCATGGGAAGATGCTGTTGAAGAAGCCGTCAAGTCTTCAAGTCGTTATCAAATTCTGCAGAAAAAAGCAGCAAATGGCTTTGGATCAAAATAAAAGATAACAATTGGGCTGCAAGTTGAAGACAGGTGGGTATGGATTGAGGGGGGTGCACCTGGGACTCCAGGAGTCACAATTGAGCCCTCTGGAGACGTTGTGGGCTTATTGATGAAACCTCAACGACGGAGGGTGCCCAGCTAATGTAACCCCGATTACGTACCTACCCTACCTTTCACCACTACAATCCCACTGCTAATATCAAGAGTGCCGACGTATTACAGGGATTGAAACATCAAGTCCTATTAGTTCTATCGTGGACCTACGGAGGTTGCCGGTAGATCTGGTAAAAGTATATACAATTAATTGAAACATTGATAGGTCAGAAACGTTTTTGTTCCGTGGATAAAAATATCAAATATTGGAGAGCATAACATTAAGGTAACAAGGCCAACGTTAAAAGGAGAAGATGTGCGGGGCAAAGTCATTACACAGATAACGTTGAGTGGCTGATGGGCATCGTGTCTGAGGCAAATGCCATAGTGGCATTCAAGAGACTTTTGAATAGGCATAGTGATATGTACGAAGTTATAAGGACTACGTGTCGATAGATAATAGTTGGTTTGGCATCATGTTCGGCACAAACATTGGGGACTGAAGGGCGTCGTATTATGCTGTATCGTTCTATGTTCCATACTATGTGTTACACAAACTAATTGCTGTGATCAGTTGAATGACCCAGCGTGGATAGAGGACGATGAACAACACAGGTCTCTGTAGATGTTCGGCTTCAGGGTGATCGGAAAGATCAGACATGTTATCTGTTCTCTGAGCATGATGCTTGGGAGAGCAAAGGGCCATTCACTGTACTATGAAGCACACGCATTATTGTGTACCATTTCAAATGGTCTACAACAATGTGACACTCTGTGCTCTCAAACGTACGTCATTTTAGTGATTTTCTTCAAATGTGTAGGGATAAGAGAAGGAACTCTCTTTGTGTGTTAATTTAGTGTTCTGATAATTGTATTAACAACACGGTTAAACCACCTGGCAGAAAGTTGCCACCCTCCACCTCCGCTTTTTTTTAAAACTCGTATTAACTGTTTCTATGGACACCAGATAAGTGGACAAAGAAGGGAAAACTACGACAATGTTCACTAATGATTAAAAAAAACATGATATATGTTCTACCCCGAGCAAATATTTCCGCAAAAGAGTAAAACGCCGTAACAGCCACCTTTGTTTTTCTCTTTTATTTTTTCATCTGTTAAAAAAGACATACATTATCATTTAAATTATTAACCTTGTTAGAATATGTTTCAAATTAATAGGCTGAATTTGGCTTGATTTCATTTGCGTTTAGTATTTTCTGATTTCGTTTGATTACATACAAATAAAGTATTTTGCGGTGCCTTGCTACGCGTATTAATAATAATCTGAAAAGTAAACATAAATTAAATGGTGAAATCCCATAGTGATTTTGCTGTGGTAAAACATTATTATTCGGTAAATTTGTCCAATGTTATATTTCGCTACTAATTTACACGTGTGCAAAATACCTCATTTTCCAATTAAACTATCAATCGCAGTCAGTTCCCTAACCATTGCACATCCAACAATATTTCAAATAAATATCATATTAAGCTTGGCCGATAAGGTGTATTGAATGCAAATTTTGCCGATTCATGCTCACGTTGAAAGCCAAGCACTAGATATATGGTTAATGTCGCTTTCAGAACTGTTCAGTTATAGTCCGTGGGCCGAGGTGCTTTTTCGTTTCATTTCGTGACCTACATCACAAAGCTACCTGTATTTACAACATATTGTGTAAAAATATTATAGATATTGTCAATCACGTTTGACAATGAGCCAATCGACCAATCACGCGCGTTGTTTCAGGCTGCCAGTCAGTGTGGTTCAGAAAAATGGGGAACGCACAGGATCTACCCTCACCTATTAACTCGGCGAGTTCAGGAGCCGGTGTAACCGCAGACCTCTGCGGCAGTCTCACACCGTTCACCTCTGGTCGGACTCTTGACAAAGTTTCACCTTCTGGACTTGTAGCAAAATACACCTTTTGTTCACCAGCTTCCACTCCCCTTAGACCCCTCAGACTGAAATTCCAGCGGTGAAGTGTTACACACACCCTGTAATTGGTGTAATAGTATTCAAAGTTCCCATTCGAGTCTCGGCGCTACCACAGAACCCTCTATATAAAATAGACCGCCGCACGGAATGCAGCTCCCCATCGAGTAATATACTGCACCCTATTATTGAGCACAAGAGGGTGCTGTTAATTGGTGTAATTAGCATAATTAATTAATGTACACAATTTTGCACTGTCAAGTTATGCATTCTTTCTCAATGATTGTTTATCTAAATATGTGCCCAATTGCAAGTAAATAATAGAGATGGGTCACAAAAGTTAAAATCTAGACACATTTTGGATGTTCGGCCCACGGTCTATTTAATAAAATATTCAGAACGAATATAGTCCCCTTTGGCGGAGAAATGCCGACTGTTTCAAATGGCTTGATCGGGTGTCACATCATTCGATGGAGTTTCGAAATATTAGACCGTACATAGATCAATGCTAAAGGGAGGATTAGGTGCCGACCACTTGCCTGCATACGACATACATTCAGCTTCGTTCCATCGCTAGTTCTACACGATGTGATTTAATTCCACAAAGCTGCACAATGTAAACATGCTTCTCTCATTTTAAACTGATACCGCACCTATTACGTCAAGTACTTCAAAATGAAGCAATAGATGCAAGTAAGATGCATTGGAAATAGTTAATATCTCTCTGTGGATTTACATCATTCACGTGTATTGAACGACGTGAACGTGGTTGACCCGTAACCAGCACTGAGATTATATTTTAAATAGGGTTTTATTTTAATGGTCTGTTGACCGGTCTGGTCACCCAGTATTGCAGACTATTACTTTACTTCATTGTTGATTATTGCAAACCATGTGTGCGCCATCAATGCGCCAGTACGGCTGCATCCAGTAACAGTAACATTATTCCCTTGGCAATTAAACACGCGTGATTATTGCTTCTAGATTGATGGTTTGTTTGTCTCATTATTTCCGAATAACTACAAATATTTTACTTACTAACTTCGCTCAGGTGTCAACTGGATACCAAGGTAGACGTATTATACGGCTTAGATAATAGGTGCAGCATTTTATATGCAACTAAATCTTATTCCCATCGACATTGTTCGATGTTTTTCGAAGATTGTTTTGTTGGGATAGCAAGATGAAGGCGCTTCCATAATGACGGATATCAATCTTTCGAAGGTTGTTTTGTTGGGATAGCACGACTGAAGGCGCTTCCATAATGACGGAAATCAGGCAACAGTATAATTGAGAGAGGATTCTCATCATATGGGATGGAGAAACAGTGCATGGAATGTACCAGATCCAAGCATCGAAAAAGGAGAGACAGGTTAAGTATATTATTTTAGCAAGTACGAAAACAAAGCGAGAGGGGGACAGACAGAAACAGAGAGAGTGCAAATGAAACAATATACGAGTATATCAATTCTGGCCTATCTTCATTAACAATGTCAAATATTTGCTGTGCAGTAATTCTGCAAAATAAAAGGCACATTTTCAATATGTTTCGGTTATTAATTATGTTGTTTCCTTTAATATTTTAGTGAAATCCCCAAATGTTCGTGCGAATGAGACTCAAATTAAATTCTGAAAAGGAGAGCGAGGCAATACAGATTGGGGAAATGAACCGAAAATAATTGGGCTGAGAGCTAATGTTTCGAATATTTCATTATGATACGAATTTATGCATTCTTCAGTTTTCCTTTGTTTTCTAGACGGAACTATTTCCCATAACACGGCAATGTAATATTCACGTGAACATTTGCAAGCGGTTTGCGTAGCATGACGTCTCGATAGTCAGAAAGATATATTGGTATTTTGATTGCTTCCGGTAAATTAATGAATTTCTCACCCAAATCTTCGAATATATCTTCACATTGCTGCAGTTCTACAAGGCAGAAAGAATGTTATAATTTTCACACAAAAACATGGTGTGATCGATAACTCAGCGGGACAGGGAGCATATCTAGATGACATTCATGGTCAGCGTTTCGGGCCTTCTTCAGACTGACTCTGGTAGATGGATGAATGTGGAAAAAGACGTGAGGGCTGGACAACTCTGGCAAGTGATAGATGGATTCAGGTGATGGATAGTTGTGAATGACGGATGGGTTTACACACGCTAGAGGTTAAAAGGAGACAATGGGTGCAAGAAAAGGACAGAAGAGTGACCTGTCAAGCCAGAAGGAGGGGAATGAATGGAAGTCGGTAAGGAAGGGAAAATGCCTGGGTCGTGGAACATAATGGCGGGCATGAACTGTTGGTATGTGACCAACTGATCATTGCCATTTTCCATTTTATTAAATAATATCCAGCATTTGAACAATCTGATTTCCATTCATATTTAAAGTCAATTTACTACCTACGAAATTTTGTCACGCTGCGTGGGTATTTCCAATTTTTTGGTTGGCTGATTGGTGGACAGTCAGGAATGACAGTGGAGAATTGTACTGGAAATGTTAAAGGTTATTCAATGTTTATGAAATTACACAGCCAGTTGATATAGTAACTTTATCATTGTACCTTTGACTCGCTGTTTCAGTGTTCGGTCTAATAGGAGAAAATATATAACGATATCTTACTCCACGATTTAGGAAACGAGGAAACAAATATATCATATTTTGCTTTCCTTGTATGACGTGATAGTGGCACAGCTGGTAGAGTTGCTGCCACATCGCGCCAGAGACCTGTGGTCGATCCGGTCTTCAAATGTTGTTTGGTCGCGTTCGCACTTTCTTCCTGTGATCGCGTTGGTTTTCTCAGTGTGCTCTGGATTACTCCAATATCACAAAGACGTGCCCAGCTGAAGGTTAGTTGTCCTTCGTCCAAATAATAACATTTGGAAAGAAATGGTCTCAGAAATAATTCTAGACATACCCAGATCTCTGAGAGATTCTTCACTAATGCTGAGCTCTGCAAACAGAAAGCAATAACAATTTAAAAAATAATAACATAATTTCGTTGTTTTACAGAGAACTATTGCGTTCATTGAATCCTCTTCAGCATTTTTCAGTAAAAAGTCAGCAGTTGAATCGCATCTTCAAATGTATTATATTATGGTATAGGGGACGTTTTTGGTCGGAACCCTGCTTCAGATTAAAAGAAGAGGGGAGGGAACAGGTGGTAGGAAATGGACGTAAAAAGGAAGGGTCTGCAACAGATGACGAAGGAAGGATAGAGCGATTAATGGCCCATTGTTGGCTGGGGAAGAGGTGATAAAGCAGCGATACAATGATGCGAACAGCGGAGTCAGTCGGACGACGAGCGTGGGGAAGGAAGGAGAGAGTGAATGCAGTTGTTGCTTCAAATTCGTGATATCAACGTTCATCCCGCTGGGTTGTAAATTGCCCAAGCGAAAAACTTCTGTTCCTCCAATTAGCGCGTGCCCTCACCCTGACAGTGGTGGAGGCCTAGGAGACAAATATCAGCATAGGAACAGGAAGGGGATTCTATAAAATGATTGTAATCCAGACACAGCCCGTCTTTGCTCACCTGTTGCCAGCCCTGCTTTGCACTTGCCTTCGCCTACCTCCAGTCCCCACACTCTACTTTCAGTCTGAATAAGTGCCCAACCAGAAAATGCATATAACTTTTTTATGCCATTAAGCTGACTGACCAGTTGCTAACTGAATGACTGATCCCAGCACGTTGTGGCTATCATCGGTATAAACCAATATCTGCAGTCCCTGTGTATATCCATTACTCTATAATTGCCTTGGTAGTTGACAGAGAGTGTATACCGGGATTTTGTTATGCTTATTTTGGAAATTGTCGTTTCCAAAATAAGAAGTGTTTCATAGAACATTAACATAGTAATGTTTCTCGCACATGTACCTCACATTCTCTTAATTTGTCTTGCACTAACTTCAGGAACAGCTTTATTGTCACTTTAATGATTTTGTGAATAAATAAATGTCCAATATCTCATTACGGACATTGTTGGTGCTGAATGTTATCCCTTATTTTAAAAGGCCAACACATTTGCATTTTTTCATTGTACTGAATATTGATACTGAAACAACGGCACATGTTTACAAAACGTACAGGTAATATGAAATTGCCGATACAAAACATGGGAAAATACGTGGTTTTCGTTAGCTGCTAATCCAACGGAAGCAGGAACCGGTAATCATTTCATTGTATATGTACGTGCTATATTGCGCACTTTCATTGGCAGACATTACCTCACTAACGAGGGAAACAGCAATAATTGTGCACGCCAGCTCTTTGAATTCATTACATTATAAGCCCCGTACCTTTTTCTTTTGCTGTTAAATTCTCCTCTGTTAATTGGGCATACACGTGCAGTAGAAATCAGTCAGTAACAAATTCAAATTCATCTTAATTCATATTCACGTTCATGCTATTAGCAGGTAGGCGTCCACGGATCAGTATGGAAATATATTTTTAACTTAGACTATTTTAAACGGTGATGTAACTGGATCGGAAATAATAGTTGTTCTAATGAAAAAAAAACACCAAAACAAAAAGGAAATTGCAAAGCGGTAGCAGAAAAAGAATTACTAAACCATATATACATGGTGCCCGCAGAGTATTTGATCAAGTTTTGTGCGGTTACGCATTGGTCCATAGCGATGTAATTAAGCAATTTTCACTGTTGTTAACAGGATGAGCGTTAGTATCATTCAAACAACCGCAAACAATGTTGGGGACCAATATCACTACCAATTTTGCCACTATAATTTTTCTTGTTGTATTTCACCCTAATACTTATTTAGGCATCCCCAATATTTTTGATTTAAGAACATAACGTTTTGAAATATATATTTTCAAGGTGGAAAACCACAGCTCCGAAGATTTCAGTTACATCACCGGTCCGACTCGCCCACTTTAATTATCCTGTTAGCCAGTGCAATACATATTTTACAATCTTGTGATTCAGCTTCTTGGAAATCTAAACACTACAATTCAGTAGCTAAAGCCATGCGCACTACAGTACCGTCGAGGGAATTAGATTTATACACAGTCCTAACATAAATGATTTTTACTTAGTTCATGTGCCAAGTTAATATGTGAAAGCGCGGAAATATCACAACAGTCATTACAGTCGTGTAATATATAATAATCTGTCGACATAATCGATGTTGGGACACATTCACGGGCCTACCATCGCCTATCAACGTCGTCACCTGGTTAAGAGAAAATCGATCGAGGTCGTTACATAGGGTCTGCCATGAACTTAGTATGTTCACTAGCCCGAATGAACCAATTGTCTTCCAAATGTTAGCAAGCCCTTGTCCTAAGATTCTTCTCCAATAACTTCCGAGTTAGTAACGTGAGGCTCCTCGGTCTATAATTTCCTGGATAGACTCCCCTTCACCATTCAAACAAATAAGCAATATTTGATACATTTCATTCCTTCTGGCTCACGTTCGGGCTGCCGAAGATGCATAGATTGTTGTCTTTAAAGTTGTTACCTACTTGCCTGCCTCTCACCACAACGTGCGTTAAATCGTATCAGGAACTGTGGAATTATCAACCAAATGTCTCTCTACAGCCCCCGGACAACCAGCCCCATCATATCACATTGCCGTAGTATGCCCCACAATGGTCTTACGCTCTTCCATATCCTTCCTTTTCGTGAATACAGGTGCAAATTACACATTTACTACCTAGTTTACATCCTGTATAGCCAATAAATTCCCTTCCGCGTTGTTGAGCGGTCCCCCATTTTCCTTGCATGCACCTGTTTTTTTTTTTTTATTCGTACAAAGAGCATTGTCATTTTCATTAATCAGACTCGCCAAAAGCTTTCATCGATCCTCTTTGGCCCTTCTAATTGTCGGCGTGTTTTCTTCCTTGCACGATTTATATTCCTCAAATGCCCTGTCTGGTCTAATGTTTCTAAAACTTGCATACGTCCTTCTTCTTTTCTGACTAAACTTGCAAGGTCTTTGCCATCCTTTTAATTCCAGCTAACAAGGGCATGCCCGTCGTGAACACGGATCAGCTTGCTTTGAAAAGACTCCCACGCGTCAGCTATATCGTCTTAGCCAAAAAACTGCTCCCAATGTACATTCCCTGTCAACTGCCTAATATTACTGAAAACCACCAAACCACAACTTAGTACCTTCGGCCAAGACCGAATATGACCATTAGTTGGTTCTACAGAACATATTTACCTGTACTTCTAGATCCGTCTAATCGACTACTTTACCCCAGAGACCCGCCATAAATTCTGAAGGTCCTGCCGTAATTTGACTTCCAAAATGCATCACCTCGCATTTATCTGTATTAAACTTCATCAAACATTCCTCAGCCCACCCATTCACCTGATCAAACCCAGCTGTATTTTGGTAGCTATCTTCGGTATCTACGATACCTGGTTGCCGGAAAACGTCGGTACGCTTTACTTAGCTCTGGACTGATCTGAGGTAACAGTCAAAGGAGAACAATTGTTTAAAATTAGCTGTTATTGGATTAACTCGCCAGCTCCTCGACAGTCTCATCTTTAAACCCAGGGTGTTCCAGCCAGCGAAGAGAGAGAGAGATAATGCAAGGGGGAGAGGAAGCAGGGGAGGAAGAGAAAGTGGAAGAAAGAAAGGAAGACAATCCCGAAAATCGCCGGATATCAGCCTCCAGTGCGACTGAGCTGCTCGGGTGCAGCTAGAATTTGCCAACGTCTTCTCACAGCCCCCACGTGTATCAAGATCTTCTTGTCCTTACCCTCCTTAACTATACATAAGCCATATTATGCGAGTTCCCCGCCCGCATATATGTTACAGTGTGGCCAATGTCGACGGCATCACCTCCGCGAGTAGAATGTAGGGCTGTTGGAAGGAAATTGCGAATTGTTTAAACAGAAAATGCTTACCCATGTTTTCTAAGGTTTCCTCACATTTTATCCGTTCTGAAATTTAAAAAAGTGTATGTCGCTGTACAGCATATGAATTTCGACTGAAAATGCGTACAACGCGTGAAGATCCTTGAACTATGTTGCAGCGAATTTTCAGAGACAAGGCGTGGCGCTCCTCCCAGGCATTTTCTGCCCAACAAAATGGAAGCTTCGGGGTGTGCACATTTGGTCATGGTGCTGCTTGGAGTGACAGCCATTGCCATGCTGTCTATAGATACTGTTTCAGGTTTTCTGCGTTTAAAAAAAAATTACCTACTACGTTGCACTCATGTGTGCTAACTCATCATTAAGTGCAGCGTTGGATTAGGTTAAGTATTTTGGCCGCGGATTAACTATATTTTATTGTTTTCGTGGACGATGTCTGAGAAAGAAGGGAAGAGAAGGATAATTCAGGGAAGAGTGACGGAAGAGAAACGTCCACGATTTGGTGGCTTCATAACGCAAACCAATTTAGAGCAGCATCCGCGATCCAGCTCGGTGGGAAATCAAATAGCAACCATTGTAGAAGGTCGTGGACAGAGTGAACGAATCTAAGAATAAAAATAGAATGCAGCTGATTGGAATCTGGATAGAGAAAGGGGGACGAAAACAAATTCACACTCCATCAGTCAGCAATTTCTACAGGAGAAAGGTTGAGTGTGGACCAGTTCATAGGGCGCACCGCTACTATACCACAATAAAGAAACATGGAATATCGCTATCTCTTCGGCACAAGTGGTGGGAAGCAAGATGGCAGCCTACAGGGGAACATAACAAGAAGGGGTGACGAGCAGATAGAACTAGCTGAAAAGGGGATTAATAAAAGGAGATGGAGAATGTAGGAGAAGATAGAAGGTGGTCCCGGGAAGCGTTAGTCGACTCGTTAACATATTGGGCTTCATGGAAGAATATGAACGTCCATGGTGAAAGGGTTCTCTTTTTGTACTGGAGACCTGTGATTTAGTATGTTTTTGCGAATTAGAGCTGGACCTTTTGCTGCTTGTGGATTTGGATGAGAATTTCTAATGCATGATTGCAATTTTTCAGTGACATGAAAGATGGCGGCTTCGTCGATGACGGATACGGTTTACTTAAAATTGCAGCAGGATCTTCATCGCTTTGGCAGGTTTTGGTTGAGAGATGGTTAAAATGAGTTAATACAGGTAAGTGCGAGGCCTTGTTTTTGGAAAGGCAAATGCAGGGCACGCCTACACAGTGACTAGGAGGGTTTCTGAGTGGCGTTTTAGAACACAGGGATCAGCAGCACAGGTCAACTTCTCAACACAAAGGCGATGGGGTATATAGAAGACCCTTCCAGCGGAGGTAGTTGAACATATACTAAATAACATAAGCATTTAGCCACAGCAGGATGATGACATGAACCAGAGACATAGGTTTAAGATGCGGGGGAATATTTAATAGGGACTAATGGACAATTCTTGTTTTGCACAACAGTGTTTGGTACATGGAACCTCTGCCAGAGGAGACGTATAAAATCAGAAGGGTTAAAAGACATTTTGGACAACTACCATGGTCGGAGAGTTTCCAGGTGATATTGGGCACAAAGAAAGCACTTGGAACTTAGTGGAGATGATGGTGTGGGCAATCGGTCCAAAGGGCTTGCTTCCTACGTTGTATTACTTTGTCATTACTCCTCTCTCAATCCATGTGGGAAGATTACCTGTTAAGGAACAGAGATTGATGGTGGGTTATCGCGGTGGGCGGATATGTTTTACTGACTTTTTCTTAAAATTTCCATAGGCGTTGATTTGTAATATAACAGAGCGGTACGTGCTTCCAATCTTCACGTGGCCATGCATGGTCGTAGGCAATGTCAAATATCTAGGACAGACAAGTGGATGCGGGCCTGGGAGTGGAGGAAATGTGACATGCAGACCGAAAGCCTGAACGTCTGTTTGCCGTAAGAGCAGAGTAATTAGTTTCAACAAGTTTGACAAGGCCCATATCACAAGCAAAGTTTTTTTTGGTTGGAAGAAGTGTGGATTAAAGTTTCATTCAACCATTAAGGCCTCTTTAAAATCCATAGATATGCTTGGGGAGTAGTTTACTGGATAGACATAAGGATTGCCTTCGTTGGCATGGGAAAAATTAATGCAAGGATAAGGTGAAGGGTTTATGGACGGGAAAGAGGAAACATGGAATCCGGC